>NC_143218.1:8285117-8596510 GCF_030267445.1 Bombyx mandarina
TACAATTACTGAAGGGGTCCTAGGATCGTCTCCAGTGTAACCAAGAGTTAGTCATCAGTCATGGAAGTCACTCATCTTGAGATGTGATTGATTCTGAAGTATCTGAATATAGCGTCAGAACGCTTCTTTGGAGAAGCGGCATGGCATGACATCCCTCTTACGATGGTCACCGTAATTTAGATCCCCGACCCAGATGATGGGACGACAAACAAACGCCCTCGCTCTAGATGCATCTTTTCGGACCTTCTGTCGGTGCTTCTTATCATACCAAGGTTCGATCCCCATAGACACAACCCTTGATAGGTTGGTTCTCGCTGTATCTTCTCAGCGGAACGCGATTCTGAACCGCTGGTGGAGTCAGCGACCGACTGCTCTTGCTAGGGCAGTTAGTAAAGTCTCTCAGTCTGAGCCCCTTGAGTTCGGCTGCCAGTTAGGTCAAATCAGAATAGTCCCTCCAGGCTACTGACTAACCGCACTCGTCGAACTCGACAAAGAGGTCGACGTGCAACCTAACACACGCATCAGCCCGCTGAGTTTCTCGCCGGATCGTCTCAGCGGGTCGCGATTCCGATCCGGTAGTAGATTCTTTCGCGAAGCAATTACTCTTGAGTTGTTAGGTCTCCTTCGGAGGCGCTCGGGCAGTTGTTAGCAAATCCCAACCCTCCTGGCTGAGCATTTGCTCGCCCACCTGTCCTGGTGAAACTGGAAAGGCCTTTGGGCCACAAGTAATCTTTCAATCATAAAAAAAGGCAACTTACAGATAGATAGGCAAAAACAGAAAGGTTATGAGGCCAGACTCAATAGCATAAGACCAACATTTATGCTACAGAATCCATGAGAGCTTCGCGCTAATTTTTGATAGTATTTTTATATCTGTTGATTTTTATTATACTGTGGCTTAGTAACACACAGTGACGATGTATGTCAGACAGACGCGCTGCCCAATTTAAACTAATTTCATCTGATATTCTTCCCGACAAACTTGTATTTTCCGTTGTCGGATTATGACTAATATCAGTTTAAATTTTAATTTTGATTAACGTAGGCCTAATTTGTACCGAAAAAAATAATTAATATGAGGCTATACTTATGCGACATCTGATTTTATAGAAATAGTTGAGTGTAAGTCTTTCGGATCGTTTCTATTTGCTTTGTCATCAATCAAATTTAAGATTTTTGTTTGTAAATGTATGTACGTATTTCTTTGTGTGATCGAGTTTCTAAAATTCAACTCTATTAATAAAAACAAGATATAGTACGATTTTTGTTGCATTACAAAAATGGGCCTGGTGTTGCTTAATGACGGTGTCCACAAACCTCACGGTCTGCCGTCACCCTTCTTGAGACATGAGGTCGTATTACGCTACACTAGTCCAGAACACTAAACCAGAACAAACTGAAATAGGTGGGATGGTGGTAGCAATCTGAACGGACTCACTATACTAATACCAAAACGTAACTGTAACATAACGTAGCTTTTGCGATCAAATTCAAAACGTAAACGCAACTTGGTAACAGACTAGATAACACAAAAAAATTGTCGAATTTCCGCCCATTAATTTGTGAACCGCCAAACAATTGCATCGAATTCAAACAACTATATACTCGTGAATGCACAGCGCCATTATTACGTACAATTTTAATACAATGAATGAAAAAATATTTTCAAAGATTTTAATCTTACAAACTATCCGTGGAGTTTTACACGTAATAAAAAAATAGATTTATTACTTTAAAAACAGAAAAAAAAAAAAAACGTCACGGTCTATTATTTTTGAATGAGATTACCATCACTCTTTGGACGTGACGTGGAGATTTAAACGAGAAAGTTTATTTTTATTCATGAAATGCTTAACTACTAATGCATAAGTGGTGGTTGCTAAGAAGACGTGCTGTGATTATTTTTACATTTTTTTATTGCTTAGATAGGTGGACGAGTTCATGGCCCACCAGGTGTAAATTGATCACCAGAGCCCCTAGACATCAACAATGCAAATACAGGCACACACCCTGACACCGTCTAGTTTTAAGTCTCCGTTTTTACAGCACAACGACTGCCTCGCCCTTAAAAAGGAAACACATTACTGCTTCATGACAGAAAAATGTAGTGTGGTGGTTGGTACCTACCCGGCGGGCTCACAACATGCTCTACCACCATATTAATACCATAATAATTTCTGTAGTGAAGTTATTGCTTTGGAAAGCCGATGATTTCCAATACAATGTCTTCCCATCAAGACCAACAAGAAAATGGGACATCCACCTAACCCGTTTGAGATTTTAATTTTAAAACTCTTGTTGCGAGTACTTTATAGAATGCTTACAGCAAGCACGTGATACCCAAACTAAATTTCAGTAGGGGAAAGTGGGGGAAACGCGAACGCTGGGTAATGCCGAACTCAATGGTTCTAATATGTTAGAAAGATATATCCTAATTTTATTTGCCGCCATTTCGGAGATCACGCCACCACTGATACCAGTCAATAACACGGGAGACGCGGACGCACGTACTTAAAAAGGTATGTATTTTTCAATATTTTGTATGTTTTAGATGTAATTTTTTGGTAAATTCAAGTTGATGTAACTTTATTTCTATCTACAATAATAATTCAGCTTTTACATATTGGAATAATCACATATTACTCAGCTAAATGATAATGATGTAGTAGGCAAAATAAATTTAACCAAAATTGTTTTTTGACCTTTAATTATTTTCGATTCCGCGGGGTAAAGACGAACACTCCATGTCGGGCAATCTCGAACATACGCCCTTACCCCACTCCCGTTTGTTGGTACCCCGTTCAACTTTTCTTTAAATATTATCACAGATACCTTGTACTTACAAAAGAAAGACCGAACTGAAGTATAGTTTAGAAGATCTCAAAAAGGCTATAGACGATGTTAAAACCAAAAAACTCTCCCTGCGTAAACATATAATGTTTCAAAAACCACTAATTTTGACCATCTAATGAAAGAAGTGTTAATACAGCCATGGTCTGGATGAAAACCTTTATTTACAGATCAGACAATCAGGAAACGTAAGAAATTAAGAAGAAAACGGAAAGATGGCAAAAAAGGAACCCAAATAAAAAGACTGAAATGTAATGAGAGAACACCTTCAAGCAAGAAGTATGAAAGATTATTAAAGAATTTGAACAATATAAAAAAAGACTTTAGTGACTCTAGTCAAATTACGAAAAAAAAAAGAAAAAGGCGAAAAAGAAAATAAAGACTACTTTTGTATTTTTTGTAGAGATAAATATATTGATCCTCCCGTTGAAGACTAGATTGTGTGCTATATGTGCAAAAAATGGGCTCACGAGAGTTGTACTGACGGACAGTCAACATCGTTAGGTTTTAAATGTGGTGTGATCTATGTCGTTAATAATGTTAGTTCGTAATCACCCCACTTGGTGTTCGTATTTACCCGACTGATGTCGGGCAAAGCCGAACACTAAGGGTTTTGTTTTTCTTTCATATTGTTGCAATTTATTTAAAAAATATAAATGATGATTAGTGAATAAGTTAGACAGATAAGTAAACTTTATAATAAAAAAAATTTAAAAAATCTGTGATTAAATTCCATTGTTTTATTTAAGTTTTCCCTTAGGTGTTCGTATATCCCCCACTTTCCCCTACGTTATAAGATCAAATTAACAATAAACCAAGACATAATTAAAACGGATTTACGGCTTAAGCTAGCGTTTAGAATACTTTACAGTTATCGTGATCACAGACGATTCAGGATTGAAAAAAGGAGTCGTTCATATAAACACGGGCTTAAGCCGTAAATTTGATTATGTGTACGGCTCTCGAAGACCGAACGATGGCTGGAACGAACGGGTTCTTGAGTGGAGATCGCGTACCGGCAAACGTAATGTGAGACGCTCTAGGGCAGACGGAGCGAAGACTTAGGAAGGGTGGCTGCCAAGGAATAGATAAGGAGAACGGAAGACCGGGCTCGGTGGTCCAAATTAGGAGAGACCTATGTCTAGCAGTTGACGACTGCGGGCTGATGATGATGGTTTAAAAAAGAATCACTCATTGACGACAAACTACCTAGAGCTGCCTTTTCATTATTACTAGTAGTCGCCGAGTAGTCGAAATTCGATTATATTTATAATTGAAATTATAAGTTTGCCTTATTATGGAGCATTGTCAAAGACTATTAGCCCCCTGAGTTTCTAGCCGAATCTTCTCAGTTGGTCGCGTTTCCGATCCAGTGGTAGATTCTGCGAAGCACGGCTCTTGCTAGAGTTCGTGTTAGCAACATCGTCAGGTTTGAGCCCCGTGAGCCTACTAGTTAAGGTTACGCTGATATAGTCTCTAGACCATCAGCTTTGGTAGGGAAAAAAAAGAGACCTATACATCTATAATCTCAGATTTCGCCAAGACTATAGACAAACAATATTAAAGATAAACAATATTAATCTATTCTCAATTTGACCACACACTTTAATCAATAACAAAATTTTGACAATGAACAAAGTTATGTATATGTGTTGTGTCAAATACATAGTAGTGTGTGTGTTTTCTTTATTGATTTAAAGTATTTTGTTAGGCATAATAAATTAAAAAAATTACCATTCTGCACTCCTTGTCTATATTCTGTATAAGTGTGGGAAATTCCATACTTTTCTGTCCGCGCAATTTTCGTAAAAAAGGGATTCAAAGTTTTTGCTTGACGTATTAATATATAGATTATGTATTTTTATTTCAGTAAAGAAACCATACATTTTGTTAGCAAGTATTACCACTAATCTATGCTTGTAACTTAAAAACACGTAATTATTTGACTACTGTATACAATCATGTGTGGTTTTAAGAGAAATTGTAATTTGGGTGTACTAGACGAAGCGATATTATTTTTGTGAAAGGACTTTAAGAAAGCTTAATATTATTTTTGATACCGCTACAAGCATATCAACCAGAAATAATATAGAAAATATACACACTATTTCCTTTAAGAACTTACATCCTCTTATTATTTCGATAGTCCCTCCTACGCACACACTAATAAAGACCACATTTCACACATCGAAAACACTTTTAAATTTATTATCGTATCTCCTTATACGAATACAATTTGACGGGCACACAAAAACTTGACATCATTATAAAATGTATTACTCTGACTTATGGATCGAATAAGGTGAGACCGTTAAAAGATGATGAGTTTATTATCACAAATATAAAGCTAATAAGGTGATGCTATTCTTAAATTTTACTTTTCGTGAAACAAACGTTAGTATTAAACAGTTATGGGCAAAAATGCAAAAAAAAATTATTGGCCTTGTAGGCAGACGAGCATAAGACCTATCTGATGGTGAGTGGTTGCCGTGCCTAATGCCAGGGGCAGAGCCAACCTGCTGCCTACCGTTAAGTACTTCTCCATAAGCCTCGTTTGAAGAAGGACATGTCATAGCGCTCGGGAAACACCGTGGAGGGGAGCTCATTACAAAGCCGGATGCTACGTGGCAAAAAAGATCTCTCATCAAAGATCTCTCGAAGACGTTTCATTGGAACACCGTATAGTTCTACAATGACGCTCATTGTCTTAACTGAGACTTGGTCTATTGATATCTATAAACGATACTTACTATAAAAACAAACTTTAACTGGTTGACGAAGGCTTGGTGTGAGCTCGGGTCGCCTTAGTAAGAATAAAATCCTTGGAACAATTCCCGGCTTGCGTAATTCCGTCATTACCTAATCAGTTTGGTGGAGTTCACGGGGAACCTATTCGAAGCAAATCATTCTACCTATTTCTGGTGGGAATTTCTTTTATAAGGATTGATTACCTTGCTTTTTTTTATTGCTTAGATGGGTGGATGAGCTCACAGCCCACCTGGTGTTAAGTGGTTACTGGAGCCCATAGACATCCACAACGAAAATGCGCCACCCACGTTGAGATACATGTTCTAAGGTCTCAAGTATAGTTACAACGGCTGTCCCACCTTTCAAACCGAAACGCATTACTGCTTCACGGCAGAAATAGGCAGGGCGGTGGTACCCACCCGCGCGGACTCACAAGAGGTCCTACCACCAGTAATTACGCAAATTATAATTTTGCGGGTTTCATTTTTATTACACGATGTTATTCCTTCACCGTGGAAGTCAATCGTGAACATTTTGTTGAGTATGTGTGCTGTAATAAAACAATTTTACATATTCTATACCACTAACCATATCATTTTTAAGACCATATTTTACTTCCTTAACTTAATATGTCAAATGCACTATCAGATTTCAACATACAGAGTTACAATAGTAAAACTATTGAATGAGTATATCAGAGGAAGTGTGAAAGTAGCCCCGGTGATTGACAAATTAAAGAGCGGACGGTTAGCGTGGTATGGACATGTGATGCGTAGAGATAAGATGCATGTGACTAGGAGATGTATGGAAATGGTAGTGCAAGGTAGAGGGGGAAGAGGTCGACCGTAGAAGACATGGATGGAGTGTGTGAATGACGATCTGAAAGAGAGAGGAGTGAGTATTGAGATGACGGCAGGTAGAAGACAATAGAATAGAAAAATTCGATTGTGGACTCCACCTAATGGGATAAGGTGGAGACAAAGAAGAATAATATTATGAAAAGAATATTCTTACACTAATAAATATATAAGTATACACTAACAAAACTCTTAGTGTTTGGAAGTAGGTCTTTGTTAAAAAAAAACTAACACAATTCACATTAATTTATAAAACAAACTTTTTAGAAGGAATTCACGCAACCAAAATATCAGGGGCTCAGTCATTTTCCCTTATAACTCATAGCTCAATAATTTAAAGTTAAACATCTCATGGTGCTAACGTTGCTAATTGTGCATAATAACTTACTTTGTAGCCCCGAACTACAGCGTAATATAAGCCTATAATATATAATTGGCGGTTAGTTAGCTGGTAATTATGTAAAACTTAATTATGTGTGCCCGATACGGGGATTAAGTAAGAAATTTGTAAGCGCAATAGTCCATTGTGTACGTTTCAAGTCGAAACATTATCATACTAACAAGAGAAAAAAATATATATTTCTCGATTACGAAAGGAAGTCTTCGATGGTGTCACAAAATGAATATATTAAAGTAGCTTGCTGATCGACTATTAGTATGTGGTAGCGCGGTCGTGCTTTAATACATGAAAGGTACGGCGTATTTGTCTTTAGTAATCCGAGATGATCCCATTATCCCGTTTTTAGCAACGCACCGCCCGCCACCGGAGTAGAGTTCATCCGTGCTACCTAGAACCACTGTATTCATGCACAGTGTGCTTCCAGAAATCTTTTTAGCCACGTAGCCTTTTTAGCCACCATCAGGTGGGCCGTAAGCTCGTCTGCCTATACGGCAATAAAAAAAAACGTATCATTCGACTTTGGAATGAGCTCCCCTCTACGGTTTTCCCGAGCAATATGAGATGTCCTCCTTCAAACGAGGCTCGTGGAGAGTAATTAGCGGTAGAAAGCGGTTTGGCTCTACCCCTCGCATTGCTGATGTCCTTGAGCGACGGTAACCACTGACATACAGGCGGGCAGAATGCGCGTCAGCAACAAAGACAATAAAAAGAAGACTATACCGACGTTAAAATCCTAAAGTTAAATCGAAAGCGTCCCAATCGTATCGTGTAATAAGAGTGAAAACAAAAATTATATTGAGGTGGCTTTGTGGACGGTAAAGACAGAATGCTTGTAGCGAAGCAGGCTTTTATTATGCCTTACCACCTCTTATATTAGGAGTTGCTCCACTGACTGAGTTGGAGTCCATTATAAACACATATAAGAAAAAGCAGCAACGAACGATCAAGGTAGATTAAGTAATTAATTAGATTAAGCTTATAGTTCAATTAACTAGTTTTAATTAAAAAGTCTATGTACAATTTCTGAGGGTTGGGGAAAATGAATTTAAGAAAGGATCAAGTTCAGTATTCGGTGTATTATTTCTCGAAATTAGCAATCGGATTTCCATGATTTCGTATTTTGAATTGTATATTTCGAGTCGTGATTTGTTTTTCTGTATGAGATTTTAGGTTTAGATTTTTGTTAAAATTATCATCCACACGAAGTTTCAAGGAAATGAGCGAACGATACTGACGAGCTCTACATATAAAGACGATTTAAAAATAAAAAAAAAAACTTTTACGTTTTAAAGTCACCTTTATTATTTTCCCTTTATTATTCGAATATTTGCCTTTCGAATACAGTTTTCCTGGTCTAGGACGATTAAGATAACATTTTTCGACTCTGAATATTGTGTTAGGTAACTGATAACACAAATTTCTTTACACGCAGAAAGAAACTAACAATATCTTGAAGAGTTTGTTTGACTTGGGCTTTGTCGTGGCCTGCAACTTCTTTAACATGACATACGATCTAAAATGACTGAACATAGACTAAGACAGAGACTTGACAGGTAATTCGAAAAAAAAAAAATGGGATGAGGGCGGACGGGACTAGCGGCAGTCAGTATTTTCAATACCTTTATAAAAGACGTACATGGAATAGACCACAAACGAACGAGTTAACCATTCAGTGTTTTTATTGAGGCTTGTCTTTGCTATTACTTTTTATATGAAACTTCTTGGCTTCGATCCAAAATAATAAAGGGTGTGATAAAAACCAATTACCTTCCTTCATCCTTGAAGCATCTGCAGCGCTGCCTTTCATAGAATAGAAGGAATACAGCGGAAACCTGAAACGCGCTAGTGACATTTTCGTAATAAGCTTGCTCCGAACAAAACCATTAGGACCGTCGATTAATCGACTAAAAACACTCGCTCCGAGGAAAATCTTCCCTTTGTCTTATTTCCAAACATCTTTTGTTTCATTAAGAACACGTTGCGCTTTTTTGAAATTGTTACCTAACTTATCTGCGGCAGTGATATGATCAAGCAAGTCCACATCAAAGTGCAGAGGCGGCTACAACCATAAGGCATTGAGCTTATATGCCTATCTTTGCCGATAAAAAAAAAAAAGTTAAAATATACGCAATAACTGAATATGGAATTCATTAACTGTGCACGTTACCCTTCAGAAAACAAGAAGATAAAATAATTGTAAAAACGGGCTGCGTGTAATGTATTGAGCGTGGGTCTCACTGCGAGCGATTTAAAAAAAAAAGGGTGCGTGTACTTATGTACGCGCGCAAGAAGTTATACTTTATTTTTATTAAATTTATTTCTTTTTTTTAAATATTAAATAATTAATAATAAATATTTAACGTTAATAATGTAATAATATTTAGTATGAATTATATTAGATAATAATTTTGTCATTTATATTATTACTAAATAATGAATGCTAATAACACTTTTTTTTACGAGTGTACATGCGCGAAAGTTCACCTGCGGCGATATTCAGACTCGCCAAGTTACGTCGGTCGTATTGTAAAGAGTGATTTAGTGGGCAACTTCATTTCTGTTAATTTTGTGTCACGGTGCGCGCGCATTGTAAAATTTCACTCTCATCAATTTTTCATAACACGCCTAAAGAAGTATAATTTAAAAAAAAACTTTTTGAGATTCGTTTTAGACTTATTTTTTTTAAGTTTTTGAGTAAAGAAACAGAAAGACTTACGGCCTACATGATACGAAGGTTGTACTCGAGTCAGCCATGTGAGATTGCAGAAACCTTTAAAGTAAGATGCGATTATTTTATGAACCAATTTTATACAATGAGCTCCTCTTTACGATTTTAGCTATATATACGATTTATAATCATCGTAATGATACTGACTAACAATGAAGTCAAATAATTGAGAAATTATTAAGCAACTATAACTATACAATACTATATAACACATACTAATTAAAAACAGTTTCGTTGGTCTGAACATTCGTGACCTCAACAATCGTATCACGTGTTCCAGTTCAAATTCCTAGTCATAGTTAGTATGATTATGTAAGATATTTTATATTCGACGTAAGATATTATAGTTCTAGTGCAGTGCTAAGTGGTCCTTCTATTTGAAATATTTAAAATAGTTGAGAGTATGTCTGAAAGAATTAATCGCTCGGTGTTCAAGTTTCACAGGCAGATACCAATTTTTATAATGAAATACTTGACACGAGCAACATCAATCAGGAAGTAATAACACCGCGTAAAAAAAAATCAATCCCGCAAATATTGTAATATACGTATTTTTTTAACTACTTTTTTAACTAACCCTTTACTCAGGAACTCAAGTCTCAAGGTGGGCAGCGTCATTCACGTTCACACTCTATGAACTCTGGTTACCAATTAATAGCAAGTCAGCAAGTGAGATAATTCATCCGTTAAAGTTAAAAACAGAAGGAAAAATAAAGTACACTAAATCGCTTCCAATGTAACCCGATCTCCATAGTACTATAAAACAAGAGAGAGCAGTGATTTTATCACGTAACCACGACCTATCTAAACATATAATCATACATTTTATATTATTTCGATCACACTACTCGTAATAAGTGTAATTATATGTTTTTCTTTATCGTTCTTAAACGCATCGTTCGTAATGGAGAAAGAAATGCGATGTGGTATTATAGTTTATTATGAATAAAATTTTAGCGTGGTAGATTCTTTTTTCTGATTATATACGTACTTAATACGTGTCTGTGTCTTCTTCTTCTTCTTCTTCTTCTTCTTTGTCTCCAGCTTATCCCACTAGGAGGGTTCGGCACAGCGAATTTTTCTATTCCATTCTCCTCTATCAGCCGTCATCTCAACACTCACTCTTCTCTCTCTCATATCGTCATTCACACATTCATTCATTCATATGTAAAGAAATAAAAAGTTTGAGGAAGAACTGGTTTCAACGCGTAGTGTGAGGATACGGGTAGCGACCACCACATGGCTAATTCTGCCGCGAATCCGTCGCGCGTTTAGCCTTGAAACGTGGAGCAACCCTTATACAATGCAATCGAAACTTGGAGCTTATTGATATATGAGATATTCATGTCGTGGTGTCAAAGGATTCGAGTAACCATTTAAAACTAGATGGAATGTGAGCTACCAGTCTTAATCAATAATATTCACTGGTGGTAGTCTTAATCAATAATATTCACCTCTTGGTAGTCCGCACGGGTAGGTACCACCACCCCGCCTATTTCCGCCGTGAAGCAGTAATGCGTTTCGGTCCGAAGGGTGGGGCAGCCGTTCTAACTATACTGAGACCTTAGAACTTATATCTCGAGGTGGGTGGCGCATTTACGTTGTAGATGTCTATGGACTCCAGTAACCACTTAACACCAGGTGGGCTGTGAGCTCGTCCATTCATCTAAGCAATTAAAAAAAAAAATTTACTCTGAGAGCGGCAGAGCAAAATTTTGCTTTCTTCACCCTACCTGTGTTGTGTTTTGTCATAAATTAATTTTAGTAACATCGAGCTGGCAAGAAAAACTGTATAATAGGTTTTTAGACGTGCAACACGTGCACTTATTGCGCAATTAGCTTTACAATAAGCGGACCTACATATCGACACCTACGTGTCACAGGTTCGACTCCGTGGCAGGGAAACAACAACAAAATGCCGGATGTGCTGTGGGCGGTCACTCGGTGCATTGTCATACGGTAAGCTCGTGTTTTAGTGACACAACGTATTTTGATTTTATTGGGATAAAATGGAAAACGACAACATTATTGATGTACACAAGATTTTTGATGTACACGATAACGTATCTTGGGTGGATGCTGTCGTTCTTGAATGGATTCCATCTCTCATTTTAATGGTGGTAAGACGTCTTGTTTTCTGCCTCGTGCGCCTTTATCAAGGCTCCTGGCAGGAATTGGAAGAAAAGGACCCCGGTCTTCTTCTTCTCTCTGTTCTTCTCTGGAGGCGCCGGAGTCCGACATAACCCGGTCTCTTACCCCCCTCGACCGGGTACCCGTAACTGGATTCCCCAGCGTTAAAAAAAGGGGGGTGGGCTGTGAGCTCGTCCACCTTTGTCTTCTTTTTTTTTCCTACCTAAGCTAATAGCCTTGAGAGGCTATTTCAGCGTAACCTTAGCTAGTAGGTGAGATCACGGGGTTCAAAGAGGAGTGTTGCTAACACTGGCTCTAGCAAGAGCCGTGCTTCGCAGAATCTACCACCGGACGGAAACGCTACCCACTGAGAAGATCCGGCGAGAAACCCAGTGGGCTGTTTCTTTCTGCCACGCAGTCATCGATACTAGTTTGAAATATATAATTAAACGTCAATAATGAAGAGAAACGTCATGTTCTGACATTCACGTTGTGATATCTACATGTTCCGGGCATCGAGTGCAGCGGCTCTCAACCTGTGTGTCGCGACACATAGATGTGTCGCCAGCACACGACAAGAATGTCGTGAGATTCACAAATACGATATTTCTATATAAGTCGGTCCGAGGTAACTGCTTCTCTGGGTAAATATACAACTGTAAAGTAGATGTTATCTGTACGATTATATGTGATAGATTTATTATGCATATTTTAATAAACGTACCTATGTTTACCCTTACTTCAACTACTGAAATTCTTGTATGTGTATTGCGAATTTGTTAAGAGAATATTAGTGCGTTGCTGAGTAAAAAAAGTTGAGAATCACTGTTCAAGTGTAACAAAAAAATCATGTTCTCTTACTCGCATAGAAACTGTCTTTAAAATATTAATTTCTTAATATATATTTTTTTATTTTGAGAGAAATATACGCAAATTTTAAATACATATAATATATAAAAAAGAAACGGCAAATATATTATAGGATGATTAGTGACAACATGGAGCAACAATCTGCGCTGAACAGTGGGTAATCCATAGAGACGAGAGACCTAAGGAGACCTTGGGAGAGGCCTTTGTCCAACAATGGACTAAAATAACTTGTTAATGATTACAATGATATCAAATAAATTTCTGTTAATGAGAAAATCATTTTAAAAAATGTCCCGGAATTCGTGTAACATCATAGTAACCTTAGTGAGCACAGACAACCTATTGTCTCGCGTAACGCTATTAACAAAATTATTGTTTACCCGGTTGAACTGAGCCAGCCCGGTCATTACTGCCTGACCCGGTTCTGCCCTTTTCCGGGACGAATCATTACAACGGATTTAATTACATTACATTAAAACATTCAATGGTTCCGTTGGATTCCTCTTAATTGAAAGCTACGGGCGTCTCTCATAGCGTCCGATTTATATCGAATAACCCGTTTTGAGATAAAGATTGAGGAGCCTTGTTAGACTAAGACGGAATTAAAATTAATCGAAGCGCTGACAAGTTCTGCCGATAAGAAATGTTACCACAGACCATCGAATTACAAAATTATTCGATCTGCAGTAAAAACGACATCAAAATGTTTTTCCCGTAAATTCTTGTAGTGAATGTAACTGGTATTCGATTGCAATCGAGATTTTAACATGGTGTTTTGAAATGACCCTGTACTCAACATTGATTGATCAAAATTCGACCATAATCACTAAAACCTTAAGATTTGAAATTCTTTTTTTTATTGCTTAGATGGGTGGACGATCTCACAGCCCGCCTGGTGTTAAGTTACTGGAGCACATAGACATCTACCGTCACCCACCTTGAGACATGAGTTTTTTTTTAAATTTTTTTTTGCCCTTTTAGTGACGAGCATATGGCCCACCTGATGGTTACCGTCGTCCATGGACTTTAGCAATGCCAGGGGCAGAGCCAAGCCGCTGCCTACCGAAAGGTCTCAGTACAGTTACAACGGCTGTCCGACCCTTCAAACCGAAACGCATTACTGCTTCACGGCAGAAATAAACAGGGTGGTGGTACCTACCCGTGCGGACTACCTACCAGTAATTACGCAAATTATAATTTTGCGGGTTTAATTTTTATTACACGATGTTATTCCTTGACCGTGGAAGTCAATCATGAACATTTGTTAAGTACGTATTTCATTAGAAAAATTGGTGCCCGCCTGCGGGATTCGAACACCGGTGCATCGCTAGATACGAATGCACCGGACGTCTCTTATTCTTTAGGCCACGACGACTTGAATTCCTTTCAGATCTTTGAACGAAAATCTGATTAATTATAAAAGAATAATTGATAACGTAAAGCTACTATTACTAAAGCTAGTTACTACAGAAAACAAAACAAAAAAATAACGAAGGTCGACAGTCAAGCAGAGGAGAAACTGGCAAGTAATTTTTTTTTTCTTTGTCTATTTATATGTAGTTGCTGTGATATTGCATCCAGCAACCGCTTCGCAAAATTAGAAAAAATATCCAAGAAAAACACCGACAAATTACAACAGCTATGCCTACTCTTTGAAAGCTATTCCTTTCATTAAGCTTTCCTTTTAGTGCTCATTGTAGGCAGACAAGCATACGGCCCGCCTGATGGTGATTGGTTACCGTCGCCCGTGGACTTCAGCAATGCCAGGGGCAGAGCCAAGCCGCTGCCTACTGTTGAGTACTCTCCACAAGCCTCGTTTGAAGAAGGACATCTCATAGGAGGATGACACGTGGCAAAAAAGATCTCTGGAAACGCTCTGTGGATGACCGCAGTGGCTTCAGGTAGTATGGATGAACTCTGCTCCGGTGGCTGGCGGTGCGATAGTAAAAACGAGATCATGGAATCATCTCAAACAATTCCTCAAGGTATCCTATACCTACGACTAACATAGTCCACAACCTGTGCGGGCCGACTATGTGTGTAGTTTGAATAAACACCCAGAAAAATATATACGCCAAAGGTTCATTAAAACGAAATCAATATTCCAAACATTACCTCCTAGCTTCAACAGGTATATCTTGAAACATAAAATCCATCTTCAACTGTTGATTCAAGATATTGACAGAAAATCTTCACCATAAAAGATATTACTACGACGATACTGATCAGTAATTTTGTGTTGGTCAACAGTGATACAAAGATTATTGCTATCAACAAAAACTGCGACGTTCAAATTTCAACATTATTGAAACGTTATAAGAGTCTGTAGTCTTCAATCCGATGGCAAAATAAAACGTAATTGTTGCCTATAAATGAAAGTTCATTAACCTTTACAATGACGATTTAAAATTCTTGGAGCGTGGGCAGTGGCCGAAATGATAGTTGATCCCTTGAGACTACAATAGTCTATAAATATAAAAAAAAAGATAATCCATTACATATGCTTGTTATTCTAACGCCTTCCTTAATTGATATGCCCCTGTGGTTTACTTTTATGACGTGAACGCGATTTATATTAATCGATTAATGCTGTTACTAGATAGGTTTAATTATGTGACAACAATATGTTGTCTGTAAAAACAATACATATCGTTTAAGTGCAGTAATAATTTGTTAAAAACATTCAGGCATCGCATGTCCTATTTTCGTGCAGCCGTCAAAGAAAGCCTTGAAATAGGCATGTTTCATCAAAATCGATTCAACAGATTAAAAAAAACAAACGTGTGGGACTCGGGAACTGCCGCGGTAAAGCATAGCATTTTTTTATCTACTTATGCAATTATAATTAGACAATGATAATTTAATATTAAAACAATAATACAACCAGACCAGGCTATATTAAACATTAATAAAAGCAAAACATTAACTGTCCCCTTCACACTCATAAGCTAGACCGCGCGAGAGAGAGATGGGCAGACTTTTCATGATGCGCATGCAGTGTGACGTCACGCCATGGCGCCACGCGCTTATTCATAAAAACTACACGAGCGCAATGTGTGAATGTGTTGAACGTGAGCTACATGGTAGGCGGAGTGAGGGATGTTAGGTTTTTTCGTTATGGAATTTTCTGATTCGGTCGCCGCGCTCAAGGCCCGCAATAAAAGCTATGCAACAGCTTCTTAAAAACGCTCACACGATAAAAAAATTCAAAAACTTGTGTAGAAATTTAAGAAGATTTTATCTTTCGTAAAACATTCTCGTTCTCAAAGGTATGAATTGGAAATTCGAATCTTTAAAGATATTACGAAATACATGTTCATAAGATAACTTTTTTTAAGGTCATACATTTTTTTCGGAGTAATGACCGTACGATGCTTGCTTCGATTCCCGATCGTTTGTGCCAAGAACTGATAAGGTTGCTGTGAGGTGTCGACACAGAATATCAATTTCGTGGGTACTACACCAACATACTGTGATAGGACTTGAAGGCAGCAGATGCTCTCGCAACGACAATAAAACCGACATAATATCGTCTTGAAGTATACGATCTCTGGGGACACTCCGGGGAGCAACACAAATACAAAGTTTTAAATTAATTCCTGAAACACATTGTATGTTTTATGGGTTTTATTTTTAATACGTTAAGGTTCAAATAAATGTTCTCCTCATTATTTGAAAACATACAAATTATGGTATTCCTTTCGAATTTCGTCTATTTCGAAATTTGTTGTATTGTGTTTTCATACGCTAAGCGGCAACTTTGTATTTTATTGTAAAATATTTATTGTTATTTTATTTATAATATATAGAACTTAAGATTTTTTTTTATTGCTTAGATGAGTGTGGACAAGCTTACAGCCCACCTGGTGTTAAGTGGTTACTGGAGCCCATAGACATCTACGACGCAAATGTGCCACCCACCTTGAGATATAAGTTCTAAGGTCTCAAGTATAGTTACAACGGCTGCCCCACCCTTCAAACCGAAACGCATTACTGCTTCACGGCAGAAATAGGTTGGGTGGTGGTACCTACCCGTGCGGACTCACAAGAGGTCCTACTACCAGTGAATCCAACAATCCCAGTGAATCCAACAATCACCAGTGAATCAAACAATTCCATGTTAGTTTTTACGTTTTCGATGATCAAACTAACGGAACGTCCCGCAATTCGAAGTTTTACTGCCCACGCGTTTCACATGATGGTCACATAAAACAGATTGATTTACCATAAGGGCTTACCTGCGTTCCAATCGTTTTGAAGCTTAACTTACCGACATAAGATCCACTTTAGCACCAGCGAATGCTATTACAAACTTTGCTGTCGCTATTTTGTTAAAGATTTTCAATTTTCGTGAACCTCAGTGTCGTAACGACCGATGTTCGAGGTCTTTCGTAACTGTTTATGTTCAGATCTTATATCACGTTGTTAAATACTATATGGTGTTATTAGGTAGAAAATTTAGTAAGTACATAGGTCAATCAACAATCTTTATCTCTGCCGTTTCGCTTTTTCAAGTTATACTTCTTTAGGCGCGTTATGAAAAATTGATGAGAGTGAAATTTTACGATGCGCGCGCACCGTGACACAAAATTAACAGAAATGAAGTTGCCCACAAGTGCTCCAATACAATTAAGGTTAACTATCCGTATGTATTATTTAGTAATATAAATGACAAAATTATTATTTAATATAATTCATATACTAAATATTATTAAATTATTAACGTTAAATATTTATTATTAATTATTTAATATTAAAAAATAAGAAATAAATTTAATAAAAATAAAGTATAACTTCTTACGCGCGTACATAAGTACACGCATCCTTTTTTTTCAGAGCGGTCGTGTTTGGGTGAAAATTTAAGGACTTAAGCCGATTGCTTCGTAGCTTCGATTCCATTCACCATCTGTTTGCTATACTGATAGCCTTTAAAAGCGGATTTGTTCTAGTCAGTTCATTAGGTTCGCGTTGGCCTATCTACCTCTTTTTACCTAGCTTCTATTTCTTTAAATTTTATAAACGCGTTCCCTATTCTAAGCCCCGATTTTGACTCTTTTCCAAATTTTTTTTTTTTTTTTTTTTTTTTTTTTTTTTTTTTTTTTTTTTTTTTTTTTTTTTTTTTTTTTTTTTTTTTATTGCTTAGATGGGTGGACGAGCTCACAGCCCACCTGGTGTTAAGTGGTTACTGGAGCCCATAGACATCCACAACGTAAATGCGCCACCCACCTTGAGATACAAGTTCTAAGGTCTCAAGTATAGTTACAACGGCTGCCCCACCCTTCAAACCGAAACGCATTACTGCTTCACGGCAGAAATAGGCAGGGCGGTGGTACCCACCCGCGCGGACTCACAAGAGGTCCTACCACCAGTAATTACGCAAATTATAATTTTGCGGGTTTCATTTTTATTACACGATGTTATTCCTTCACCGTGGAAGTCAATCGTCAACATTTGTTGAGTACGTATTTCATTAGAAAAATTGGTACCCGCCTGCGGGATTCGAACACCGGTGCATCGCTTCAACACGAATACACCGGACGTCTCATCCGTTAGGCCACGACGACTACTAAATCATTCAAATGTATTTATTTCCATTAAACTTATACAAATTTAAGACACGTCATAGTATTTTTAGGTTCTCCAATCTTGAGCGATCAAACAGGAAACTATGCGAGACATAATTCTACAATCTCAATTAACATAGATTATAATAAAACTGTATTTTTATTTTATTTTAAAAATGATGTAAAAGGGCCAACCCGAGTGGGATTGGTGATCACAATGAAAATCGCAATCTTGAAGTCGATACCTCAGTTCCTTTCAAATAGCATCTACTCCAGTCTTCAAATGCTTTTCTGCACAAAAAGATAGCGCATGGATATCTTTAATTAGCTAAGTTAATTAGCTTTATTGAGAGTTGTTTCTTTATCGTTGGCGATTAAATACTCAACTCAAGATACATATTCACAAAATTAGTTGCCTACCCGTAAATCGTGGCATCGTTTCTCATGACAGCGATAAATCCGAATGTCGAATTTGTTTTGCCGCATATAAATTTAGATAATGTTACTGTCAAACATGAAAATAGGAGGAGTAACAAAATTACCAATCTGTGCTGAATTTTCACACATTCCATATTCTGCTATATAATCAATATGTTTCAGATTGTTATGTTTTATAGTAATAACATTTACGGTTTCAACAAACGAAGCATTTGTTAAAATATTCAATAAATATATATATATACATACACGTAACGTAACCATACTAGTGTTGTGAAAAGCGACGCTATTCACGAGCATAAAATGGTTTGTTTACACTACCATGCCTATTTAGTTTTATCGACATACCAAGGTGCCGAGAACCGCTGGCAAGTTGGCAAATACCATTTACTGCTCGATCAATATTCAATGCTGTTAGTTTAAAAAAAAAAAAAACAGTAGAACGAGATTATGGAATGTATGTAGTGCATCCGCATACGGCCACTTAATTTGTTAAAATATATTCCTCGACATGTAAGGTTAAATACAGTAAAAGCTCCTTATTCGCGCTTCCTTTAATCGCGTTTTCACTATTCGCGGATTAAAAAAATACGAACCAATTCTTATATTCACGGCTAAATAATCCTTTATTCTCAGATCTAATCGGTATACATTACACACTGATAAAAAGGATTCTAAAATCTCCTTTGTAAACGCGCTTTTCTATATTCTCGGTTTCTATATTCGCGGCATATCTACATATACCCCGGGCTGCTTTTGCTATATCCGATGATTGGAAGATCCGATATAAATGAATTACAAACTGCGAACAGTGTCTTGTGAGGCACCCTCTTCAGAGTGGGAAGCCGTGTTAAGAAAGATAGAAATGTCCGTTTGGTACCAAATAGTTACCAGCATTACCAGACATCACAAAGTAAATAAATGCCAACGTCCAACTGCAGATCTAAGATGGGCGCAACAATAGCTTATCTATCTTATCATCCAGACTGGAAATCCCAAATCCTTCGCTGTAGAATTTGTTAGGGCTGCAGGTTACAGCATGCCCACACCAAACGAACCAAAAATACCTTCACCTATTAGTAAAACCAAAGGACAATTATAGGCAGGCAGTAGAAACTGTGGAAAATCTAATCGCCGAGAACTCCACTAGTGATCTAATAAGGCTGTTATCAGTACAGATAGACAGACCATTGAAATCTATTAAGAGTATCGAAGAAAAAACACACTATAACGTGTTTACTTGGCCGTAGAGCTTCGACACGCTCGCTATTCGGGTCACGTGCTTACCGAACTTGCGGCCCGTGTGTAAATGGTGTTGGATAACTCTTCTATAACTGTTTTTGTAAATTTATAACTCGATTTAACGAGCGATTCGTATGCCCACTCCGGAGGCGGGCGGCCCGTGAATGTTAAAACTAATTTTACAGCGCCTCTTGATGGCGACCGTCGAATTCTTTTTCGTACGTGAAGTCACGTACTCGAGGTGATTTTGGGGGAACTATATTGAGGAGACAAAACAATCGTAGACTCAGTAGCATAAGAACGCATATCCAACTTCAAGCTAAAAGCCACTAAAAAATTACACGATACAAAATAATCAAAATAGAGAGCACAGTTTGCCGAACACAGTTTTGAATTTACAGTTTATATACGTGTGTGACGTTACCTCTTTGGAATCTATTGAATCTTCCTTGAAGGCGTAGAACGAAGAATTTTCATTTTTGAGCTCTTATGCCTTTATCGGATTTTATAACGTACCCAACGCCAACAAAAAACATTAATTCTGAATTCTGCTAAATTTGATAATTTTCACTGCTATCGCATTATATCAGTACATGGTAAATAATATTGTGAAGTACTACTTCCTTTCCGTCCGTTAAAACTCTTGAGGAACACCATCACTGTGCTAGATGATGAGGTATTGAAGAACATCAGGGGAGTTAAAAGTTTGTATTTTCTGATGAGACTCCTCTTCTTTTTTGTGTCCACCTTATCCCACTAGGTGGGGTCGGCACATCGAATTTTTCTATTCCATTCTCTTCTATCAGCCGTCATCTCAACATTCATTCCTCTTTCTCTCTAACATCGTCATTCTCACACTCCATCCATGTCTTTTTCGGTCGACCTATTCCCCCTCTACCTTACACTACCATTTCCACACATCTCCTAGTCACATGCATCTCCTCTCTACGCATCACATGCCCATATCACGCTAACCGTCCGCTCTTTAATTTATCAATCACTAGGGCTACTTTCACACTTCCTCTGATATATTCATTCCTTATCTTGTCCATTCTTTTCACTCCACACAACCATCTCAACATTCGCATCTCCGACACATACACTCCACTTTCATGCTTTACTTTCGTCGCTCAGCATTCAGATCCATACAGATTGATTCAGACTGTGTTTTCTAAATTCAGGGCGCCGACAAAATTAGTCCTTGCGTCTGCGTCTTTGCATCATTTGAACCATCCTCCTACCGCACATAGCCGGGGTGTAGCTATTTTCAGGCCACAACAGCGATCTTGCTAAAAAAAGACCAAAAAAGAAAATATAAAGTCAATGTCACTTAGGATCATCTTAAGATTCTAATTATACTCCATACATCCAGATCTATTTAGGCATTCAAAAGCTACGGCAAAAAAAAAAAACTCAGATACATACACGAAACCTGAAAACAATTCACACTAAAGTTTTCACAGTAAAGATTGAGTCCGACCTGAGAATCGAATCCGACCCGCATGATCGACGAGACGGCTTTTAACTCAGTGATCAACAAATGTAAAATCATTCTGCATCATCGATAATGGTTTTTTTAATGCCGTAACCTCTAAGTAGATTTCTGTAAGTCTCTGACACGAATAATAATTCAATAATTGGTAGTTTTCCTGTACCCCGAGGCGCTTCGGTTTTGTAATTAAGTGAGTTGTAAATATAGGGTTAAACGCTACAAAAATACGGTTTTAACGTTTGTAAATAAGTCTTTTACAACGTGTTTTTTTTATTATTATCGTGAATTTCAATCTAATGCCAAGAAAAGAGGTTGAATGGATTCAATTCAGTAAAGGAAGTCTCGGCTGTTTATAAAATCGACGCTATTTGTAAAGGTTATTGAGTGAATTATGTAAACATACATATACACTTGTTTTGTGTTCTAATGAATCGGTGAAGGTTTTTTTTAGTTTATTAAGTATAAGGTAAGTTCAGTTGATCGTGTTTATGATCGTATATCATTAATTTGATTAAGTTGAAACTTGGTCTAGTTTTTTTTTTTTATTGCCCTTGTAGGCAGACGAGCATACGGCCCACCTGATGGTGAGTGGTTACCGTCGCCCATGGACTTCAGCAATGCCAGGGGCAGAGCCAAGCCGCTGCCTATCACTAACCCTTGTTCACTGTATCTCTGGATAACATAAATACGAAACCAGTGACACGTGACTAGATTGAACAAATGTGTGTATTTAATTTGGTTCACAATACGGTCAGAGCGAAGCTTGGTTTCGTCATTGCAGTCATCAACTTTAAGATGCAACAATCGTATTGTAGTGCATTCAGAATTATAAAAGAATATAGTTTATTTTTGACTTTTTATGTTTTACATAGAAAGAAAACCTTTCCCTTAGATTACTTCTCAATTTTGAGCTCCTGTACACATTAGCAAAACAATTTATCTATACTAATATTATAAAGAGGAAAGATTTGTTTGTTTGTTTGTTTCGAATAGGCTCCGAAACTACTGGACCGATTTGAAAAATTATTTTACCATTAGAAGCCGACATTGTCCCTGATGAACATAGGCTACTTTTTTTTCATTTTCATTTATTTTATTTTTTTGGTTTCATGTGTGTTTTAATGTTTCCGAAGCGAAGCGAGGGCGGGTCGCTAGTATTTCATATTTTTAATTCTAGCATATTCTCTTAGTAACAAGACTTACAACAAGAGTATTAATAAAATACGACTTTTTTATATTTTTTGGTAAAAACATAACTGAAATAAATTCTCATAGACCGGTCTACAGTTCTATTAAAAGTAAATGTCGAATAATTCAGCATTAATTATACACCCGACACTTAAAAATTAATAGGACGTCTGCTTTCTATTGTTGCATCGTGTGCGCAAAGGAATACCAGCGCAACATTTCATGCTGACTACCAGGAAACAATTTTAATTGCCATGCTAATTTATTACAATGAACATCAAATCTCTCACGCCACAAACATTTCTACGCGCACCTATGCTAGCTGTACCACACTACACAAAACACAATTAATATATTCAACATTCACGACTACAATGTTCTCTTTGTCTCTTAATAAAGCTTACAAACTCACAATAAATACATATATTACAGCACGGAATTATTTCTTTTGCTTAAATGGGTACGGTGAGCTCACAGGCGAATGGTAACGCCAACAGTTATTTACCCACATTGAGATATAGCACTAAAGTCTCAAACGCTTTGGTATAGCGGGTATTGCTAATAGTAATCGTTCGTGGCAAGCTAATGAGTTAGGGAAAGTGGAAAGAAATGATAAAACCTGAACAAGGTTTAGGATTCCTGTAGGGTCATAATGCAGCAAGAGTAGTAGTCGCTATGTTTGGTTCGGAAATGGTGTTCTAAATTAATATTTTTGAAGTAGTTAATAGTATTAATAGTTTTGAAGTCTTAAAAACCCTTACCTTACCTTTGGGACATTAGTGTGGGGACTCGGTATATGTAATAATGCTGTTTGCCTTTCTGTTCTTGATTTAAGGAAAATTAGATTATGGTAAAACTCGACTATCACTTCCCTACTTTTTCGTCGTCTAACCTGTTTTTCTATTGCTTCGGTAGCTTTCAACCCTCCACGTTCACTTGCTGTTAAGTGTTTGGAACTCAAAGACACGACGCTAAAACTACCAGGCTATTTGGACAAAGTATATTGGCGATGTTTTTATCTAAAAATGGAAAATGGAAAATGGAACGCAAAGAGAATACACAACCGATTTTGCTATACAAAATTCATTTTCCAACGTCATCGTCTGAATACGCTATAAATCATGACTCATTGTTTCGAACAATCGTTATTTAGATAGCGAATTGTCGTCAGTTAAATTATAATTGTGCATTTAATTAATCGTCCGATTGTATTCAATTAGATACATTTTGTAACATCGACCCTGTGCACGCGAGACTTCGTTGCGTTTTGAATTACTGTCTCAACCACAGTTTTGTAATTATTTCATAGATAATAGTACACATAAATTAGTCATAGGTAAGCAACTCAAGCACTCAACAAAAATGTTTACGGGCGTCGGCCACTAGATGGCTTCGCTTCGATTAGTTTCTTATTGCTCCTATATAATAACATATTGCCTATTCTATATTTTATTTTTATTGAAGGATTTTGTAAATTTTCAAAACCCACAAATTGATAAAAATTAATAAATTTGTCTATAACAATTAAAGACTTGTATGATTTTTATTTTTTTTATTTTCTGTGTTTATTTGTACAATAATTAAATGCCTTAACTTTAACAACATAATAATATAAGCTTAGGGACATCAACTACAAGATGTCGCTAGTTTCCACACAAAAAATATTTGTCTTAAAGTATCGCAGTTTCAGGGCCTTGATTATTTTTTCACATCAATATGGAATGCTCTATATATTTTATTTTTTTCAAAATTACGTGCTATTTTAAAAAATAGAGAATGCAACTTCCTTGCGTGTTCAAAAAACCAAAATCAAAACAGCGAAGCTTATTGTCGACATTCACATCCTACTTCTTACAGACAGTAACTGCTAGGTTGGAATTGAAATAAAATCCCATATAACCAGTATTTATATTGTTTTATTATTGAACGCTTATTGTAATAATTATTGAGTAGTGTTTAATTTTTATCATGATTTGATGATGAATATTTGGGTTGAAATTGTGCTATTTTGAATAAAGTTAAATTATATAGTGATTATTTGCATTCAGGTTTACCGATACATCTAACTTAAAATCAGAATGATTCCTAATTTTGATTATCAAAAATGTATGGCTATATGAATTGTATGAATATGAGAAATCCAATCAGGACTGATTAACTTACACGCTTGGTTCTTATCTGCCTACACTAGATATATTAAAATATATCTCCCTAACCGAATCGTAATTTGTTACAATCACGAAACACTTATAAAGCAGCCTACTCCACGATCCAGGCATTTCAATACACAGATTTCGCTTCAATCAGTATTCACCTGCCAGGTAATCCGTTTCTAAGTGACTTGAACAGCGAATATTCGTCACACGCAACTTTCAATCTCTCAGTACCTATGATAATCCATTGAAATATCTTTGAATGTAATTGAACGTTTGTTAGTGTCGTGTCGCTTGACTATAATAATCTCTTCCGCTTTTTTTTTTCTTTCTTTTTTTTTGTTTAATTTTTTGGATAGGCGAACGAGCTCACAGCCCACCTGGTGTTAAGTGGTTACTGGAGCCCATAGACATCTACAACGTAAATACGTCACCCACCTTGAGATATAAGTTCTAAGATCTCAGTATAGTTACAACGGCTGCCCTACCCTTCAGATCGAAACGCATTACTGCTTCACGGCAGAAATAGGCGGGGCGGTGGTACCTACCCGCGCGGACTCACAAGAGGTCCTACCACCAGTAAAATCAGTTTTCAGATAATTTTTTTGGGTGCAGTACCTTCAATAGACGAAGAGTGAACGAAATTTTGGATTCGATCAACAAATCAAGCTTCAGACGTGATACTAATTAATAGGCTTTTCATTAAGGATGCCAGTATCGATTATATGTATTGCCTAGTAAATTCGACTCCTAAAATCATTCCATAACCGAAGGGATGGTGAGTCGACATCTCAACTGGCTAAAGGGGTTACCAAGTGCCACTTTTCAATTTATCATCATCATCTTAGGCCTTACAGCCCAGAGTGGGCCTTAGCCTGGTCCAGTATGTCTCTCCAGACTGCTATGTTCAGGGCTTTCTCCTTCCAGTTCTTGACGCCGATATTTTTGAGGTCGCACTCCACGCTATCCAACCATCGGAGTTTGGGTCTGCTACGACTTCTGCGGCCCTCTGGTTTGCCATAGAGCAATTGCCTCGGCATTCTGGTACTCTCCATTCGAACCACATGTCCTGCCCTTTTATTTTCAAATTATGCCTAAGCTTTAATACATTTATCCCCAAATCCTATAGCACAGGTCAATAAATTAGCACAATTAAACATACAGACTACGAACATAGCTTACCAACGACAATTAAAAAGAAAAAGAAAAAAAAAACTTAAACCAAACTGTATGATAATCATGCGTTCCATGAATGACCGTAGTTTGATCACAAAACATTTGTCTCTGTGCAACAAGCCATGTTTGCGAACAGCACACACATGGTTTACATGTGTACGTAAAATTTTACACTTACCTGTCGAAATAGTAATGCGTGGGCGGGATGTTTGATTGTAAATTCGTATTAGAGTCTGTCACAACGAGCTGATGAAAATGATTGTAAAGTGCCACGTTCTCTTTTGATGTTGCACAAAAAATTGATCTAAGATTTCGAATTTACTTCTATAAGCAAATTTAAAAATAATTTGTAAGATATTTTTTAAATATTTTGAGATAAATCTAATAATAAATAACAAAAAAAAAACAATAATCTGTAATTACCTTTCCGAAAAGCCTTCTCTCCAAAAGCCAATATTTTAATATGCTATTTCAAAATTTGAATTGTTCTTCTTCTGATCCATAGATTTCACCAATAGAACTAAGTTTGAATTTACAAATAAATAAATGATTAGGTTTTAGTGTATTACCTTACAACACGCCACAGGGCTACCTTCAACAAGTTTCAAGTGATATAATTCCGAAAATAAAAATCAAACAAGTCGGCACGAGATGACTTAGCCACTTCCTTATTTAAGCCTGCACTTTAAGAAGACTCGCTCTATTTTCCATCAAGCTAATACACAATCACAGTATAAATTAGCGTCGTACACACACGAATAGAATGTAAACACACATTCTACGTTAAATTATGTTTAAAAGCCTCGGACAATATGTTGTTAATGCCAACCCTATTTGGCAAGGATTTGTTTACATTACACCTTTTAAAATATAGTCCGAGATAAGATTTGGCTCGGTTTACTTGGAAGAGATTTTCTTTGGTAGCTTGATTTAAATTCAATAGAAGGAAGTAAATATTTGGTATCGTTCAGCTAATTGTCCAATAAAATATAATATTGCTGTTTATATTTGCGTCTGTTTAAGATTTGATTTATAAGGCATAGGTTTTAGTTTATTTTTTAATGTGCTAGATAACTTCCCGTAATTATAAAATTTATTACATCATATATTAGCGGCCGAAGCGATCACGCCCACGATTCAACGTAACATGATTAATAACACAACTTTTGTTTAAATTAAATTAGTGTTTTATAATTTATGACGTATGTCGGATAATAATAAAAGCAACAAAAAAACGTTTTTGTGATTTGTGACCCTCTGGGCTCGACTCTTTTGCGAGTTTATTTTAAGAAACAATTTTGACATTTGTTTTTTTTTTGCCTGATTAGTCCGTACGGTATCGACTTTTTGTCGGGAATGCAAGGTGTGAAGTTGTGTGATTTGGTTTATATTGTGTATTTAATGTTTCTTCAGCTTTAAATGCGTACTAACGGTGGTTTAGTAACTGTTTAGTATCTGTGATAGTGCACAAATGTGGGAGAATAAAGCAAAGCCGCTGAACGTAATTTCTCGGAATCCTCCAAAAAGTCCACTGAAGAAGTCATGAATGACCACCATTTTACTGAGATTATATTTCATCCCATATCATTTAATTTCATCCCAGTTGATTAATGTCTCAAATTAATCATCTTCATTTCATTTCATTTCACTCCATATTATCATTTTTCATAAAAATAAGAATATAGAATTTGATTCAGTCTGAATTCGATGGGAACATTCAATCCCATACTGTTATCCATTCGCTTGAACAATTAACATCGTATTTTTAATTCCTAAATATAGTGGTTATAATTCATATACATAGTATATATATATATATATATATATTTTTTTATGATTGAAAGTTTACTGGTGGCCCGAAGGCCTTTCCAGTTTCACCAGGACAGGTGGGCGAGCAAAGGCTCAGCCAAGAGGGGTGGGACTTGCTAACAACTGCCCGAGCGCCTCCGAAGGAGACCTAACAACTCAAGAGCAATTGTTTCGCGAATGAATCTACCACCGGATCGGAATCGCGACCCGCTGAGAAGATCCGGCGAGAAACTCAGCGGGCTGATGCATGGGTTAGGTTGCACGTCGACCTCTTTGTCGAGTTCGACGAGTACGGTTACCGGGGTCCCTAAGCCTGCCCCTAGTATTAGAGCTGAAGGCATCTAATGCAAAGGTTATTGGATCTGATGGATCCGTAAGGACGTGTCTAGGGCGTCGACGGTGACTGGCTCCTGCATGATCAGGATTCGGGGAGTAGTCCGCGGCGGCAACGATAAGGCGATTATCATGACGCATAGCCTTATCGAAGTATCGTTCCGACGCTGACTTCGTGTATTTCCGAATTGATTCGAGGCCCAGGTCGTCGTGTAGGTCAACGTTCCTCACGAACCACGGAGCCCCGACAGCTAGCCTGCAAAAGCGGGATTGTAGGGATTGGAGGGTGTCTATGTGTGTGCGGGCCGCGTGAGCGAACACCACACTCGCGTAAGTCATGACGGGAACATAGTATATTATAGTTTCCAGTAATAAATACTAATTCGGTTAAAATGTACTCACTTTTTCAAAATTCTATCAATACTTATCATAAAACAATAAGCATTTTTCAAACATTTATTTATTTCAATCAACATTTATAACATAACAATCGAAACTGTATGTTTCATTAAAATGTATACATATATACGAAATATGTACATACGTATAACGAAGATAAAATTATATGTACATACGTATGCTAATTAATATACATATATCGAAATATGAATATGAATTTACTGGTCGTAAGACCTCTTGTGAGTCCGCACGGGTAATTACTACCACCCTGCCTATTTCAGGCGTGAAGCAGTAATGCGCTTCGGTTTGAAGGGTGGGGTAGTCGTTGTAACAATACTGAGACCTTAGAACTCATATCTCAAGGTGGGTGGCACATTTACGTTGCAGATGTCTATGGGCTCCAGCGCTGTGAGCTCGTCTACACATCTAAGCAATAACACAAAAAAAAAATATACATACAAATTATGAATACATCCTTACAGGTGTGGTTACAACTAATTTTAGGCGTTTTTATCGCCTTAACAACAGAACAAATTAAAAATATTGTAGACATTAATCAATGAACGCATTTGCACCGAAAACTAATTGTGGAAAATCACCAAATGTTTGAAAGTATAGATATAATAATATCATTAAATTGATGGATCGTTCCTTTAAAATTGTATATGGTGCGGTGTGAATAATAAATTTAGAGGCAATATTTACATACTAAATTCTCTCTTGGTAGTAGTATGTCATAAAAATACTTGGATGGTACTATTATTGATCGAAGGATAGACCGTGTGAAATAGGATATGAGGAAGAAGGGTGTGAGTGTAGAGATGACGTTGAGGCCTGAATGGAGAAAGAGGACACATTGCGATGACCACACATAATGCGATACCGGCAAAAAGAGGATGTTAGTTCTGAAAGTTATGAGAAGATAAATTCAAATTATAGACCAATAACTGAAAAATATCAATAGTGAGATTTTACTAAAATTTACGACATTTTTAAACTAAGTACATACTTTCACGATAAAATAATTAATGATAGATAGTGTTGAATTAAAATGAAACCCGTTAAATTATATAGGTATTAGGCACCAGTTGATATCTTGTCTGGCTTTTTTTGCTGTGAAATCATATATCGGTTTTGGCGGTAGTCATAATAAATCACAAGACATTTGACAAATGCCCGAATCGTGTTATTGACATTTTCAAGCTTGCATACATACAAATTTCGAAGAACTTTCGGACTGTCGGTCTACCGGGCAATTTCACCAGCTCGGAGGGAGACCTGCCTTTTGTCATTATTTCCACACAGTCTTGGATTATGTTTTAAAGAATAGATAAATCGTTATTTCAGAAAAAAAATATCTTTAAGCGAATGAGTTCGCGACCCGCCTAGTGTTAAGTGCTTACCATACACCCAAGCCCGTGCTCTTACACGTCATATTTCATCACGGCAGTCACACTATTCCAACTGATTTTTATATTTTTTGTTGAGCTCCTAATGACTAGCCTTAGTTTAATCAATAAGATAAAATAATAATAAAAAAACAATAGAAAACATGAAATTTAAAATCAAATGAAATTGAGCCTTTAGGCATCATTGAATATGGTCGATTTTGGACAAGCAGCCGAACGCTAGTAATCGTAATTAAACCTTCTCGAATTATTTAATAGCACATTAATCGCATCTCTTTAACCACTTGATGCCGGCTTCAGTTTCCCAAATTATCTATTTTAATGAGTCAGAAGGATTCTTAATTGATTTGTTAAAAAAAGATGCCTTTTTAAAAAAAATGCACCCAACATTCCGAAACATAGTTTTAAAGGCGAGCCTATTTTGGGATATTAATTAAATTGATTCGTAAAGCAGTGTAAAGTTGCCATATTAAACATGAGAAAATTCGCGCACATAAAATTTTTATGAAACATAATACTCATCGTTTTAGTAAATGTTAAACCATGTTAAATGTCACACTATCTAATGACTGGACTGGGCTTAGGACAGATCAATGCACCTGTAACAATAAATTTAGTATGAACATACAATAGCGTGAAAAGCAGGTGTATTCTCAGTAAACTTTCGCCTGCACCTTGACTCAAGAAAAAAAAACGGAGTCCGTTAAAATGACGTTTTTTCGGTTCGATTTTTGTAATTTAAATTTGGTACCGTAAAGATGGCGGCCGATGACGTGTCTATTAATTTGATTGGACAAGTCGGTTGCGCGGGAACAGTGACTGGTTCCTTGTTATGGATCGTTTTCAATTAAGTTATACTCGTTTTTTTTCATTTTAATCTGCACCGTTATAGATGCTAAAGATATGATTGTACAATTATCGAAACATGAGTTTGACAACAAAAGGTTTCCTAGTTTTGATTTTTAATGAGGTTCTTTTGTTTTTGTTATAATTCAATCAGTCATCTCTCTCTCTTTCTCTCTTTGTCTCTCTCTGTCATTGGATACACACTTATATCAGACGAACTTCTTGCATCCATTAGTACCTACGGCATGTCCGGCCATGGAGCTGTAATTGGATGAAAATTTGTTTCAATATGAGTATTTGATCGCTGCATCTGGTTGGGAGCCAACCTCGAGCTCTCTTACCCTCCGTGTATCGATCTACCATCAACTTCTTGATTCTCATCTTCTTCCTCTAATCTTACGAGACAGATTGATATCAAAATGCGCAGATAAGTGGTTTATTATTCTGTGCTGCGCATTGAAGCATTGATGCATAGATGCGCTTAGCGGTCAAGGGTGTCTGCAGCATAGGACACGACAATAGAGCAAAATTTTAGTTTTAGAACCTCATGTTTACATGAGGCTAAAGCCACCAAGACACTAAAACAATTTTCATGCGCAATCTAATCTCAATAATTGTGCAATCATATCTACCGAATAACGTAATAATTTTTAATTCTGATCGTAATTATAAATCACAATTAAAACGGTAAATCATATGAAAATCCGCTCCATGTGGGAACGATTCTAAATCGTTTAGCAACTAATTATCTTAATCGTCTTTTACAACTTTAAACCATCTTTATAACTCATTCGGTAAGACCGATTCGTTACAATAATGAAAATCGACTTATCAAAAATCGATCGTAAACATTCTAAGCAATTATCTCGTAGTCAATTCTCGCATTATAGGAGAATAGGATTTATTGACCTAAGACCGTGGTCTGAGGGCTTAGCAATAAATACCGTGACCTCGCGACCCCGCAGCTGTAAACTCTGGAAGCGACAACCCGCTCATTTCGTAACCACGCGGCTAATTGTACGCACGGAGATTGTGTAATTTAATTTTTAGATGTGCTGACTTGCTAACAGCCCTCCTGGTGGGAAATAATTACAGAGACCACCCATAGCAGAAATACCGCGATCTATTTCGACACATGAGGTCAAATTTGTGTTTTGATCTCCCCATTATGCGAACAGGAAATCAATGGTTTATGGCAGAAACGGGCACGATAGTACTGTCTATCCGTACTGACACAACATGTGTAGCCGTCAGTAATTTAACGAGCCTATTCTATTAATTTTATTTTAATACTCTTCTTCTCAGTCGGACACTCTTGTCAGAGTGGTCGTGGTTGCGTTGACGCTGTATGTGCAGTAGGACCTGTTAGGTCGCCCATGTTCCCGACAACCGCCCTCCAGGCAATGCGCTTCCAGGTCTGGCGGTTCGAAGCGTTACGAGTACATTCGACCATAGTGGACTCAGTTGCCTTCTTTATTAGGTCAGTCCAGCGGGTCGGTGAGCGGCCGCGGGATCTTTTGCCTTCCACCCGGCCCTGGACTACCAGTCTCTCCATCGAGTGCTCTTTTCTGGAGATGTGACCAAAGAATTTTAAAACCCTCAGTTGCACTGTTGACGAGAGTCGGTCTTTGATACCGAGTTCTTTGAGGATGGATGCATTGGTGCGGAATGCCATCCATGGGATCTTTAGGAGGCGTCTCCAGCACCACATCTCCAGTGCATCGATTTTACGGCGATCCTGCAATCTTAGAGACCAGGTTTCGGCTCCATAGAGAAAGATTGGAAACACAAGACATCTCATCAATCTGACCTTAGTCTTCTTGGTAATCCTCCTATCCTTCCAAATCTTTCCCAGCCGTTCCACTGCTGACCTGGTAATGGCGCATCGTCGTCTGATCTCTTCACCACATCCTCCAGTGCTTGAGATAGCAGAGCCGAGGTAGATGTAGGTCTGTACAACTTCGCAGTTACCTATGTTTTGTACATTGGTTCCATTTTGTTCAGCCCGGTCTACTATCATCATATTTTAATACACAATGCTGTTAATTCACCGTGAACATGATGGGTTTCGTGAGCACGAATTAGGTTCATTACTTACCAAAATTGAAACCTGCTACTGGTATGGTAATAGGTATAGGCATCGGCATGGGCTCAATATGCGCACATCGATTGTCTTTATCTTTTATGACACGACGACTTCATACGACATAATAATGACTTGGTCGGCTTAACATAAGAACTTCAGAATTCCTCGCTTAACTAGTTGACTACTTAAGGCTCCAATATAAACTACGTTCAGATCTTTTATTAATGCAAGATTATTTTGTGAATTCCGTTAGCTTGTCGTCTATTCTGTGATAGCTAACGCTACCTCATGAAACGTTTGAAATCTTAGATTAGCATAATTAATTGTCTAAATAATCAATTTAAACATACTATTATTCAGTGTCTGAGATTAATGCTGATTGCACGTAGAAAATCTAACAAGCCCACAGTAATACTTTATCATACCGCAATATTAAATTTACAGTAGACGATGCCACAAAGGTGGTGTCTAGCTCACCTGTATCTCTGTCGCAAACCTATACGAACAACGATATTGCGATGAAGAGAGATACAGTATTGCAACTTATTTTGACGAACATAATTCAACGTTTATCATTTAATACGGTTTCAAAAGTGAGTATGGATAACCCTTCTATAACACGGTATTTTACAACACGGTTCTACTCTAACGCGATAAGAAAAATACCTCAAGCCCCTCTTATTTTTTTTTTATATCCTACCTATGCTGATAGCCTTGAGAGGCTATTTCAGCTTCGCCCTAACGTTTGTAGGTGAGCTCGCGGGGCTCAACCGGAGAGTTGCTAACACTGACCCTACCAAGAGCAGTGCTTCGCAGAATCTACCACCGGATCGGAAACGCGACCCGCTGAGAAGATCCGGCGAGAAACTCAGTGGGCTGTGTCTATGGGCTAGTTCGCTCGTCGAGCCCTTCGTCGCAAGCGACGGGTTCGACGAGGACGGTGACCGGAGACCCCTCTTATAGCACGGTACGTTTACAACACGATAACGAGATTTTTATTTAAAATTATTTAGAAACTTACATTATGCACTATGAACACACAATATATGGAAATACCCGAAATTTTACTGCTTATCTTTTATGTATAATAGGTAAAAAAAATGCATAAATAAAGGCATAGTTGAGATGTTTCATTCGGAAAATTACTATCCTTTTTGTATGGTTCCGCAGAACACGGAACTTTGTAGGAACGTATCTATCACTATATAGGAGGGTCACATGTACTGGTTTTACAGAAAAACTCCGATAAGTACCAGAATAAGAAATTACTTATGAATCCGATTATACTTCTGGGTGATTTTGGCCTTAAATAAAGCCACAGAAGTAAATAAATGTGTGAATTTATGATTGAATAACTTTACTAGACGCACTCAATCGGTACAAAACACATTATGATTCGATATAGGCTTCTTGTTACCCAGAATGATGATTTTCCGGCTCCTATTTGGGAAGATATCTATGCTATACCTATCTATCTATCTTTAACAAAGCTGACGCTACCATGGAACATATCCAGAATACTATATAAACTTAAAATGTAAATTATTTTATCGGTGGCGTAATAGTTTAAGTCCTGATTACAGTACCTGACTTACAGGTTTGTTTTTTCTTTGTTTGTTTGTCTTTGCATAATACAGGAAATCTTATTGTGCGGCGGGATATGGCGTGATTTATCTCTGATTATTTCTATTATTTATTATCATTTACGAGTATATGGAAATGTCCTTGATGCGGCTAAATTTAGTGAGGAAATGTTCAAGAGAAAAATGTCCTATAAAATTCAGTTTTGTGTTTTTTTTTTTATAAATTGAAAGTGTGTCGGTGGCCTCGCCGTGTCATGCGCTCTGAATTGTTCCCGGCGTTTCAAGCACATGTTGCGAACGATTTTTTTTACGCATGCTTCCGACACATGATTTTCTATCTTAATAGAGTACCAACCGTCTGTAGAAGGAGTTCTAATAAAAATGATTAATTATATATCTATTTGGGAAGCTTTTTTAACTCTGACGACACACGTTACAAACGATCGTCAAGTTTATACTATAAGACTAGTACTATAAGACTCTTATAATCTTTAAAATACTCAACGATTCCGTTTCATAAATATATGTTTATAATTTTACCGTGATTAATTTTTCAAGTGAAAATTAAATTTCGGTCACACAAAATTTCTATACAACTTGATCTTGATTCTCTACCATTCCATTTTATATGTGTATAATTTTTTCGGTGACTAATTTGACAGGGGGAAATTACAGTCGCGCAAAATTTCTATCGATAAAACGGCAAATAGTGGTTTTAATAACGTAATCATTATATTAAGGTCTAATTAAAAAAAAAAACAACAGACTATGCGGACCAATAGAAAATAACATGTTTTCATATTGTAAAATAACCAGCTGTATGTACTCGTTGCGAATAAAAACACGTAACTGCTACTCTGTAGTAATGTCAAGTCATATGCATCCGACCCGGTCGGTCTGGTGTGACCTCCGCTTATAGTTCGGACCGCTTTTTTAACGCAATCACCAATTACATCGGCGTACACGAAATTCATTGAATGATTCCACGTTTTTTAACTGAATGGACTATTTGATGTAGTGTGGTCTTGACTTCTGCATAATGGCCTATTAGCGTCCCATTGCCAGGATGAGGCCGACAGCAAAAAAGTTTTTTTTTTTAATTGAGACACAGAAGGCTCAGTTAGAAAATGCTTTTATTTATTAACTTGTTTTTTCCATAATTTTTGTTTTGGAAATGACTATATTTATTTAAAATGCAACTGAACCGGTTACCTATTTCTAAATCGAATTTTCGAAGGACACCAACAAAAAATAATCTTAAATGTAGACAGTGATTACTTATGTTTCACATTAATAAAATAAAAACTGTTATTTCTTACGCATTCTGACACCAATCACCACGTGTGATGTCATATGCAGCTCATCAGTGTGTTTTAATGTTTATTTTGTGTTTCAATCATGTAATTCGCATCAGTAATCCCCAAAAGCCGAATCAGGTCACCGTTACGGAAACCGGCATATAACTTATCATGATCGTCATTATTCTGCTTAGCTCCATGCTATTGTTGCCCCAAATGACGTCACTCGTAAAGAAACCTCGTTCAGTGATTAAGATTAGAAGACGAACAAACTTTTATCAATATTATAAAACTGTACATTCTGTTCAAACTTTTTTATGGCATATAAAATAGTGTTGTTTGCATCTAAACTAGGACCTCATTACTCACTATTAGTCTTAAAACTTTGCAATAAAAATGCGCAAATACATTAATGAAACAATGTAGCATGTTAATTTGCATTTACAAACTACAGCTCATGAGTTTTTCATTGCATTTCATTTTAAGAACATTAACTTTTAAATATCGCCAATATCTATTATATTGTCGTAAGCATGAAGAATTTAATTAACTACTAAAGCTATTTACGAAAACTCTTTAAGAAAGCAAACTAGATCAATAAACAATATGTATTATTACAACTAATGGCAGCCTTATGGTCTAGTCCAGAACGATTTCTCCTAGCAATGTTGTAGGGAAATAAGTTATTACAGCCAAAAAGGTTGACGGGTGTTTTAATAATCCACAGTAACACAATACTTTATGCCTTAATTACAAACAGACGTAAACGTCAGTACTAACTTAGATATTTAATTGTTCTTTAAGTAAGCAAACTAGATCAATAAACAATATGTATTATTACAACTAATGGCAGCCTTATGGTCTAGTCCAGAACGATTTCTCCTAGCAATGTTGTAGGGAAATAAGTTATTACAGCCAAAAAGGTTGACGGGTGTTTTAATAATCCACAGTAACACAATACTTTATGCCTTAATTACAAACAGACGTAAACATCAGTACTAACTTAGATATTTAATTGTTCTTTAAGTAAGCAAACTAGATCAATAAACAATATGTATTATTACAACTAATGGCAGCCTTATGGTCTAGTCCAGAACGATTTCTCCTAGCAATGTTGTAGGGAAATAAGTTATTACAGCCAAAAAGGTTGACGGGTGTTTTAATAATCCACAGTAACACAATACTTTATGCCTTAATTACAAAACAGACGTAAACATCAGTACTAACTTAGATATTTAATTGTAAGTAATATAATACTTTTAATTTAATTTATATTTCAATGCACCTACCATTATTTACTCTGCACTACCTTTGGTCGACTGGTAGAGAATGCCAATGTCGGCATCGTCACCATGATAACCATAAGGTGTTGGAAACTTCGGATGTTATGAAAAGAAAATATTAAACGCTAGATCGAGCCTAAAAGTAGTTTTTAATCATTTTTAAACTAAACAGTATGGGTCGGGCAAAATCGTCTGAACGGTAATTTTAATTGAGTATCACATAGCATCCCATAGACAATTCGCCCATCCATCCGATCCAATAACTCTTGCATTAGATACCTTCAGCTCTAACACTAGGATCAGGCTGAGGAACCCCGGTAACCGTACTCGTCGAATTCGACAAAGGGGTCGACGTGCAACCTAACCCATGCATCAGCCCGCTGAGTTTCTCGCCGGATCTTCTCAGTGGGTCGCAATTCCGATCCGGTAGTAGATTCATTTGCGAAGCAATTTCTCTTGAGTTGTTAGGTCTCCTTCAGAGGCGCTCGGGCAGTTGTTAGCCATTCCCACCCCTCCTGGCTGAGCCTTTGCTCGCCCACCTGTCCTGATGAAACTGGAAAGGCCTCCGGGACACCAGTAATCTTTCAATCATAAAAAAAACAATTCACTGCGTTTCTCGCCGGAACTTCTCAGTGGGTCGCGATTCCGATCCGGTTGTAGACCCTTTTTTTAATTTTTTTTTTATTGCTTAGATGGGTAGACTAGCTCACAGCCCACCTGGTGTTAAGTGGTTACTGGAGCCCATAGACATCTACAACGTAAATGCGCCACCCACCTTGAGATATAAGTTCTTAGGTCTCAGTATAGTTACAACGGCCACCCCACCCTTCAAACCGAAACGCATTACTGCTTCACGGCAGAAATATGCGGGGTGCTACGCGTGCGGACTCACAAGAGATCCCACCACCAAATTCTCTTGTAGATTCTCGATTTAGGACTGGTGCTAACACCAGTCATTCTCTCAGGTTGAGCCCGTGAGTTCACCCGTCCATGCGTAACTGGAATAGCCCCTTATACTACCAGAAAATAGGTAGGGGAAACAAAACAATGGAGGAGAGCTTTGCCTCACTCGTCCCGTCACCTCCTTCCGCGAGGTGATGCACTCGCAGAAGTCGAGCAAAGCCTTCCAGGACTCATCGCCGCTAGCATCGACGCCACGACGCCAGGCAGCGACAAGTCCAGTCCTATCTTTGCGACCAGGACACAGCGCTGTACCTCCCAAGCGGCGCAGAGAGCGAGCATATGCTCCGCCGTCTCCAGGTCAATCCTAATGGTTTTTAAGGAGTAAATATCCGAACGGGGTCTCAACTCACCCTGCCACCAGCTTTACGAGTTTACAGGGATATAGTCTAAAATGCGGCATAATTTAATGACCGCCCATTAGTTTCATAGCTCACGTTGGAGACTGTGAAAAATTTTTTTTTCTGTTGGATACCTACCTGTGCGGACTCACAATCCTACGACCAGTAATAGAACATGTTCGAATGACGGAGAAAAAATATATACGCTTCTCAAAATGTTGCCTTATGCTCTAAGAACCCAATCATCGCGCATAAAACAATTGATCAGAGTAACAACATTTTTGAAACAGTATTCAAGCGTTTGTCTTTCTTGTTTAAAAAAATACGCAGCTATTTTTTATTCCTAATCAAATAACAAACACGGGAGTATACTTTGTAATTAGCATTCATCTTCACACAAAACTGACAGTGCGAGTAAACATGTGAATTGATCTTAAAATAGAGCCTTAACGGTAGCCTCCGGCTAATTCAGCATCTTAATAATGGGAACGCTAAAACTGTAACCGAAATAAGAGCTGATAACCCGATTGCAAACATCACAGTCTAAAAAAATTGGAACAATTTGGTCTTTCACAAAAATACTTTTAAGGCAATTTTAAATATAAAAAAAATTGTGTTCTCTATTATGCAAATTTTATTAAATTATAATATTGCAAGAAAGGTGGGAAAATATGTCAACCTGCCCAGTAACGGGCAATTCTTTGAATGATTCGTTCGTAAGCATTTTTCCATTTTATTTAAGAAAAAGAAAACAGCGAGAACTTGGTTGCGCATCGAAAAACACATTAAGATCAAAATTTGATTAAACGAAGAATTTAATTAAATACTTAATTTTCAGAGTATTCTAATTCCGCTATATTTTAAAAACTTATTTATAATTTCAATATTTCACTTAATATTAATAAGACATAAAACAAAACAAAAGTTTCATATCAAAAATCTTAAGCGTTATTTTCAAGGCTGACAATACTTAGCAACTATTAAAGAGAAACATTGAGTGACGTAATACATAGTTCGTTGACCTGTTATTTTTTAAAATGACTCTGAGCCAGAAGTGTCTTATTTTTATCGTACTAATTAATTCGAATCTATTAAAAAGTAAGATACAACATTCGGTACGCATACATTTATTTAAATATAAATTCCTTTAAATGCACTCCCTCTAAATTTAACATCTAGTTTTTATCCACAGCATTTTTGTTAAGAAATCTTGTACTTATTAGTTTTCGGTACATTAACTTTGAAAGGAATTAAAGATGCGGCTAATTAACAGGGTCCACGTTGATTTATCCATATTATAAATCGTTTTTTTTTTAATTATCTAAAAAGGGACATTTAAGATTAGATTGTGTTGTCATAATATTCGACCTAATCTGTGAATGGATTGAACGTTTTCTAGAAGCCCACATTTTGTTCATTAACTTAATATTGTATTTGCATAATATTAAGCGCTTTAGAGCTGTGTTTCGAGGGAAATCGAAGGTATCGGGAGGTCTTACGTGATTTGTTTTGTCGCAAGAACTTAAAGACACGCCTACAAGCATTAACATTAACATAACAAACTGCGAATGAGCCGCTAACGATCATTTGAATGGTAGGAATTTCGTGGTTACGACATTTTGCTTAGAATGTACAAAGCTTCTGTATGTGTCTACTTGCACGATTGGCTGGCGGATACCTAATTTCCATTCGCAAACTTTCCGTACTAGCAAAAGTTAGTCGCATACATTTTTATAAATTTAAAAACTTCTTTTTTTAATTTTTAATTTTTTACTGCTTAGATGGGTGGATGAGCTCACAGCCCGCCTGGTGTTAAGTGGTTACTGGAGCCCATAGACATCTACAGCGTAAATGCGCCACCCACCTTGAGATATAAGTTCTAAGGTCTCAGTATAGTTACAGCGGCTGCCTCGCCCTTCAAGCTGAAACGCATTGCTGCTTCACAGCAGAAATAAGCGGGGGTGGTGGTACCTACCCGTGCGGACTCACAAGAGGTCCTACCATCAGAAAATTTTCTACGGACCACTTTTTTCGTAAGCGCCGGTTATTGTTTCTTCTCGAATTTTTTTGCCACGCTCATTGCGTTTGATGTGCTCCTTATATTGAAATCCAGAACGGGACCTACCGATTTCTTTATGAAGAACTCACACGTTACTGCTTGCAGAGCGGGACATTTTTATTGGCTGATTTAAATAAATAAAAAAAGGATTTTATTTACAACGTGGACTGTATTTAAATGAGTTGTCTTGCAGCAAAACAAAAATGCTACGCAGTATAGTTTACAATATCATGATAAAAATTTCATGGTGTAAGTATTTATTGTTTCCGATTTTTTATTAATCGAATGGCGTAAATATTACGTTTTATAAAAAAAAATTACGTCATCCGAACGAAGATATACTCAATTTTGTCGGATGTCGCATATTTTGCTCTTTTTTCAGATAAATAATGTTTATTTATATCTATTTAACATTTAACGAAGCTTTTTTTTAAAGTGAACGTTAAAACATAAAATGTCCCAGCAATTGTCCATTAAATGCAGTAACACAAATTAGCAAGACAACTTGTGAGGTCTGTGTGCTTAAGAATCGAGTAATAAAATCAACAACCGTGTACATTCATACACAAAGCATGCTTTTTTTTTTCTCTTTTCATTCTTCTTCTTCATAATATTTAAATTGCCAGTTTTAATAAATAATTCGTAGTTCGAATCAGCCGGGCATAACGTTTTCATTTCCTTGGTATTTATGAGAAGCACAAACGACGAGAACAATTCGTGCTTTAGTTTAATAAGTATGAAAATGCTGTGCGTTTCGTTTGAAAGATATGTATTTTTAATGAGGAAATTATATGAAGGTTGTTTTATAACGTTTGCGTTAAGTACCTACCTACCTGTGAGAGTGTGGTTATTTATTGCTTTGGGAAAAGAAAAAAAAAAGCTGAACGCTCTGACATCACGGCTTTGTTCCTCGAGTGCCCAATATACTCGTAGGAGAGATCTTAAATGTGATTTTGAGGTAAAGACAAAATGTTTTTTTTTTGCAGAAAAATTAAAAACTTCATTATATTTATTTTATATTGGCACATCATCATAACAATTGGCATACATAAGAGTTTAAATTAATGGTAATTAACGTTTTTTATACCGATTATTATGAAATTTTGCATACGCATTGTGTCTTGTACTATACCGGAAAAGAAACAGAGTATCTCGGTATAAACTATATAAATAAATTCTTATGTACATACTTATATTGTTCTCGAGATATATAAGTTTCTTTCTATATTATTCTATAATGTCAACGAGGCTTCTTCTAAACATTAGTTTAATTGTAAACAAAAATGTGTTCGGGTTTTATTTCGTTGGATTAATGAAGTCCATATCTACCTGACGGTAAAGAGCTATCAGAAGTTTTTCCCATACCTAATCGCTGGTAGACTAAGGGGCTATTCTAGCTACGCGTGGACGGGTGGGTAACCTCACGCGCTCAGTCTGGGAGAATTTGCTAACACTGGCCCTAGCAAGAGCAGTGCTTCGCAGAATCTACCACCGGATAAGAATCGCGACCTACTGAGAAGATCTGGCAAGAAACTTATTGGGCTGTGTCTATGGGTTATTTATAAGATGGTAACTATTGAAACCAGACGGCGTTACTGATGTCCATGATCTACGTAACCACTCACCACTCACCACCATATCTTCTGCCTACAAAAGCCTTAACATTGCCTGCAGCGTGCAACTTTTGTTCGAACACTTTCGTCACCCAGGGACATACTAAACCGGACATAACATCATTATTTGCAAAGAATTTCGAATTGAGCTCAGCTTCGTGGATATTGGAGACTAAAAAGTTACACAATAAAAGAAAAGGTGCCAAAATTAAATTTAGTTTTATTTTATCGAACACGATAACCCTATCTGTCGTTTCGTTGGCAATCAATAAAGTCAATTAAAAAAAAAAAGTGTGTGTGTCCGCTCCGACGCACGACTGGAGTTTACTGGATATAAAAAATTAAACGAAACAATACGAGAAATAGTTCTATATTACGACAACACGATACACTACAGATTATTAACAAATTAACGAGACACAAAACAAACGACTAACAAATATATGAAAATACAATAATGAGAGAAACGCGCGATCAGTACGAGGCTTTGTGGCGGACTGCCGGCGCAGCAGCCCGGCGTCACCTGCGATAACGCGGCCGCGCGTTGGCTCCTGATTGGCGCGCGCACGCATCACGCAATCAGGAGCCAATCAGGCGCATAACGCATTTCGTGTGACATGCTAGTACGATTTTGATTGGCGCGCGCACGCATCACGCAATCAGGAGCCAATCAGGCGCATAACGCATTTCGTGTGACATGCTAGTACGATTTTGATTGGCGCGCGCACGCATCACGCAATCAGGAGCCAATCAGGCGCATAACGCATTTCGTGTGACATGCTAGTACGATTTTGGTCCCCATAATTTTCATACCCCGGGCCTATATATGTAAATCGATTCTAAAGGAGTAAACTCCAAAAAAGTGTGTGTGTCCGCTCCGACGCACGACTGGAGTTTACTGGATATAAAAAATTAAACGAAACAATACGAGAAATAGTTCTATATTACGACAACACGATACACTACAGATTATTAACAAATTAACGAGACACAAAACAAACGACTAACAAATATATGAAAATACAATAATGAGAGAAACGCGCGATCAGTACGAGGCTTTGTGGCGGACTGCCGGCGCAGCAGCCCGGCGTCACCTGCGATAACGCGGCCGCGCGTTGGCTCCTGATTGGCGCGCGCACGCATCACGCAATCAGGAGCCAATCAGGCGCATAACGCATTTCGTGTGACATGCTAGTACGATTTTGATTGGCGCGCGCACGCATCACGCAATCAGGAGCCAATCAGGCGCATAACGCATTTCGTGTGACATGCTAGTACGATTTTGATTGGCGCGCGCACGCATCACGCAATCAGGAGCCAATCAGGCGCATAACGCATTTCGTGTGACATGCTAGTACGATTTTGGTCCCCATAATTTTCATACCCCGGGCCTATATATGTAAATCGATTCTAAAGGAGTAAACTCCAAAAAAAAGTGTGTGTGTCCGCTCCGACGCACGACTGGAGTTTACTGGATATAAAAAATTAAACGAAACAATACGAGAAATAGTTCTATATTACGACAACACGATACACTACAGATTATTAACAACTTAACGAGACACAAAACAAACGACTAACAAATATATGAAAATACAATAATGAGAGAAACGCGCGATCAGTACGAGGCTTTGTGGCGGACTGCCGGCGCAGCAGCCCGGCGTCACCTGCGATAACGCGGCCGCGCGTTGGCTCCTGATTGGCGCGCGCACGCATCACGCAATCAGGAGCCAATCAGGCGCATAACGCATTTCGTGTGACATGCTAGTACGATTTTGATTGGCGCGCGCACGCATCACGCAATCAGGAGCCAATCAGGCGCATAACGCATTTCGTGTGACATGCTAGTACGATTTTGATTGGCGCGCGCACGCATCACGCAATCAGGAGCCAATCAGGCGCATAACGCATTTCGTGTGACATGCTAGTACGATTTTGGTCCCCATAATTTTCATACCCCGGGCCTATATATGTAAATCGATTCTAAAGGAGTAAACTCCAAAAAAGTCATTAAAGTCACATTTATGTTCGAATGATCAATCATTTGCGACAACACTGTCACATATCAATAACACGAGCGATGATATGTTACAAATTTGTCTCTTGTTTTGATATTGCGTTCTAAAATCCCGTTTATATGACAAGACATTCTCGGACGATGCAACCGAGATTATCGTAAGCGGTTACGTTGAGTTAAAGAATTCCTTTTGGATATCAAGCGGAGAAACTCGTGAGGTTTGTTCACACGCTTCAATAATGTCACTTGGTTTTCTCGGTTGCTCATTTAGAAGTAGATCTTCTTGTGTCCATCAGTTTTCAACTCAATTTACTTTTGCTCCCGCGCCATGAAATATTATTTTAATTGGACGATGTATTTTTTTAATTTGAATAATTTTAGACCGCTTTTATTAAGTTTTACTGGATATGTAAAGCTATGTCACTTATGAGCATCATTTAATTAGTATTTCTTACTGTAGAAAGCAAACGAAATACCTGACAATTTGTGAATTAAAATCGGCAACCCTGCGATGTCAGCGGTCAACCTGGCGACTAGCAAAATTCAAAGCTAAGCCTACGAATCAACCAATCAGAATGCCTAACGATGATATTTGTTAAAAATCTTCCCAGCGCTGCTCCTACAGACGCGAAGCCTCGGCGTTGCAAATGCTGCGACATTAGCCTCTGTACGCGGATAGCACGGGCAGCAACCAGAATATAGCCAAACAATGACAACTTGACTAATAGTTTTGACAGTCCGACTACCAGCCATAGTATGTACTGGCAGTATTTTTTATATTTTTATTGCTAAGATGGGTGGACGGCTCACGGCCCACCTGATGTTAACTGACATGAGTTGTAAGGTCTCACTTTTAACAATACAACGGCTGCCCCACCCTTCAAAACCGAAACGCATTACTGCTTCAAGGCAGAAATAGGCAGAGTCGTAGTACCTACCCATGCGGGCTCACAAGACGTCCCTGCCACCAGTAATTACGCGAATTATAATTTTGCGGGTTCGATTTTTATTACACGATGCTATTCCTTCAGCGTGGCAGTCAATCGTGAACATTCGTTGAGTACGTATTAATCATTGGAAATATTGATATGTACCTTCCGGCGGGACTCGAGCATCGATGCATTGCTACATACGAATGCACCGGCCGTCTTATCCTTTAGGCCACGACGACTTCAAAATTCTCCACAAACGACTGACGTAATATGGTTTTTCGCGCATGTCCCTCTAATCGGACCCTCGCTCGTGTATTAGAGCTTGCAACGCCATAAATAACGCACCATTAATTGCTCCATTGCACCGTGAAAGAATGAGAAACACAAACGATTATGTTACTACCACAATTACAATAAGCGTCGTCTGATGAACCGTCGATATACTAAAAAAAACAAAATGGTGTCGTGTGGGACACCGGATAGGAACGAAGTTCCTTATTATAAAAATATTAATTTTAAGTTCTATTCGAGGTATAAAGAAAATAATTATTCGGGTATAAAAAACTACTTTACAAAGTTATCAACTTTATTTTATTCACAATGATTTGTAAAAAATATATAATAATAAAATATGTTATTTTTTGTACGTTATTACAAAGTTAAGTCGTACACTTTGTGCATTACTAATAAAAATCTTACGTTACGGACTTTTTTCCCGGTTAGAGTACCCCTCCGCATCGTCCCATAAGGAACTTCGTTCCAAAAGAATTCGAAGCAAAGAAACAATAACATTTAATTTTCATAAGGTCAACTATCTCTCGACGATACTCGACGTAGCGTAGGTAGCACTCACGCGAAACTCGCACAATGCTCCTCATTTACAACGAAGCATTCTCGAAGGCACATTACATGAATTTCGTCAATAAATAAAAGGCGCGGTTTCGTAACAGCGTGGGCCAACGAGTAGGTAACTAACATTGTTCTGTGTGCGCGCATTTAGATACTAGAATTTATTTTGTTTACAATTACTTTAGGCCGGAGTCACACTCGACGGTTTCCCACGTCCAATCCTGTTCCGTTATGTTTGATGTGAAAACACATGTGGGCCGCATTGTGATATTTTGATACTAGAAAATAAGCACATATTGTGTAATCTCGGCGCTATTATTAGATATATTTTTTCGCAGTTGAAGCGAATACGGATTTAGCTTATTATAATGTTTTATTTAAATAATTCAGTTTTATATTAATTTTGATAGCACATCTGCGCTGTTTTGGTGCAAGTTACTTGTTCGATCTACTTGTTTAACTCTGCCATTGCCGGTCCCAAGCCCGGATGGGAAAAGAGGAAGGTTGGCGTCGGTATGCCACCTACCCAGCCGTAAAAATATAACGCCGAGCAACGGGCGGCAGTGACCTAATCCGAGCTAGGGCTTCAGTAGCCCAGAGGAACCATATCGCCTCTAAAATTCTGCTGTGGAAGGACGCGGGAACCCACATTTTTTTTATTTTTTTTATTGCTTATATGTGTGGACGAGCTCACAGCCCACCTGGTGTTAAGTGGTTACTGGAGCCCATAGACATCTACAACGTAAATGCGCCACACACCTTGAGATATAAGTTCTAAGTTCTCAGTATAGTCACAAGGACTGCTCCACCCTTCAAACCGAAACGCATTACTGCTTCACGGCAGAAATAGGCAGGGTGGTGGTACCTACCCGTGCGGACTCACAAGAGGTCCTACCAGTAATTACGCAAATTATAATTTTGCGGATTTGATTTTTATTACACGATATCCTTCACCGTAGAAGTTAATCGTGAAGATTGGTCAAGTACGTCTTTTATTAGAAAGATTGGTACCCGCCTACGAGATTCGAACCAGTAAATTTTTATTTTCAATTTTCTTAAGAAAACCTTTACGTATGTATTCCGTAAAGGCCACGGATCCTCAGCACTGAGGAAAATGACGCACGGAGGACTTGTTCCATGAAAATACCTCATAAAAATAAATAATAGTTATAAAAAAAGTAAAAAAATACCCTTTTATAGAAAACCCAACTGAAAAATAGAAAATAAAATTTTATTAAATTTGAATTAAAAATAGTGTAAGAAAAAAATATTTTATTGTAAAAAAAGCGTGGTTGAATTTAAATTTTTTCAATATTTTTTATTATAATTATATTGTCATTGGTCCTTAATAAGTATGCCAAATTTCGATTTAATCCGACGTTTTGAAGGGGGTCAAAATCATGTTCAAAGATTCTGTTACAAACATACATACGTCTGAAACTAATAAAAGCGTATTAAAAACACGATGAAGTTATATATAGCACATAAGCCCTTTTATACAAAATTATCAAGTCGCTATTCAAGCGGTTATAGCAAGACGATATTCAAAGTTATATCGTTTACGATCATCCGGCCCGCGTCCGGCACAGATCCGGTGTCCGCTTAGTCTGCGTCAGCCCTTAGATGCGAGACAAGCGGCCTGTATTCTGTATTTTAACGTGACGGGCCAACCGACCACTTCAGATAACGCTCCGCATTTGTGGAAACTCAACTCTGATTGTTGATTACGAAATAGACCTATTATAGTTGGTTAGCAGGTTCATTCTGATGAACATTGATTGCGACCGTTTTATGGACATTTCGTAATTTGCCGCGCAGTTGTGAACCGTAACATCAATTGCAGGTTTGATGTTTAGTTCCTGATGCCAAAAAAAGGCAATAGCTTAGCTACCAAACTATTTCTAAGTTAACTGTTAGTTAATATGGCTAAATTTGTTGCTTACAGTTGTTTTACCTCATTTACTATTTGAGAGATTACGTAAATAGTTGTCCAGTATTTCAACCCACAGGAATTTGGAGTTTTATTCCACTATCCTTCACTATTCACTTTAAATTAATGTAATGTTATGATTATATGGTGAGACAAATAATAATTATTAAATTAATACATTTCAGATATAATTATTAATCCATATTATTATTAAATAACAGTGACTTCTTAAAAATATGTTAGTAAGGACATAAGAATAAAAGGAAAGTAAAGAACAACAGTGCCTTTGTACATAATTTTCCTGTTACTCTGTACTCTGTCTTCTTTTCTGTGTACTAAATAAAAAATATATATATATATATATACAATCAGAATAGTTTACCATTTCGATCAAATTTATGGACCTTTCTACAATGATTGAGAAAAGCTGGATATAATCTTGAGAACATAATGGATGGCCAGGATGCTATTGGAGCTCTAACTCCAATTGCATCCTGGCCATTATGTTCTACCCTACCCTGCAGAGTAAGGATGCACATCGCTTTCTTATGATGGCATAGAAATCGTCGATACGTCCCTCCGCAAACATACCCGATGCGCTGCAGAATCGAGGCAGCCCCATCAGTATCCTGAATACATCGTTATACTAAAGATATATCATTCCGACTCTCCATTCTTTAATATATCCAATATACAGGCTAAGCCAAGACACTTACATTACGCTGGGTGGCTTCTTCCTCATTTCTTAGCTTAGCTCTTAGCAAAATTCTAGACTTAAATACATATAAATATTTAATATAAATATAATAAATATTTATTATAATTTAGTTCGTAAAGAACTTGTGTTACAAGCACCAGGTAACGGAAATAAATGTAAAATGTTTATTATACACATACATATATTTATTATTTAATATACATTAATAACCCTGGAAAAGACATTTATATTTATCATACAAATATCTTCCCTTGGCGGGATTCCAACCCGCGGCCCCCTTGGGTAGTGACCATGTCACTTACCACTGCACCAGACGGCCGTTAAAATACCTTTACAAAAGTTCTTCCACTCACATCTTCATGATCATATCTGATCAGTGCGATCCCTGGACTTTCTACAGTAGATAAATTCGAAGTCTCAAATGTTCTTTTATTAACTAGCGTCTTAAAGCCGTATCGGACAAATATTTCCCGCATAAAAACTAGCTAGTCTTTATTCGTGCGAACTCGCGCCTTCAATCAACAGGTGAAACGTTTATTTGAGCTAAGTATTAAAGTCTAAGTCACTTGCGTCACAGGATACTATGAACCCCACGTGAGAATATTTGGTGGGAACGTAATTAGTAAAGAGTAAAAGGCTTTTTTTTAATTCATTTGTTCATTCACAGGATGAAGAAAATGAATCAAAACAACTTGGCGTGCCTTTTTTTTTTATTTTTTTTTTTATTGCACTTGTAGGCAGACGAGCATACGGCCCACCTGATGGTAAGTGGTTACCGTCGCCCATGGACTTCAGCAATGCCAGGGGCAGAGCCAAGCCGCTGCCTACCGCTTAATACTCTCCACAAGCCTCGTTTGAAGAAGGACATGTCATAGCGCTCGGGAAACACCGTGGAGGGGAGCTCATTCCATAGCCGGATGGTACGTGGCAAAAAAGATCTCTGGAAACGCACTGTGGATGACCGCCGTGGCTCCAGGTAGTATGGATGAACTCTACTCCGGTGGCGGGCGGTACGATCGTAAAAACGAGATGCCGGTATCATCTCGAACAATTCCTCAGAGCACTCCCCATGGAACATACGGTACAGAATACAGAGGGAACCGAAGTAACTCCGCAGACCCAGAGGCTCCAAACGATCCGTGAGAATGGGATTATCGACAATCCGAACGGCCCTCTTCTGTATGGAGTCAAATGGAAGAAGCTGGTATTTGGGAGCCCCGGCCCAGAGATGGGAGCAGTACTCCACGCGAAGCCGGACTTGTGCTTTATAAAGCAAAAGTCTTTGTCCAGGCGTGAAGTACCACTTTGCTCTGTTGAGGACTCCCAGCATTTTGGACGCCAACTTGGCTTTGCCTTCCAAATGACTCCGAAACTGGACATCGCTCGAAATGTCGACCCCAAGTATCCCGATACTCTCGGAAGGTTGCAGGGATACTCCTTGGAATTGCGGCGCCATGACAAAGGGGTCCTTCTTCGCAGTGAACGCGCAAACTTGTGTCTTTATCGGGTTGAATTGAACCAAGTTCAATTCACCCCATTCGGAGACTCGCCCCAGAGAGTTCTCCACTTCAGACACAAGTTTTGATCGTCTCTCTTGCACCGCGCTCCGAGAGAGACTCTGATGGCCGATATATCGCGCATCCCCCGTGCTGTCATCCGCATAGCAATGCATGCCATCAATAGACAGCATGTCATTGATATAGAGGATGAAAAGCGTGGGGGAGAGCACCGAACCTTGTGGAACGCCAGCGTTAATGGTCATGGTATCAGAGCAGTCACCGTCTACAACGACCGTGATGCTCCGCCCATCCAAAAAGCTAGCGATCCACTTGCAGAGTCCCTCGGGGATTCCGTAAGATGGTAGCTTCGATAGAAGTGCCCTATGCCAGACCCTGTCGAAGGCCTTCGCGATATCAAGGCTCACTGCAAGAGCCTCGCCCTTGCTCTCCAAGGCTTCAGCCCACCTGTGAGTAAGGTATATAAGAAGATCGCCAGCTGAGCGACCGTGACGGAAACCGTACTGTCGGTCACTGATCAGCTGGCGATCCTCAAGATACTTCAGGAGTTGTGTATTTATTATTCGCTCCATCACCTTGGAAAGCAAGGAAGTTATCGCGATAGGCCTATAGCTCGACGCGTCCGACCGGTTACCCTTCTTGGGGATAGGGTGGACGTGGGCGGTCTTCCATGAAGACGGAACCCTGTTAGCGCAATAAGAGAGGCGATACAAACGCGTTAGCGCAGGTGTCAGCTCAGGAGCGCACGTTTTCAGAACCACTGCGGGGATGCCGTCTGGCCCACTCGACTTATGGACGTCCAGGAGTCGGAGCTCCCGCCTAACTGCACACTGTGTGAAGCAGATATCCGGCAGGGAGCTATCACACCGGGGGATGTTCGGTGGTGTGGCACCCCCGTCGTCCACAGTCGAGTTCGAGGCGAAGAGTTTGACCAGAAGGTCAGCCTTCTCTTTCGCGCTGTGGGCCAGAGTGTCATCGGACTTGCGCAGTGGTGGGAGACTAGACCTGCAAAAGTTTCCTTCTGCAGCTTTGGCGAGCGACCAAAAAGCACGGCTCCCGGAGGGATAGCTCTTTAATCGCTCGCCAACTCTAGCAACGTGCTCCGACTTCGCCTTGGCCTTCTTGGTCCCTTCTTAAATAAGGCAAATGAATCAGTGTTTTCCTGGAATATTATTTATTTTCATTTAAATTCATCCTTTGAGAAATTTCAGACAAATAAAAAAAAAGATTTCCATAACGAATAAACAGATAAAATAATAATAAGCTACTTTTGTGAAATTAATCAGCCTCAACCACTATTAGACGTGGCCTAGCGGATAAGAGCCTCAATGATGCCGTGGGCATAATCCAAAAATAAAAAAATAAAAAGAAAGATTAACGAGCATGGTACTTATTTGCTATGGCCATAATAATAAAATAAAGATTTTTCGAGTTTATTCTTAACAAAAAAAATTAACTTAGTAGAAAAGTTCTAACTTAGTAGAAAAAATAACGTCCATATTAATAGATATAATTATTTGGCTTCGAATGTTGTAAATCAGTGTAGATATATAACATCAAAACATTCTAAACACCCGAAACGTATCTGAAATCCATCTCAGACCCGGGAGCTAAATTCGAACACCCAACATTAATTTAAAACGATTTACAACTAACAAAAAAAAATCGATTAAAATCGTCCAGAAACTTCGATTTATGACAGTACAACTTTCAATTTTCGATGTATAAACGTTCGATATCGTAACATCGAATAAATCTAATACCATATCGATTGTAATCGTTGTTACCACCCACGATAGCTCAACGCGAACAGGGAATTAATGAATTACACCTCCAATTGGGCCAACGATTGGTATCGGGCAGTTACACTCAAATTTTAAGCATTAAAATTTTATTTAATTATTTCTTAAACGATGAGCGATCGTCACAACACAAGCGAAATTCAGCCTATGTCTTAGCCTTCTTTTGTGACATTTACTTCGAGTAACTTCTCGAAGTAAATGTCACTCGCAACTCAAGGTACGTCATAACTCCTTGAAAAAGAAATTCCAAATAAATATTTATTTATATTTTTTATTGGTTAGATGGATGGACGAGCTCACGGCCTACCTGATGCTAGGTGGTTACTGGAGCCCATAGACACCTACAACGTAAATGCCGCCAACCACCTTGCGACATGAGTTCTAAGGTCTCACTTTTAACTACGGCTGCCACGCCCTTCAAACCGAAAAGCATTACTGCTTCACGGCAGAAATAGGCAGCGTGGTTGTTTCTACCCGTGCGGACTGGCAAGACGTCCTAACACCAGTAAGGCCCGTTTTCGTAATGATATACTAAAATTAGTTCAATTTCTGAGGAAAACCCCACAATACCTAACGCAGATTACTTCTTCTTCTTTATTTTCGTATTCTTTTTCTTGTCCATATCTCACGTTGTCCGACAGACCTCTCTTATACGTCATCTCTGCCCTCACGCCGTTCTCACCTCATATCCTCTTTCGCATAATTCATCCAAATCTTTTTAGGACTTCCCTATTCACATTATCGCCTTCTTTCATACCCCGAGTCATTTCGGCCATACGATCATGTTCTATTTGCATGAAATGCCCATACCACTATAACCTTCCACTCTATATTTTCTGATTCACTGTCTCTGCCTTTAGACATCTCTAGACTCATCTTTAGACAGTATTTACCTGTTTCTTTTTTCTTCATCTCGAGCTGCATCTCTCATTTACGTATCCTAACTCTAGGCTGCTTGAAGGATCCGACAGCATAAAATTTTTTAGAAACCTGCTACCTAAACATATAGGTAACAAGTCGTTGTGGCCTAAAGGATAAGACGTCCGATGCATTCGTATCTAGCGATGTAACGGTGTTCGAATCTCGTAGGCGGGTACCAATCTTTCTAATAAAATACGTACTTGACCAATCTTCACGATTAACTTCTACGGTGAAGGATATCGTGTAATAAAAATCAAATCCGCAAAATTATAATTTGCGTAATTACTGGTAGGACCTCTTGTGAGTCCGTGCGGGTAGATACCAGCACCCTGCCTATTTCTGTCGTGAAGCAGTAATGCGTTTCAGTTTGAAGGGTGGGGCAGCCGTTGTAACTATACTTGAGACCTTAGAACTTATATCTCAAGATGGGTGGCGCATTTAGGTTGTAGATGTCTATGAGCTCCAGTAACCACTTAACACCAGGTGGGCTGTGAGCTCGTCCACCCATCAAAGCAATAAAAAAAAACTACCTAATTTTCAAAAACCTCTCTTTCTCTCATCAACTTTCTCGTCGTCCATGTTTCCTCTTGTTTAAACAATCGTGATTATTTTCTACTTAATACTGACGTGGCTATGTCCTTAATACCTGATGTTCTATGTTATCGCTTATTTGACAATGTTAATAATGCACTATCTTCGCCTACACATATTCGTGGTCCAAGTAAATTCTTGAATACCCATACAATAACCATAAACACGACACGTGGGTGTCTAAAGTTGTTTACACGTTAAGCATTTTGTATACATCAAGTCTGTCGTGACACTAATGAGGAATATAAATAATAATAATATGATATGACGTTGGGCAACAACGCGAGGCATAGTCGAAATGGGAATGAGCCACGCGGAACTGAATACGTATTATCTATTAGTGAAGCTCACGGTAATAGTGAAGATATGGGACGGATCTATTTTGTTTTTAGCTCTTTTTGTGAGACCTATGAATACCCACCTATCCTGGTTAAACTGGCAAAAGCCTCCGGGCCACTAGTAATCCTTCCTTTATAAAATAAATTTAAATCAAAACCTATATTAGACCTTATTAGCAATCGATTAAGATTGACTCATCGGTGTGGTGTTTCCATGTTTTGCTTCGCGTTCCAGATTCAATTACCGGTCGGATTCAGGGTCTTTGTTAAGATTTTTAGTATTCGAGGTCTGGGTGAAATCTTTCTAGTCATTATGTACGTTTACAGGAACAACAGAAGGAAAACTTACTTTGAGTACTTGAATTCAATATTGATTTATTTCATTCTACTAGTCTCACTCAGCGTGACGATCGAAATACGACCATAATCACTGGCACCTCAATCTCATTTTTATACAACCTTTTTCCCGTTGGTTTTATTATTGAAATTTTGAAATAATACTAACTACTTTTTTTCAGTGATAACGATAGCTAAAACTCTTCACCGTCTATTATAATCGGTTCTTAGTTAGAGGAGAAAATTACATTTAATGGTTTTATTTTTGTCTATTTATTTGTAAGAAAAAAAAAACAATGATCGAGAAATGATAATTTCAGATGCAAAATACTTAATGAATCCCAGGCTTATTTCAAAGAGGCACAGAGCTAACTAAGATTTGAGACAAGGCTAACTGCTTTGCTTAAAAGCTACGCCGCAGTTGATGGTCATACAGTTGTTTCACTTACGAAATTTAGAAACAATCTACATATAAAAATTATCTTGTCTCAGCTTCAGTTTTGGTGTGGCCTGTAACAAACATTATGTGCTCCAGCTAAGAGATAAAAGGTTAGGTATGGTGAAATTTTGATTGATTCTATCGTCTATTCTAAATTAAAAATAGGACGCCTACGATGGGCAGGACATGTAGTTCGAATAGAGAAGACCAGAATGACAAGACAACTACTCTATGGAAAACCAAAGGGCTTCAGAAGTCGTGGCAGACCCAAACTCCGATGGTTAGATGGCGCAGACCACGACCGTGTCAGGAACTGGAAGAAGAAAGCCGTAAACAGAGCAGTCTGGCGAGACATACTAGACCAGGCTAAGGCCCACCCTGGGCTATAAGGTCTAAGATGATGATGATGATCATCTATTCTTCTTCTTAGTCGGGCTCTTCATTTGCTGAAGGTCGTGTCTAGCTTGAAGTGTTAATTACTCGAAGCACTATGCTTCTTCTAGTCTTATTGTCCTCGGTTATTGGTAGATCTGTGAGCGTCTTGATCTTTTTTTTAATCGTCTATTAATAACCCAAAAAAACTCAAAGTACTCCAACTTTTTATGTCATTCTACGTTTCTATAATTTCAACCTTATTTCAGAATACGGAAGGCTCTAAAGTTACTATTTATATTTTTGTAATGGTCTGCCAGAATTTTACCGATTTAAATTATAATTTCCCTATCTTTACATTGTGGTAGCAGTAACGAAGAAGACATTTGACAAAAACCTGAATGTCCGTAATAAGCAAAAACATGTAACGGAGGAAGACTGTTTAAATCGTTTACACCAAACCAAACTCCAAATAAACGATAGATTTCGACTCTAAATATGTGTTACTTCTGAATTCTACATGAACTGTGGCTATGAAGTCGCTTACTTATATTACCAGTGATACGAGCAGATGTTGGCTATAATTTTAAGACGTTTTAATGGTGTTCGAAGTTTATGCCCGGTTTATTGTGATGACAGCTCTAAATAGAACATTCAGCGATAATTCTAATTCTATTCCAAGTTCTATTACAATATACGTGTTAGGCTAGGCATCGAGAGTTCTAAATTCATTTCATATAACACGGCTGAGTTATATATGTAGCTATGGTTACAATTTTCGTGAACACGTTTGACGTCCTTATAGAAATAAATTTGGTATCAGAATCAAAAAAACCTACAGAGTTCCCAAGCGTAAACAAAAAAACCGAGGAACGGTTGTAATGATAAAAGAATAGAGGTTAATTTCCAAACTAATTTTGGACCAAATAGATTTCGTGCAAATTACTGATTTATTTTTGAACGAAGTAAAACAATTCACAGCACAGCAGCTCTGTGAGAGCACGCATATCCTATCCTCTTACGGATGGTTGTAAAATTATATAATGAGTTCTAACAGCTTGACCATTTTACTTTATCGCCAGAGATGTAGTCAGAACGCAGTATAACTTTTAAGAGCCAAGTAAATGTGAAACTTAGAGGACCTGCAAAGAATTGTTTTTCGTATTGGGTATGTGGGGCTGCCGAACCTACCTACTAAACGTCTTATCCACCTGGGAACATTCCCCCTAATACCATAGCCAGGACAGAATCTAAGTGGGATAGAAAAGGTCTCCGCTATGAATTCTGTAACAACTACCCCAAAGCCTGATCGACGAAATCGTTAGCTAAAACAAAGCTACTTAGGCTTGTCGACAGTTATACCGTCTACTAGCTCCGGTACCATTATCCTTTTTATTTCATCACCATTGTAAGTTAAAATTCTATTGGCTCATCCACTATTTAGTTTTGTTTGAAGATTCGCTACCAGCAAAAGTAAAAGGCCTCTCGCTACATTTGTTAATATAATTATCTGGTACCGTGACCCGAAATGGAACTTGGTCCCCAAAACGATATATTATAGTAATTCTGGGGATCACAGTCGATGTACATAAACTCATACGACGTATATATTGAGCGATAATTTAATTAAAATCTAAGAAAAATGTTGTGGAAGTTTACAAGTCACTAAGTTCGCGTATTAAATAAGAATATTACTGAATGCGTATCAGTATGGAATGTGCAACAATGTATTTGATATCTTGAATCCTTTGAAACGAAACTGAAACGACTACCTCTACACAGCTCCAATTCTAATTAGTATTGGCTTTTAAAACAGGTCTATAAGTAGGATCTATTATACAAGGTTTTAAAAACTACTAGAGGTCCCGCAGTAGTCGAAATTCGACTATAATTGGAATTGTAAGTTTGTACACCATTATGATTGTATTTTATACTTCTATAATCACAAATTTCGTCAAGACTACACTATAAAAAATATTAATAAAGACAAACAATATTTAATCTATTCTCAATTTGACCACAGACGTCAAGAAGAAAAGTTTGACAATAAATAGTATACATGCGTGTGTGCGTCAAATAAATGGTATGTAGTGGGTGTAATGTTTTCTTTATTGATTTAATGTATATTTTATGCATTATTTAAAAAAATATTAGCATTGTCCACTTCTTCTTTATATTCTCTATAAGTGTGGAAAATTTCATACGCCTCCGTCCGCGCAATTTTCGGAAAAAGGGTTACAAAGTTTTGCTTCACGTATTAATATATAGATAAATACATTCAGATAACTGATAACACACTAGAAGTCTTGCGTTAAGATTGTTAAAAATGCTCTTAAAAATATTTTGTATCTAGCAGAGATCAGGGAAGATTCGTTTGCATTTTAAATTATCTTTATCAGAGAAGAGGAAGATAAAACACAAATGCATAATTCTTACACTAGATAATTAGAACTGTAGTGCTCGCTGTAGTTATTATTGGGGCGCATTGTAAGTCTGAACGAGTAGGTACGACCTCCTTATTCTGCCTTGCTACAATAATTTCTTTCAGGTTTAGGATGGAGCCTTATACAATATAGGCTTCGACATCACATCTCAAGATGGAATGTGGCTTCGACACTCTGCTGTCTTCGGTAACTAATTAATACCAGGTAGTTCACGGTCATTCAGCCTACTAAGTGATTATGTCATTAATCGATTAACAAATTATTAACGACATACTCTCCTGCTAAGTATATCAGAGGAAGTGTGAAAGTAGCCCGGTAATTACCAAATTAAAGCGGACGGTTAGCGTGGTATGGACATGTGATGCGTAGAGATAAGATGCATGTGACTAGGAGATGTATGGAAATGGTAGTGCAAGGTAAAGGGGGAAGAGGTCGACCGAAGAAGACATGGATGGAGTATGTGAATGACGAATGAGGAGTGAGTGTTGAGATGACGACTGATAGAAGAGAATGGAATAGAAAAATTCGCTGTGCTGACCTCACATAGTGGGATAAGGTGGAGAAAAAGAAGATATTCTCCAAATGAGTATTTCAACATTATATAAAGGTACTTAATATAACATGGGGCCTTTGAACGTCGTTTTTATTTATTTAGCTAGTGTTCGAAATTCGACTTTATTAAAGTTGTTGCTGACACCTAATGTTTTGTTGTTGTTGTTTTGTTTCGTTTCTGTAATTTTTACATTAAAATATATATTTTATTGATAGCACTAAAATTGCTTCCTAAATATGTAGTTCCTTCTTCGCCTACTTCTCTGAAGATTCAGTTCAATTCACTCTGTATTTTTCTAAAAGTTCAAATTGTAATAACTTTTTTTCGTAATTTATTCATTTAAAATTGTATTCCTAAGCCAGAAGCAGGAAAATCATCGTGTAATAAAATCAAACCCGCAAATTTTATATCTTATCGTAATTATTCGCGATGAGTCATTTTCTAAGTTCGCACGGATACCACCAACCGTCCTATTTCCGTTCCAAAGCAATCGCGCGTTCTAATTGGAAAAATATGATGTCGCACCTTTAGAATTGATATGGCTTAATCCAAAATTTAAATTTTTTTGGTAAGCCCCAAATATGTAATTGAAGAAGTGGAATTTTTTAGTTTTCCCGTTTAAATATTTTAAAAAGGAAAAAAAATAATTGATTTAAAAAATTAACGGAAAGACTACGTTTGTTCTTTCTGAATCAAAAGAGACTACTTAATTTTATAAATTGATAAAATACATGTATAAAAGTCGTTCCAAGTATAAAACAAATTTTCTTAAAATTTTTAATCAAACCACATCAATTCTAAAGATGCGATGTATGTTGTACATGGATTTTGACTTCATATCTTAAGGTGAGTGGGATCACACCTTTTGTGACTTAATAACTGGCGGGCCGTAATCCGTTTGCTTATACACAGCATTTTCTAATTGATGTACTTTTCTTCTATCTACTTACCTACGTCTTCTAACTACTATATTTATCCATTATGCATTCCTAAACCTTTCATTAGGTCATTTTGACATTGTGTTGTTGCTATCATGCATAGTCATGAAGGCACGTAGCGCGCGAATATTTTCAAGAGATTTATTCTGTCGCGAAGCATTAGTTTGAAAGATGCAACAGCCGTTTTATTAAACAATTGATGTCTAAGGCTCTTGTCACGAGATGGCTGGCGGCCTTCACAGAAATTTAAGCCTGATACTTTTCGGAGTGTGAAGAGTCAAAGATTCATCAAGCAACTAAGATGTATTTGAATAAATAATGTTTACAAAATAGACGTCGAGATCTCGGCAAAAACTTTAAAAATAAAACAACGTACGAAATGCGAATTTAAATTGGATTTTGTAAAAATAAAATATATATATGTTCGATAGTTATTGTGAAATCGAGGAATATGAATTGCACTGAACATTGTTATAACTAGAGGTTGAAAGAACTGGCCTAATATTAAAATGGTAGCTATAACAGAACAGAAAATATTTGACATTACCTGAATCGCGTTATCGACATTTTCAAGATTAATATTCAATGACAATATATTAGTTCCAAATTATAATTTTTTTGAATGAGGGATTCTGTTGATCAGGATACCTTTCCAATTTCACGAGGGCAAGTGGGCGAACGAAGGCTCAGCCAGGCGGGTTGGGATTTGGTAACAGCTGCCCGAGAGCCTCCAAAAAAGACCTAAGAACTCAAGAGCAACTGCTTCGCGAATGAATCTACTAAGCCCGCTGAGTTTTTCACCGGATCTTCTCAGCGGGTCGCGATTCCGATCCGGTGAGAAACTCAGCGGGCTGATGCATGGGTAAACTTTAACCCTTACTTTACCTTAAACTACCATCAAACCATAACAAATCTATGGTAAAAGAAAAATACTCCAACACTCGCTAATCCAGACCAAGTTAACTTTACTGGTGGTAGGACCTCTTGCGAGTCCGCACTGGTAGATAACACCGCCCTGCCTATTTCTGCCGTGAAGCAGTAATGCGTTTCGGTTTGAAGGGTGGGGCAGCCGTTGTAACTGTACTGACACCTTAGAACTTATATCTCAAGGTGGGTGGCGTATTTACGTAGCAGATGTCTGTGGGTTCCAGTAACCACTTAACACCAGGTGGGCTGTGAGCTCGTCCACCTATCTAAGCAATAAAATAAAAAGACATTTTCTAAAATACGCAGCCAAAATTCATTACTAATGTAAAGTCTTAAATCCCACGAAACAGAGTTAGTCTTGGCCGGAACCTAGTCGTGAGAACGCCGAACATGAACTCGGGGTAAGCGGCTTGTTTGCTTTGTCCACTAGAAGCGCGATACATAATAAAGGTTACCAGCGAATGAAATTACAAATTACAAGTTTTTGTGGAAAACGCGAAAAACAGATTCAAATCGTAATTGATTCGGTTTTCGCTAGTATAACTTCTTCTTCTTCTTCAACGTCGCTTCCTCATTACTGAGGGTCGTGACCATTTTGGTCTAGTTTTTGTGACCTCCCTTCACCTAGTTGGCGATGGTCTGTCCACCTGGTTGGCGATCTTCCTCGAATTCTCTTTCCTTCCACGTGACCAACAACTATTAGTTTTTCCAAGTTGTCAGGATTTCGTCGGGGCATGTGTTTGAAGTCCGTGAGGAATAAAAAATTTTTTTTAAAGGATTACTGGTGGCCCTGAGCTCTTTCCAGTTTCACCAGGACACGTGGGCGAGCAAAAGCTCAGCCAGGTGGGGTGGGATTTGCTAACAGCTGCTTAGTGCCTCCAAAGGAGACCTAACAACTCCAGAGCACTGCTTCGCGGATGAATTTACTACCGGATAGGAATCGCGATCCGGTGAGAAGATCCGGCGAGAAACTCATCGGGCCGATGCATGGGTTAAGTTGCACGACGAATCCCTTGTCGAGTTTCACGAGTACTGTTACCGGGGTCTCGACTCCTAGTGTTAGAGCTGAAGGCGTCTAATACAAGGGTTATTTATTGGATCTGATAGATCTGTAAGGACGTGTCTAGGGCATCGACGGTGAATGGCTCCTGCGTGATCAGGATGGCTGATTAATAGCCTTTGCAGCAGGCCCTTAGAAAACAAATTGTTATAAATAATCCGTAATGTGTTAGGGTTTTAAGTTACTTACATATTATATAAGTAATACTTACTAACAAAATGTATGGTTTCTTTACTAATTAATAATAAAAAATAATAAAAGAAATATACGTAATTAACTTTGAAAATAATGAAAAAGGGAGGATCTTCCACAAAAGGGTCAAATTGCCCCTTAGATTGACGATACATATGTTGATCCTTGGAACTTGTATCAATTTGTATGTACATACATACACTTATCTTGAAATTGTAATTAGCGAGATTCAGAAATCTGTCAAATGGCTTGTGTCCTATAATAGCTACCACTTTTGCGGTGTAGACTAATATTCATTATTTACATTTAAAGTTTTTCCGACACTGCCACAATATATTAGTTGAAAACGAAGAAGCGGTTCTAAGAAAATGATTTCATACCTTAAATACATCGCTTTTATGGTGGTAATAGCATAGGAACTCATAAAGAACGCTGCTATCGATTCCAAGATCAATACACTACTACTAGAGAAATACCATCACTACTAGAGGATGGTGAACAATAGTAATTAAGTATGTTATATTATACAACGCATTTTTTTTCTTTTCAACAAGACTTCAAACTTAAATTGCCTAATCCTCATTCCGCGTGGTAGTCACATGCTACCACTTACCAATTTGCGTATTTTAAAATGAAAATAAGTTAAAATACGCTTCTAGTCGTAAGGTAGCAGTAGACTATGAGATCTCACAAAAAAAACTGGAATATTACAACGTAAATGTTTTATGAGTAATTTGAACAGTTATTATTGCGTCTAGTAACTGCTTCCGACTACTGTATTCAACGCAGTTACAAATGACGACAACATGTAAAGGAACTGTAACAGAACAGCCATTTCTAAGCAAAAATATAGCTGCCGTTTGAATAATAATTGCGTGGAATTAATCTATTCCGGGAGAACGTAAAATTTCTTTTCTTATTTAACTGGAAGGGAACGATTGCGTAATCCGTGTTTATGAACTACACTCTAGAAAAAAGAATCGGGTAGATAATAAAATAAGTCAACATTTTTTTTAGTGATACATTCGTCTCGTAATGTCATCTTTCATCCTGTCCTTTACTGTAGAGAAGCAGCTTAGAAAAGTACGATAGCTAAGCAAAAAAAAAACTTTTTATATGGACAATAGCATTTAAGTTGTCGATAAGCTACAGCTAATAAATAACATTAATCATTAGCCTTTTTTTGTTGATATCTTCTTCTCAATCGTGTCACTGTCGCCTTGTAGTGTTGGAGGGAGCAGACTTGATGCATATCCCCCGGATTCACTCTCGGCGCTTTTAGGACCCTCAAGCACCGGTCACCATCCTAACCCATAGCGAACCAACCCACAGAGCCCACTGAGTTTCTCGCCGGATCTCTCAGTGGGTTGCGTTTCCGATCCGGTGGTAGATTCTGCGAAGCACTTCTCTTGCTAGGGCTAGTGTTAGCAAAATCTCTCAGGTTGAACCCGTGAGCTCACCTATACGTCATGGTGTAGCTGGAATAGACTCTTAAGATACCAGTGAATAGGTAGGGAAACAAAACTTGATCCGTCTCAGGATATCCCGGCGTCTCTCCCTGCTCAAGGCCGTCCTATTGCACTCTTTTAGGGGGTCTCCCACTGTAGTTTTAATTTGGTCGGTCCACTGCATTGCTGGTATTGGTTGATACATTGAAAAGCATAAATGTCTATTTAAATAAATAATTGTCTAAAAAAACAAAAAAAGTACGCTTTTATAGAAAATCTAATAAAAAAATTAGAAAATAAATGTTAATAAATTTGAATTAAAAATAGTGTAAAAAAAATGATTTTATTGTAAAAAAAGCGGGAGAGCTTTTCAGGATATTATCAAAATAACCCTTCTACTCATATCTGTTCATAAAATATTTATAACTGCTGATACCATGTACCACACGCTTTTTTTTACAATAAAATCATTTTTTCTTACACTATTATTCATTCAAATTTATTAAAATTTATTTTATATTTTTTAGTTAGATTTTCTGTAAAAGCGTAAGTTTTTATGTATTTTTTTAAACTATTATTTATTTTTCATTTTTTAGTTGAATTTCAATTTTTTTTTAATATTGTATTACCATCGATCCTTAATGAGTATGCCAAATTTCGAGTTAATTCGACGTTTTGAAGGGGGTCAAAATCATGTTCAAAGATTCCGTTACATACTAAAATACATACTTCTGAAGCTAATAAAAGCGTATTAAAATCGCTGCGTCCTGTGCCTTAATTCGGACAGGTTGTCTGTTTGTCTGTCGTGTTGAAGGCTCGCCTATTGACATGCGGGGTCAATGGCCCGTCTTCCGGCTCTGTTCGCAAATATATACGTTAAATATTCAGAAACTGGAAATGGTGAGGACCTCTCATCATGAATTTATGATTAGAATACTAGTAAAGTTTTTTTTGTATTCTTAAATGTATGTACATTTGGAATATTATTTTTAAATTTGACTATAATTTAGTAAGTATAATTATAATATAGTCAAATTAGGGTCTGTTTCATCCCAAAAGCGATATGGAGTTGTATACGATTGTTAAATACTTTTTTACTGGTGGTAGGACCTCTTGTGAGTCCGCGCGGGTAGGTACCAACACCCTGCTTATTTCGGCCGTGAAGCAGTAATGCGTTTCGGTTTGAAGGGTGGGGTAGCTGTTGTAACTATACTGAGACCTTAGAACTAATATCTCAAGGTGGGTGGCGCATTTACATCGTAGATGTGTATGGGCTCCAGTAACCACTTAACACCAGGTGGGCTGTGAGCTAGTCTACCCATCTAAGCAATAAAAAAAGCCTCAAGGTGAATGGCGATATCAACGTTGTAGGCGTCTATGGGCTCCACTACCCACTTAAAATCTGGTGGGGCATGAGCTCGTTCACCAGTCTAAGGCAAAAAAACACACACACACAAAGTTTGTTTGCTACTGAAAAAGTGACCAGGCCATTTAATAATGTGAACGATGATAAACGTTAAATGCCATTAAACATTAAATCATTTATATTTAATTCAATTCCATTTAATCAATGCTCAAAAATTTATAAACATCATATGTCTTAACATCACAGAAATCGAATAGAAATCGTGAGAATTATTTTCCTCATTTTACTTGTATTTAATCATAACTCAAATTAATTTGCATTAAGTTTCAAAAATCTTCGAATGCAAACAAACAAAACTAACTAAATTATGCATTACGTAATCCACACAGTCTAACATGAATATAAAGAATGATATCCGATTCGTATTAAGCTTCATAATTAATTTAATGATCGTCTTTTCTTAGTATTTTATAATGGAGACGACCCGATCTCTATGCAGAACTGCAAACTTGAATTTAAAGAGGAGTTATTCCATGACCGGTAGTGTACACCTACGCATTAATTATAAGCCTTCTAATGATTTAAGATAAAGTCACTAATGATTTTTTAAATTTGTCTTTCGATGCTAATCATTGAGTTTAAACTTATTGACCATTCAAAATTACCTCCGAGCTTAGAGAATAATTAATATATAACAGAATATATAAATACGTGAATATAGCTCGAAGGGCTTATCGGGCTTTTTTTTTATTGGTTAGATGGGTGGACAAGCTCACGGCCCATCTGATGTTAAATGGTTACCGGAAGCCTATAGACATATATAACGCAAATGCCGCCAACCACCTTGAGACGCGTGTTGTATGCTCTCACTTTTAAACAGTACACCGGCTGCTCTGGCCTTCAAACCAAAACGCATCACTACTTCACGACCGGCTGGTAATTTCGGAACAACTACACTCCCGTACTAGTGGCATCGTGCGTGCCTGTTATACGAGATATGGCAGATTCGAGTAGCTCACTAAATAGAATATCATTAGTGATATTGAATAATGAATAGTTCAAAGTATTTTTCCCCTACCTAATCGTTGGTAGCCTAAGGGGCTATTTCAACTACGCCTGATTTGATAAGTGAGCTCTCGGGGTTCAACCTGGAAGGACTTGCTAACATTATTCCAAGCAAAAACAGTACTGTAGCTGAATCTACCACCGGATCCGAATCGCAATCCACTGAGAAGATCCAGCGAGAAACTAAGTGGATTATGGGTTATTTTGCACGTCGAACCCTTCGTCGTATTTGACGAGTTAAAGTATTATAATTTAACACTAAATAGATCGCTAAGTATTGGATATGTACCAATTTTGCCTTGAAATAATCAATATGAGTCTAACAACAAAAGTGAAGTTTAAAGACGTCTAATTTGGACTATTGGAATTACGGCTTGTACAAGGAAAGCAATTTTTGTACACATTTATAATAATTCTAGTAAAACTAACGATTTGCACTGAAATTAAATAAAGTTTAAAAAGTGTATTAACAGCAATAAAATCACTTAACTAAAATGGGCAGATACTCTGGCAAACTATGTAGTATTAAAAAATTGCCTCGAACATTTTTGCTTTGATACCTTTTTGTACCTAGAACTTAAACATTATCTGATTTCAAACGTAGCACATATCTTCTCTGTTATATCTAGATTTTATCACTGCATTTTTGTTTAGCTGTCGAGAAATTTGTAGCTAAAAAAACATAAAGGACCATTTACACTAGCCGAAGCCGAGTAGTCGTATGCAACATTTTCATTTTACATTCCCGAATTAGCATAATGCGACTATCAATATTCGATGTTTGCTTCGGCGAGTGAGAGACGCATTTACATGCTGATTGCATCCCGTCCGGCGATGTGTTACACTCTTCTTGTATGGTAACCGTGAATTGTGGGTATGTGAGAGAATATTCCAGATTTGCATCATCTTCTTCTTCTTTATTTCCTATCACCCTCTGCTGAGGTATAGGACTTGAATCAAATTCTTGCATTTGCGATCTTGGTCTGTTTTTTTTTATTTATTTTTTATTGCCTAGATGTGTGGACGAGCTCACAGCCCACCTGGTGTTAAGTGGTTACTGGAACCCATAGACATCTACAACGTAAATGCGCCACAAACCTTGAGATATAGTATAAGTTCAATGATCTTAGTATAGTTACAACGGCTGCCCCACCCTTCAAACCGAAACGCATTACTGCTTCACGGCAGAAATAGGCGGGGCGGTGGTACCTACCCGTGCGGACTCACAAGAGGTCCTACCACCAGTAATGTTTGTCTACCTCTTCCCACACCATGCCCAAGACACCTAGTTCTTGCTCTAGTGAGCGACGACAAGTTGTTATGGCCCGGCCTTCTTCTTGATGATTAATTCCTTAATGATGATATCCATGGGAAATTTTTGGGAGGAAGTTCCTTATGGGACGATGCAGAGGGGTACCCTAACCGGGAAAAAACGTACGTAACGTAAGATTTTTATTAGTAATTCACACAGTGTACGACTTAACTTTGTAATAACGTACAAAAAATAACATATTTTTTTATCATAATTGACCACGATCTCAGAGCGTTCGTTTGCGCAATACACTAACTCTTATGCAAACAACCGTGAATGAAGTGTACCACAATAAGTTCGCACGTTACCGAATGACGGTGGGTTGTTGCGAAACCTCCAGTTTTATTTTCTTTATACCTCGAATAGAACTTAAAATTAATATTTTTATAATAAGGAACTTCATTCCTATCCGGTGTCCCACGACACCACGCATCTTTTTTTATTTGTTTATTGCTTAGATGTGTGGATGAGCTCACAGCCCATCTCGTGTTGAGCGGACGCTGGAGTTTTTAGACATCAACAACGGAAATGCCACCAACTACCTTAAGACATGAATTGTAGGTCACTGTAAAAACAGTACAACGGCTGCCCCGCCCTTTAAAGCGAAACGCATCACTGCCTCCTGGCAGAAACAGGCGGACAGATGCTACCTACCCGTTCGGGCTCACAAGTCCGCGCGGGTGGGTACCACCACCCTGCCTATTTCTACCGTGAAGCAGTAATGCGTTTCGGTTTGAAGGGCGGGGCAGCCGTTGTAACTATACTTGAGACCTTAGAACTTATATCTCAAGGTGGGTGGCGCATTTACGTTGTGGATTTCTATGGGCTCCAGTAACCACTTGACACCAGGTGGGCTGTGAGATCGTACACCCATCTAAGCAATAAAAAAAAAATGCCCTACCGTCAGTGAAGTTTCTTAACGCAAAACTAACACTAAAGTAAACTAAAGTCTAGTGTAGCTTTTACATTTTAAATTTTCGGTTTCATCGAAATGAAGACACCGTTCTCGTCGAACCCGTCGCTTGCAACTGAGTTTCCCGCCGGATCTTTTCAGTGGGTTGCGTTTCCGATCCGGTGGTAGATTCTGCGAATCACTGCTCTGGCTAAGGTTAGCAACGTCATCAAGTTTGAGCCTCGGGAGCTCACCTAATAGTTCGGTGAATCTATAATAATCCCTTGGGGCCACTAGAATAGGTAGGAATAAAAAAAAAAGTGTGTGTGTCCGCTCCGACGCACGACTGGAGTTTACTGGATATAAAAAATTAAACGAAACAATACGAGAAATAGTTCTATATTACGACAACACGATACACAACAGATTATTAACAAATTAACGAGACACAAAACAAACGACTAACAAATATATGAAAATACAATAATGAGAGAAACGCGCGATCAGTACGAGGGTTTGTGGCGGACTGCCGGCGCAGCAGCCCGGCGTCACCTGCGATAACGCGGCCGCGCGTTGGCTCCTGATTGGCGCGCGCACGCATCACGCAATCAGGAGCCAATCAGGCGCATAAAGCATTTCGTGTGACATGCTAGGCGCATAACGCATTTCGTGTGACATGCTAGTACGATTTTGGTCCCCATAATTTTCATACCCCGGGCCTATATATGTAAATCGATTCTAAAGGAGTAAACTCCAAAATGGCAACATTTGAAAATTTATATGAATAGAAAAATAAATGTCGTCAAGATAAAAGCTGTGATAATTTTAGAAAAACAACATATTTATTTATTTAAATGGACTTATTAACAGATCAATAAATAAATAATAAATAAATAAATAAATATTTACTAACAACCACGCCACGTTAACTGGTCCCGTGATAAGTTCGTAAAGAACTTGTGTTACAGGTACCAGATAACGGAAATAAATGTAAGATTTTTATTATACACATACATATATTTAATATACATCCATAACCCTGGAAAAGACATTTATATTTATTATACAAATATCTTCCCTTGGCGGGATTCGAACCCGCGACCCCCTTATGTAGTGACCATGTCACTTACCACTACACCAGACGGCCGTTACACAAACAGACGGATCAATACAAAATTATTAAAAAGGCTAAAAAAATGTAAGAATGTAAAATTCAATTTAAAATTACAATAAAAAACAATAGACTTAAATAATAGATTTAGAATAACTTTGTGATTTTATTCACACTGCACACCAAAAAGTTTTTTTTTAAATATTTGTCCTATCAAACAACAACACCATGGTCACAATAATCTTTATACTTTTGTATTGGTTAACAGTCGGTATGTAATACATGTATGTATAATAGTTCCCCCTGTTTCAGCAAAGAGTGCATTGACTTCGGTTTTATCAATTAATGACACAACTATAACAGTATTCGATTTAATGTTAAAAATCCATAATGTTCGCTGCAGTAAAATGTTTACGACAGCTGAATTTATAAAACATGCGATTAATTTTGAATTATATAAAACTATTAGTTTTTATTGCTGCGTGATTTCCACTTTAGATTTTGTGAGATAAAAGTCAGCTTAAATGCTTCTACGAGCGTTCGATGCTTAGAAGCGACGCTCAAGAATTTGTTGACTTATACGAATACTGTTGTATCGAATATACTTTATATCATTTACATAATAAATTAAATTAATAGATTAAAAACCCGTTAAATCTTTTTATGCTTTATTATTATTATTATTCATGTAATATAAAGTTTGGTTTGTTTCTTTGTATTTATATGGTATATTCTTTCTAATTATTTCTTTCTATTATTATTTTTTCTATCTTCTTTCTTTTTCAAAATTTTCGTAGTTCCTTTCAAAATGCTTTCCTCGTATTTTCTATTCAGTTTCGTCGATACCAATCGTTCAAACACTTGCTGATGTCTGTAACAAAAAAACAATAACTTTATTAATCTATCTTTCTTACTATAAGCAATCTAATGCTAGTTTCAAAAAAGTTTTCAGAAACTGACAACATTGAAACTACTTTTGAAGCTACGTTTTCTTGCCCATAAAGCCCACGCAGTAGTCACCGCCTTACGCATTACACTTATTACAATTCTTCCCCAGAAATTAAGCCTCGTAGCTCCGATAGCAATACCTACTTAAGGCACCAAAATAAACATTGAATGATGAACGGTGAGTATAACGCACTTGACAGGTCAAAACTTCATAGCCTTTTAAGACCTGCTTAAGTACTTACTAGACGTGGACAACACAACGTGAGTACGGCAATCTACATTGAGGCCTTATTTTCAGGTCTCAATTTTGTTTTGTAGGAACTGCCCTAAAAATAGGCAGAATGGAAGTACCTACTCGCGCGAGCTTCCAAAATGCATTGTGGTGGTAGCTATCATAGACCATAGGCAGTAAGTACATTTGACAGATTCCTGATTCTCGCTAACGAAATCTGCAAGATAAGCTTGCGTATCCACGAGTTCCGAAACAATACCATCTGGACTATCAGTCTACCGAGCAGTCTACCCGCTTGGTGGAAGATCTTCCCTTTGTTATTCTTCCAAGCTATCACTAAGGAATCCCAGTAGATTCGATTATTCCACTCCAACTGTGACATCGATCTCAAGATATGATCTCTGTATCCGCCTGAAGTGGAATGAACAAATTTGATCAATTAAATATGGACAGCTTCTCTTCTATCGCGCTGGTCAGAGTAGTCTATGCCTATTTCTGCCGTGAAGCAGTAATGCGTTTCGGTTTGAAGGGTGGGGCAGCAGTTGCAACTATACTTGAGACCTTAGAACTTATATCTCAAGGTGGGTGGCGCATTTAGGTTGTGGATGTCTATGGGCTCCAGTAACCACTTAATACCAGGTGGGCTGTGAGCCCGTCCACCCACCTAGGCAATAAATAAAAAAAGAAGTCAGATACGTAGCTTCCTCGGACATGTGTCGCTGTTAAGAGCTGCGTCTGCGAAATTAATTGTAGCGGTGTAGTTAATTAATGCGCTGAATGGACGAAGCGAAGGCTGCTCTGGATAATTCACTTCACGAGGCAGCGATGGATCATCAGCCGCGCCCCAACTTGATAACAGTCTAACTAAGAAAAGTAGAATAGCAGGCAGCGGCTTCGCTCTACCCCTGGCATTGCTGACGTCCATAAGCGACGGTGACCACTTATCATCAGGTGGGCCGTATGCTCGTCTGCCTACAAAGGCAATAAAAAAAAGAAAAAAAAAATACGTCCAATCTCAAAATGGCGTATTCTACAACAACAAAAATAAAATGGTAAAAATAAAACGGCAATTCCGTACGATTATAATCAACGTCCAAGCTACCGAGAAAGACACAAAAACAATAAAAACAAAAACAAAAAAAAATGAGACACTAGAAAAACGAGTCTTCGAAAAGCCAAGACATCTCGTGACTTCAGTTCACTACATCATGCTTACTAATTACCCACATAAATACTGAAGCAACGTGTACCGAGCATTTAGCTCTTTGTCGGCCCGTTCTCGGAAATGATATAAATATAAAGTAAACACGGACTAGTTTTTTCTCGTAACTAATAATAATAACTGGGGCCGCATCAACATCTTAATCTCGTTCGGCCCGTGGTACTGTTCTTTATTAAGATCGTGCGCCACGTGTGCTTCGGTAACACAAGGATTGCTCAAAATTTTGGAGGGAAATCACGCTGGGTAGTGAGCGATCAGCTCGTATATCTACAGTCGGCACTACTAAAATGAACTGTAGAGAAAATTAATAAAATACTTTTTGTATCCTAAATCACTAGTGAAATTATTTTGACGTTTCTAGATAGATATTCAGGCCAGCGAAAATTATTTAATAAATCGATTGGTATAACTACCTACATTTTTAAGAACTACATTATAAACTTCCATTTTTGGCGTTAGTCAAAACAAGAAGTGACAAGTTTTTACACGAACATATTAAACAAATACATAAAATTAAAATAGATTCTTCTGAGGACGTTCCTATCTATTCATATTCCATTAGATACATTGTTGCACTATACATATATGTTAATTAACTCGTCATATTCCATATTTAGAAAATAACACATAAGCGATGCGAATTTTTCGAAGGTAAATAATTGAGCATCCTTTTTCGAATATAATGATTTTCAGTTCCATGTATGACCACCCTAATCACGTAGGTACATCCTTAATTTCTTAGAAGCACAGAAAAAAATGTAGATGCGTCGATTCCGACTAGAGGCATAGCGCATTCGTATCACAGCAGCGCATTACCATACAATGGATCGGCAGTCGTGCCGGCGCGCGTAGCTGTCTCTAACAGGGCTGTCACTTCCTGTAACTTGTCGATTATTTTTCATAATAAGCCCTCGTGTTGATTAACTATCAGTTTCCTTCGACGAAAGCTTTTTGATAGTTAAGTTTTCGTCTGCGTTTGAAGCAGATAATTCAGTGGTGACTGTTTTTTAATCATTTAATCATTCAAACCTGAAAGAGCGCGATAGAAACGATTTCCAAGAAATAACGCATCTAACACGGAGTCACAAAACACTTTGAGAATGAGGGATTAATAAAATTTCGGGAGCATATATTGTGAGCTTATATAAGTAAAAATTGATTACCAATTTTTATTATTGCAGATAGTGAAAGACAAGATCGCTAAAATTTATTTTCTCTACAGTGTTACCAGTTCTTTGTTCCGGTTTGTTAATATAATGCAGGCTACGAGCCTCCGGATTCAAAACAGAAGACAACCTTCCGTTAATCACTTAAGAGCAGGTGGGCCGTGAGTTCATTCGAACATTAACAGCACTAAAAATATTTTTTTTTTTTAAATTTTGAAATAAATTGCTATAAAAAATTCAATTCTAGAATTTATTTTATATGTAAACTTAATATACCTAAAAATGGCGTAAATGAATCAACATAATAATATTATGCAGTAATCCCCCTTACAACGCAATACTCTTATACCGCATTTTAACTTATAACGCGGGGATTTCATACATTATACTATTTTTGTACTGTGAAATTTATAATGATTTGTACAGCTCATAATAAATTTTGCGTACCTCTATACATAATGTCCATTGTCCTGTTATAAAATTAAATAAATTTATTAAATGTGTTTGTTTTATGTTTGTGTTCTTCATTTTTGAATTGTAAAAACATTGGCTATATTGTGGTATATTTGTATATATATTATAGTTGTACCTAACACGTTAAAATATAAGGTCATACAAGCGCGTTAAGCGGTAATACTCCTAAAACGTGTTTCCTTTACCGAGGAATCTACCGTGTTATAGAGGATTAATTGTGTTCATTGAATTTCAAAGGAAATTTCAATTTAATCTTTTTTAGCGGATATATTGCCTCTGGCTGTATAATGTTAAATTGGCGACTAACAAGAGGATTTTATCTTAATGTGACATTCGCAATGAGTCTGTGTCTTATGGAGTCTAATCTGGGTCAGCGATCGGGTCAGCTCGCAACTATTTGAAATGTAACGCGACCCTGTTAGCTTACAGTGTAATGACGCAGGGCAAAACTCAGTTCTAGAGGAACCGGATTTTATCACAATCTGTTCCGATTTATACATACTTAAGCCCGTTTTTTATATCTGTTAATTTATTATGAATTTATTCACATCTTAAGTCAGAATATTTTAAAAATAAACCTGTAAAACCTACAACGTCTCGTCTCGAGGGACGCTAAATATATAAAAATACACACAAATATTTGAACGGCTCGCATGCCATGTAAAATTGAACATAATAACTAAAATTTCCCCTTCAGTGCGCTTAGAACACGAACCAACCAAAAAAAAACCTACAAGTAATGATTATATATTATTAAGATATCGCCAACCCTACAAAGTGCTTATCCCGCTGTCACTCTATCGCCTACTGTCTTTGAATTCAATTGCTCATTGACCAAAATGTCTTTATAGTGACACGCGTGGCTTATCAACTAGTTCGCACGTGCTTAGCTGAGATCGATTGCAGAAACTTAACACATAAGATAACCAAACTATTGACCAAAGAAATAAAACAATTTACGACATGCAAGTAGCCTTCCTATAACACGGTATTTTACAACACGATTCCACTCTAACACGAACAGAAAAGCTCTCCAAAACCCTCTGATTAGACAGTATTTCTATAACACAATAAGGAGATTATTGTTTAAAATTATTTAGAAAATTACAGTATGCACTATGAACACACAATTTAAGGGAATAACCGAAATTTTATTGCTTATTTTTTATATAGAATTGGTAAAAAATACGTTCAAGCAAATACATACAGTTGGGATGCTTCAATCAGAAATAATACTCTCTTTTTTGTTCTGGCTTTTAGTCTCATGTCAACATGGTTTCGCACAACGCGGGTCTTTATAGGAACGTTGCTACCGTGTTGTATGTGGGAGGATTACCTGTAATTAAAAAAATGTTCCCAATGCTAAATTTAGAATCACAATTTTTTATTACACATTTTTGTTGTTGTTACTTCCCTCACACTTTTTCCCATCCAAGCCTCAATTGAATCGTTAACCTTAACCCGTTGGTTCATTGCGCCTTTATTAAGCTGGTAATATCTTAGATAAAATTATGTGGTTAAATTTAAAGTAAAGATACCTTGGCATACGTATTTCTTTTCTCAATTTTAATTGGATTTATTCTGAATTGTTTACATACAGTACCATTTAATCATTTCATCATCGAGCAATCAGTGCATCTGAAGTTGGAAAAGTAGTAAATAAAATAAAATTGAATGCACTTTCTGCTAATATCGTACTCTGCGAGCGATAGTTTGCACCAGGCAAATTGATTGCTGGCTTTGTTTTACAATGAGCTAGAATTGTCCGATCTAAAAATAATTGTGACTTGTGCAACATAGTCACACACTTTCACAAAACAAGATGGGATTAAGACGTATCATATAGTATGTTTTTTTTTTAAATCGTGACTCACAAATACTGTTTTATTATAATGATATTGCTTTAAAATGCCATTTTAAAGATAAGATTTTCTTAATAACACCCACGAAAAATAAAAATATTTCTAAGTTCTATGATGTAGGTGCTGGGACGTATTGTGAGCCCAGACGGGTAGTATCCACAATCTTGCCTATTTTTCGACGAAGCATTCATCCGTCTTAATCTTAATAATTTAATCTGTAATTATTAACTTTAGTTTTGTTTTTTTTCCATTATAATGATTTATACCAAATGACCATAAACAAATGACCAATTTCGTTGGCCACTTGATGCAAAATTGTTACCGGATCTCATTAACAATACAACGCGAATGAAGCCACACACAATGAGGCATAACTCTCATAGTAATGCTTAACGATTGTCCCGTCTTTCAGATCAGAACGTATTATTGTATCGCGGCAAAAATTTGCAAGGTGGTAATACCTCATCATTAGCTCACGAGTTATTATCACCAGTAATTACACAGAGTAATTTTTTGGGCTTATTTTTTATTATACAACTCCATTTCTTCATCGTGGTTATAATTCGTTAACATATTTTAAGTACGTATTTCATTAATGACCTGCCAGCTGGATTTTAACACCGGCATAGTCGTATCACTTGCACCGGAAGTCTTATCCTTTATGCGACGATGATTACAACTTAATCCAATTAAACTTAATACGCGTACATTAGCTTGACTATTGGAATAGTAATAATGACTTAACGTTACTCTAATTTACCGTGTCTAAAGCGTTTATCACCACAATTATAATTTGCAAAGTTCAAACTCCATCTCGAAAATTATCCTCGTGTGCAATCTTACAATGAACTCCAATGACCGTTAATTCAATCTGAATTTAATACACAACAAGTAAATAGGGTGCTTTGTTTATAAGCAAATTTTTATGCCCAATAATGTCCTTCTCCAGAGAGCCTATTTTCTTTAAATCTTATTCTGGATGTATAGCGGCTTGTACCTAAGGTTTATCAATCATCAACTGATCAAACGAACACACTTAAAATAAGAGTGAGACTTATATTAGAAGAACAGCCAAGAATAAAGGAGGTTTAATCACCACGACTTTAGCTTCCCAAGAATGCACCATTAGCGGTACTGCAACTGGCCTCGAACCGCAACACCGCAAGGAAGATGTTTCCACCATTAATAATTTAGTGCACAACTTTATGACTACCTATTCAACTACTGAACTAGGTTTTTCAAAGGTAACGTGACGTATTGACAGTGAGTTCAGGTAACAAATAGTTGAACTTAATAGATGAATAGATGACTCCAGTGTACGAAAAAAAAAAAAACGGTTGTTTTTGATTGATATTCCATGCCAGCAGATTGCTGAGATGTAATCTATACTAATATTATAAAGAGGAAAGATTTGTTTGTTTGTTTGTTTCGAATAGGCTCCGAAACTACTAGACCGATTTGAAAAATTATTTTTCCATTAGAAGCCGACATTGTCCCTGATGAACATAGGCTACTTTTTTTAATTTTTTATTTTTTTTATTTTTGATTTCATGTGTGTTTTAATGTTTCCGAAGCGAAGCGAGGGCGGGTCGCTAGTTCAATTATAAAGCTAAAAGGTAATTAGATTTGTATATGTATTTCAGTGGATAAATATATTAGGGAAACTCATCTAAAACTATCAGGTTAACCAGTCTGAAATTAAAATTGTGGTAAGAGATAGCCGTGGGAGTTTGTGAACAGCGATATCATTAGTAATTGCTTAAAAAAATATTTTAAATCTTTTTTTGAGGTTACCGTTCTGCCAGTAGAATCAAGGGGCTATTCTGGCTCTATCCATACTGGAGGGCGAGTTCATGGTACTCATCCTCAAAGAAATAGTTAACATCGGTCCTAGCAAGAGCATTGCGTCGCTGAATCTATCACTGGATCGGAATCGCGACCCACAAGAAATCCGTCAAGAAATTCAGTGAGTTGTGTCTATGGGTCAAGTTGCACGTCTGGTCATTACTGATGATTACGGTTTGAAGGATTTTCCTCCGCCTCAAGTTTTTCCCCATAAATGAAGATTGTACCTTCGACGCAAATACTGAAGCAAGCTTCTCCACTTGCGATCTACGGCCTGATGGAGAGTCTGAGGCTTTTCCTTCTTACTTGCATTGAAGGTCTTACATAATATTATACGATGAAAAAGCAGCTGGCATTATGTCTTAAAATATATAATGCATCCCCTTTATTTAGTTAGCGTGTATGATACAACCAGATAAGTAAATAAATAAATAAATTTCTATTAACAACGCAAATGAGGAATCGCTATCGCATACGTTCGAAAATAGTTCATCTTCGAAATATAAAATTGAATCATTAAAACATGTAACCGGTTGTCGTTTAACACAGCTTTCGTCCAATTTCTATTCCACTTTCTAATATAGCTTTTAATGGCTTGTAATTTATCAATTTCCAATTTGTACCTTCTGCATATAATTTTTTTTTTTTTTTAAAGAAAGATTTAACGCTTAAAACAACATTTTCAAAATATTTCAATACTAAATTCTTAAAATAGGTATATTCCTCAACAGCGTTGACATAAATATTTGTATTAAATTTTGAGGCTATCATTATTATCAAGACAATAAAACTTTCATAATAATTGAAACACTCGCATTAACCGTAAATATATATCAACAAAAACGTGATTGTAAAATGCTTACAATAAATTTCTAATTTTACGACGCTCACAATACAATTGTATCTAACACATAAAATTCGAACATGCGCGTTGAATTTAACACCAGTGTGTCACAAAACATATTATGTTCGTCCAAAACGTCTTGGCCTTCGATGACTGCGATACTCCGTTAAACTTAAGTTTATTCGATACTGGTGTAGTCATAAACCTTTTATAATAGGAAAACGAGCGTGCAGGCCATTTGCGGCCACCATACTGATGGGATTTTCGTATTTTACTATCGTGTCAAAGGTGTATGTTTCCTGCTAATACAATATATCATACTAGTTTCACATAACGCAATGGCAATTTCTCGAGCCAGCTATATCTACTGTATAACGGTTTCTCGAATACACAAGCAAATAAAAATTGTCATGATACATACGGAGTGTAAGAATTGACTAGACTGAGCATGAATACGTTTTAATATTGATCACGTAATGTGACAAGAACAACAAAGCGCGGACCGGTAGTTAAGTTCATGAGCGCAACCCGAGGAAATTGCTAACACTGACTCTAGCAAGAGCAGTGCTTCGCTGAATCTACCACCGGATCGGAATCGCGAGCCACTGATAAGATCCGGCGAGAAATTCAATGGGTAAAAGATGCCCCAGTAACATAGATCAAACTTGTGTTTATTTTTTACTATATTACATATTATACGCATAGCATACGCACAATATTTAAAAATACTTTTTAAGAAGCACTCCCAAAATTTGCAATAGATAATTTTTTACCATGAAATATATATATATTTTTAATTGCAGCTCATTTCACATTAAAACCTGAATATCTAAAAGTATTTCAGTTCTAAAATACACTAAACGTGAATCAGCATTTGTTTGGCTGCAGTGCAATAATTTTGCTAAAAAAAAACGAGACTTCAATAATACCTCTTTCGTTCCAAAGCATATATGACTGTTGCTTCAAAAAGCGTTTATTTTAACACCTATGCACTGTGGTTTAAAGTTTAAAATCGTTTATTTCACTGATAATTGAATGATGTATTAGCATGCATTATAATAATTGCATGATCCCTTGGAATATTGCCATTAAAAATACATTAGATACGATACTAATTAGTTTAAGATATATCTTTGTTGTAAAACAAAGAAGCCTTTAGTTTTTATTCTTGTAAATGCTATTTGGTAAATTATAGGTTCTGTATGAAAAGGTTTTATATAATTCCGATAACACGATAGAGCTGGTTGTTTTTTTAGCTCACTTAGTTCGAACGAAAGCATTGTCCATTATTTTTGCATATTGTAAGAGATCAGAGAGGTTTATGACACTCCGGGGTATTAAGCTGGTCCTCAATCTTGAGGCAGGAGATCGGACTTGTCGCTTCCGACCGTCGTGGCTACGATACTTGGCAGCGACGAATCCTGGCAGGTATTGCTCGACTTCTGCGAGTCCACCATCTCGCAGAAGGAGGCGGCGGAACGGGAGAGGAAGAGCTCTTCTTCCCTCTCGGCGCCGTGCCGCCGCCGCCGAGCCGGGGGCCGGAGGAGGGCGTTTGTTCAGCTCCAGCCCCTATGAGGAGGCAGTCTCCTCACGGTCAGTCGGTCACGAGGCGACCTGAGGGGGTTGAGGCTGCGCCGCACGCTACCGTCACTCTAGCGCGCTGACACCAGGAGGACGGAACGACGCGTCGGCGGCTGCGGACTGCGATGTGGTCCGCATTTTCGTCGTCGCTGTCGTCGCCGAACATACTGTGGAAGAGCAACCCGGTCGGCGGTGTATCGCGTTCCGACCCGGCAGGCTGGTTCTGGCCCAGCGGGGTATCCCGGAACACCAGCGGTATCACCCGGGCGGCCTGTAGGGCCGCCGTACCGCGGAGACTAACGTCGTTGGTCGTCGACTATCGCCTCGACGACCCGTCGATTGGGCGTCCTCGGGGTGGCGCCGCGAGATCGGACGTCAGGTGTAAGAGTGCAGGGAAGTCGTTTAGTGGGTAGGGCCCTAAAATTCCTTGGGCCCGCGGTCTGCTCCCAACACCTTGCAGATCGTCAAGTCCCACATACCCCGCGCGCCCTCTAGGAGCGGAGACCTCGTAGGAGGTTCGGCCCAAGGCCCACCTATGAAGAAAGCTTTGAATAAAATCCTAAGGTGTCAAAAGTATCGGATCGATTTTTTTATCCTCGAAACGCACAAACGAAAGAGAAATTGAATTTATCTTTCACATCATACACAACCTACAATTAGTGTCTTGTTTTAAACTACACACATAAAACTTCTAAATTACTCTGTGACTTCAATATCGAAAATGTGTAGTCAGAAAATAAAAGTAGCTCAAAAATGTAAAAGTTTAACCTCTAATTATGAAAAGGTTTTGGGACTTTTGGGGAAAGGGAGTATTCTTGGCGTTTACAAAAAAAAAAGCAAGATTAGATATTATAATGTAGATGTGTCATAAAAACTTTACGTTTTATTTCTGAAGTTGGTGGAGCGTATTCTTTAATCAGCACGAGAAGACATGCCCATCCTGCTTGAACCTTACCGCATATTGTAATTTATCGGTTCAGGAGTCGGGCCTAAAAATACAGTTGAGTTCGTCAGTTCATCTGCCGATGCCAGCAATATAGAGCAAACTAAATACATGCGTAGGTACACTTTGAAACTTTAGCATTGAAGTCTTGAAGTGTTGAAGTAGAATTGAAAAATATTTAAATAATAAGGACTCCACTTTTAAAATTAAACACATTTTAAACTCAAAAGCAACTCAGTACGATCGGGCTTGATGACATTTTGACAGTGACGCTGTCAATTTTCGTAATTCACCCAGAATCAATGTTTTAAAATTTGAAACTCACATGTATTAATATTTAAAATTTGAAACTCACATGTAATACTGAGTGCATGGTACAATGAATTACTGGACATAAAACAAGTAATAGTCACATTTAGTGTCAACGGTAACAAAAAAATGACTTCGTAGCCTAGTATTTAAATAATTTATCATTTTGACAACGAATCTCCAATGTGAATTAAGTAAGGTCTTCATAATAATTGGAAATTATAAATTACCACACATAAAAGAAATGAGAATGAAACAAACCGACCACAGATAAAAAATAATACGTATTTTTCAAACTGTCCCCTCTCTGCATTTCATAATATTTGCCCACGCACTTTGTCACTAATTATTATTTGATGAATGAGGATGAAATTCAGCTTTTTAATTAAAACGAACACGTGTCGTGTTAGCTATGTGTGTCACGCCATCGAAATATAAATACGATTCATTAATTTTTGTGTTTGTTTTGATTTATATATAGACAACTGAAGTACTTTAATAGTTTTAGGTGAATATATAGAGATATTGTGTCGTAAGGTCATGAAAAAATTGTTCATAAGAGTATATAGCAGATACAAAGAGGAACTAATCAAATCTTTTGCAATAAACTGGGACTTAGGACCGTAATTAATAAATCACTGATAGTAAAAACTTATACTAGTTTCCGTCATGTTTATTATATATAATTTGATTACACTCGTAATCTTGTATCAATCTGTATGTATCAATCGTATATTGAAAAATAGCTAGTCCCTAGTTTCTTGGCGATTCTTTTCAGTAGTGAAACTGCAATCCGAATCGGTTGTTGAAGCTATGATGATTTATTTGAAAGAAATACTTATATTTTAGTTAAAAGAAATAAATACTTGCACAATTAACTCAAGCAGACCAGGGGCGCATCAACTCATACTCCTTTTTAATATTGCAGATATGCATGAACTAGATTACGGCCTACGTATTATTAAGTGGTTACCGGAGCCCATAGACATAAGGTCGAAGTGGTAATAGCAAAATTGCGATACCTATTCGTAAGTGCTTGCTCCTCAAATGTTTCATTCACTCTTAAATTAATCGTCATACCAGAAATAGGTCTCTGCTATGCTAATTCTCTATGTAATCATTTAGGAAATGTGAAGATCAGTAGAACTCTAGTCGCGGACTAGGATTGGCAAGTTTGAGTACCGGTGGGCGGAGCAACGCATTCTCAATCGATTGAAAACGTCACAAAAAAAAAAACAGAATAAATAGATTTTCAAATGGATATGGCAAGTTTCAATATTGTTATAACAATGAAAATTAATTGTAATTTTCATTTATTTTTTCTCGTGTAATTAGGAAATTTGTTTAAAGTGATAAGAAATAGGGTTTATCTATCAATGTAAAAACGGATGGCGTGTATTAATAATCAAACCCGCGACATTAAAAAAATTTGCTTAGCTACCAATAGCTAAGCAAATTTTTTATATCATATCACGATATCACCAATGATATCGTGATATGCCCAAACTGTGCCCGATATGCCAAAACCAATGGGGCTGTTTTAGAAGCGAAAAAATTAGCTGTGGTCTGATTCGAAGTATGATAGTGGCATTACGGCACCTATGTACTATCATATCATATCGGCTCACTCATTAAATTTGTGGACAATAAAAACTTAACAGAACCATCAAAGCCATACCAAAAGCAATAACTGCGTTAGTTACGACTCGTGAAATTTTCAACTAATAAATCTCTAAAAATATCTAATTGAAGGTAATTGAGCAGAGAGAGTAATTTCGTGAAAGCTTTCCTAAGCGATATCTCTGTACATATCCCAAGAGATGCGGCGTGATGATAGAGGGATAGTTAATGTCTAACAAAGAGGCAGCGGTGCCGGTCACGCGACGCTGTCGTCGCGGCGGGGCGGGGCAATATGATTAATAGCATCTACCAACTACAGATTAAGCCTACAGTGCACTGATTGATATGCGATGTGAGAATGTTTTGACCTGTTGCATCACTTATGACTGGTTAATAAATAATTATCTAGCTGTGGACACATTTCACAGTGATCATCGCAAGACTTTCGGAAATGTACGCATTCTTGAAAAGACTGGGATGCAGTTCTCGAAGAACCTCCCCTGGATAAGAACTGTACGAAATCTTCACTTGTTCGGAATAACGCAAATCTTCTTCTTCGTCGCTTTCTTCATTACTGAAGGTCGTGTCTCTGAATCTTGACCGTGGCCTATCTCATGAGCTCTTTCCACCTCGTCCGGTCCTCGGCTTCTCGAATGGCGATTGCGACTGGCAGCCCAGTCAGGATGGTTATTTGATCACACCAGTGGCTAGGTGATCGGCCGCGGGGTCTCTTTCCTTCTACAACGCAAATAAAGCAAACAATAAACCTACAATTATTCATATCTATCTTCTGTCCTGACATATTATCCGAAGAACTTAGTACTGCTGAAGATAGAGACACGTGGAAAGTAATTATGCAACGGGTGATGAGAGAACAGTCATCAAACTAGACGAGAGCTACATAAAATGAAGATACCGGCTCAGAAGAAAAGGATTCATATTTACAAACTATATTTAAAGGCTATTATATTTAAATGTAAAAAGCTATTTGAATCAACGGGATAGTTTTCAGAACGAGAGATTTCTTTCGTATTCCTTTATTTGGAAAATACGGTACTTCCGTGAATTTTAAACAAAAATAATGAAGATTTAACACATAATGATTGACAAGCATGCGTTGCGCGTAATTCGCACTGAACTCAAGGAGAAAACTATTTCGAGTTCATGGAGTCATATTCAATTTTTCTGATGAATATATAAATTTTGTAATTAGAATCGATTCAATTTCCAATTTTCAATTTCACTTCAACATTTTTCTATGGCGGTCAAAAGCTTAAGGAATGTGTGAAGAAAACAGTGCAGAAAAATATAACATCGAGTGGAGAAGAAAGATTTTATTCGAAATCTTGATATTAGGACGGAGGATCCACTTTGAGAAACAACACCCTGCAAATTTCCATAGGAGATCCAAATAGTGTAAAATGAACAATCGCAAATCATAAATATCTTGAACTGGACGCCAAACTTAATACAAAGCCTCGCCTTTCGTCTTTATCTTATCGCAATCACATATGAAAGCTCATTATAGCGAGCAACGATGAGTTATGTGTGACATGCCCCTTAAATTGACATCGCCACTGAATGTTGGTAATTTTGAATATTTAGTTACCACCTTACCCTTTTGTTGTTGAGTATCTTTTGAGTTTTTATTTTGGTTCATTTAAACTATTTACTGGTTAAATTAAAATACTTCTAACTTTAAAATATCACGTTTTTTTTAAAATATCGCTAATATGGATGGACTACTGCACGGCTCACTTGGTGTTAAGTAGTCACCGGAGCCTTTAGACGTCAACCAAATTTAACCCTTGACACATGAGTTCTAAGTCTCCGTTTTTGTAGTATAACGGCTGCCCCTCTCTTCAAACCAAAATGCATCACTGCTTCAGGGCACAAATAGGCAGGGTGGTACCTACCCGTGCGGGTTTGTTTATATGACGCCCTACCGCCAGTACATAAAAAGGCTTGCCAAAATAAATCCAATGATGTTTAATACAGGATGATTTCAACTGAGTCAACTAAAGTCGTATTTTGGATGAAATTATGACGAAAAGACAGCTATAATTTAAAGTTTTCACTGTATTTTTTATTTTATTTTAAAATCTTTTTCGACGTTGCCTACTTGGAGCAAATTCGTACTAGAGCCTAAATATCTTAGCATCAGTCGTCACCGCTGGCCAAAAGTCAATTTCTTGCTTCGCGACAATCCGACAAAAAACTATATTCCTTGGCACATGATGCTGTATGTATCAACTCTATAATTTAGCTGTCAAAGATCGTGATATATTAGCAGTTATCTCTAAGTTCATTGTATAATGATTGCTCTCAAATAGAAGATGCTATTAAAGAAATTATCCACTTCTTATTATGAGTTATTGCATTGGATATGAATCACCTCAGTATCAATCAATCATTCTTTTTATTATGAAATGAAATTTGTCATCGGTTGTGTTTCGATGTTACCAAGCCGTGGTCATTTGCATGAATTTGATGACTAAATAAAGTATAAATATATCCTTGTGGAAGTTTTTAGGATGCTATCAAATACGTTCATTGCTGTAGAAAAATTTAGTTGCAAAATGATTTATTTTGTCAGAAGCTCTTAGAGAAATTTTGAACTCCAGTTCCATGTTGTTGAGTTGCCATTAAGGATTTTTAGTTTGAATTAAAATAACTTTTGATCAGATAACTTAAAACAGAGAGGCAAGGGGTATTGTATTTGTATGTCTACAAATAATGGTTTATCCAAACTACCACTTCCCGCAACTCCAGGGGCACTGATCGCAAATAAACTTCAATCCAGATCCGGTATAGTAGAAGTAGTAGCTATACAACACATGTTCTAAATGTGACATCTTAGCTAAGAAAATAATTACTAGTTTGATCGCCGGTAATCCTGACCCATTGGCTTTTATCTCCAAACCCTAATACAAAGCTCTGGCGAGCATTGCTTGGAGGAAGAATCCCAAGAGCTGAAGCGTTAGACCGTTGTTTGTTTAAGTGCTAAAGTAAAATTAGGATATATTGACGATATATTTGTATGCGTACGGAGTAGAAGAAAATTTAATTTGATTTTTCATCCGTCTACTGGGACACCGCATGGGCTAGCTAATCTGCTGATAACAGTTAAAACTACATACGCAAACCGGCCGGCGGTTCCGTGTGTTCATTACAAACTCGAAGTGTACAATCATCAATTCTATGGTTCCGTAATGACGGTTTGTACTTGTCAATTATCCACACATTACATACAGCTGTGGATTGTTAGGCAATGGAAGCCTCGGGCGACCTCCGTGTTCGATCTTTGCAGCTATTTCGGTTTTATTTTGCTGTAGACGGCTTGACGAGTTTGGGGAACACTTATGAAGCTAAACTATTTCAGGAGTGTATAGAAATCAAAATCTGAATAATTACGCCGCCACACTCAGATATGAATTCAAAAAACAGTTCCCCGATAAGACTAACTCCGATCGGGAACCGGGACTACGTTAGAGTATTTTGGTAACCACTTGATTGATGAAGCGAAGTCTACATTATGCGTCACTTCTCGTTTTCTGAGTTCCTCTTCTTCCTAGTCGTTTGCTTATTTACTGAAATTCCTTTTCTTGAAAGTTCTGCATCTCAATGATATTTATTACCTTCTTTACACACTTTACGAGTGCGACGACCAATAATTCAGGGGGTTGGTCTTTCCTGCTTCAGTAGATTCAAGCCGTGAGAAAATCGCGTACCTAGTTGGCACTGTATTAAAATGTCGATGAAAAAACGCATTGGCCTTTCGTTACCACGAAAACTGTAAACTGTATTTGATAGGCTTTAAATAATAAATACCAAATTAAATCGTAAAGATAGTAATCGTAATCGTAAAGTATCCTTTCATCTTCGGTGTTTTCCGAGCGCTATGACATGTCCTTCTTCAAACGAGGCTTATGGATTAAACGGTAGACAGCGGCTTGACTCTGTCCCTTCTGACTCACCATCAGTTGGGCCGTATGCTAGTCTGCCTAAACGGCAATAAAAAAATAAAAAGCTCGCTCCGTTTTCAGCTACTCTTAGCGGAGACGTCATTATTCTGAGGAAAGATTTAACTATTGCAGGTCTCCCCGACGTTACCCACCAGAACGAATTCATCAAAGTTAAGTCTCATTGCCAGAGAACAATGTGGAAAAAACATTTAAAACTAAAAAAAAAAACAAAAACTATAAAACATTAGTGTCGTTTAAATTATGGTAAATACTCGTGTACGTGCAATATATCTGTCTGCCGTCCGCTTAATTGCCATAATTAACTAGGATTAATGAAGGTTTTTAGACGGAAATATTGATTTTCAAACATTTTTGGTGTTTACTTCACGCAGAAGATGCGCAAAAAAATATTCCCGAGCGCTGTGACATGTTCTTTTACAAGCATTACTCCACATCCACGCACGACGGTGATTAATTACCACTGTCCTGAATGACAAAAAAAAAGAATTAATATAATACTTTAAATCTCTTAACATTTTATACAGGTCACAACACAAAACAAGCTAAATTTAATTTTCTCCTCTGTTTGTCAATCGTCATTTTTTTTTAAAGTTGGCTACTGTGATGTACTTCAGTGTTGGTAACAAAAAAATATGCTCCCCTCTACTCATTTTTATAAGAAAAAATGACACAAACAAAACTTAATACATACATAATAAATATTACTAGAGGTCCCGCAGTAGTCGAAATTCGACTATAATTAATTGGAATTGTAAGTTTGTACACTATTATGATTGTATTTTATACTTCTATAATCACAAATTTCGCCAAGGCTACACTATAAAAAATATTAACAAAGACAAACAATATTTAATCTATTCTCAATTCGACAACAGACGTCAAGAACAAAAGTTTGACAATAAATATGTAGTATGCATGCGTGTGTGCGTCAAATACATGATCTGTAGTGTGTGTAATGTTTTCTTTATTTATTTAATGTATCTTTTATGCATTATTTAAACAAAATATTAGCATTGTGCACTTCTTCTCTATATTCTCTATAAGTGTGGAAAATTTCATACTCCTCCGTCCACGCAATTTTCGTAAAAAGGGATACAAAGTTTTTGCTTCACGTATTAATATATAGATAATAGTATAAAAAAACTAACAAAATACGCTTTTATAGAAAATCCAACTAAAAATTAGAAAATAAATTTTAATAAATATGAACTAAGAATAGTGTAAGGAAAAATGTTTTTTTTTTGTTTTTTTATTGCTTAGATAGGTGGACGAGCTCACAGCCCACCTGGTGTTAAGTGGTTACTGGAGCCCATAGACATCCACAACGTAAATGCGCCACTCACCTTGAGATATAAATTCTAAGGTCTCAAATTATATGTTACAAAAAAAAAGCGTGGGGTGCATGGTATCAGTTTATATTAGGTATTAGGTTATAAATATTTTATGACGTTTTGAAGGGGGTCAAAATCATGTTCAAAGATTCGTTACAAACATACATACGTCTGAAACCAATAAAAGCGTATTAAAATAGATCTAAATCTAGAGATGTGATCGAATTTACATCATTAAGACAACACTAGTTCGTGTGAAATGATGTGATGGCCAATAATAGTGACGCAAACTCATTGCTGCTCTATCAGGGGATTATAGTTATATATTCCTTTTTTTTCTTATATGTGTAGGATGAGCTCACAGCCCACCTGGTGTTAAGTGGTTACCGGAGTCCATAGACATCTACAATCTAAATGCCACCACCCACCTTGAGACATGAGTTGTAAGGTCTCACTTTTAACAGTACAACGACTGCCCCGCCCTTCAAACCGAAACGCATTACTGCTTCACGGCAGAAATAGGCAGGGTGGTGGTACCTACCCGTCTGGACTCACAAAAGGTCCTACCATCATTTGCCTGCATGGTAGACGAGCTCACGGCTACGTGGAGCTAAACTTAACCTAGCCATCAGACACAGACACCACAGACCGGAAAGTGCAAATGGTTTGCTGCTTATATACCCTAGAAACTATAATAGTAAGTAATTACGCAAATTAAAAAATTCCATGCGGATCATTTCACAAACACTTCACGAAAAACCTGAATAATAAGAATGAAGTTTAATGAATATGACAATGACATTTTACCGAAGTAACATATCAAATGGAAACTATTTTTTCTTTCTCTCAACGCCTAAATGCGTTTTCCATACCTAATTAAATTACTTTTTTTTTTAAATATTAACAAAGAAAAACGCACCCTATGTTTTAATGCGTAAAGCTAAAAATCGTCTCATTCCTTCAAGATGCAACAATGTTGCAAATTGGAGTGTCTTGGGCGTTATTACTAACTGTCAATAATTATAGTTCGTAAAAAAACAACAAAGGAATGGAGTTTCATCGCCTGATTGTAACGCTTATCATTCCAACGGAAATAACACTTTTTTCAACAACATCGCCAAGGGGAATGTGCTTAAAAGCTTTTCCAGTTGTGTGAATAAAGTATTCGTATATGATCGAAAGCCATGCAAAGCTACCCGCTGTATTTCTCGTAATTTATTTATGTAATTCATGTTCAAATGTCTCAAAACTTACAAGTTAAATTTTAATAAAAAAACTTAAAAAAGTATCCGTTGAGTACCTTTTTGTATAAAGTAATTAAATTTCAAATTAATGTTTTGGAACTTGTAAGTATTGTATGACATTTTTGGTATTTTCGTTATTGCGATACAGGATTTTGTTAAGACTCACCGATAATTACCGCTTTAAGCACATTACACTCTGACCAAAACGTACTGTCAACTCATTTCAAGAATTTTCTACTGGGCAATGGGCTAAATAACATCCTTATTAATTCTAATAAATAACTAAATATATAATTGAGAACAAATCATGCACGGTCATCCGGCTCCATATTACGATTCTCTGTCTACTGGCATACATACTTATATACGTTTAATAGATAATAAACATCCAGACAAAGAGCAAACAAACCTATTCATCATACACACAAATGCTTTCCCGATATGGGAATCGAACCCATCCTAGGCGCAAACGCTAGGTGCGCTAACTACTTCACCACAGAGTCAGTCACTGATTCTGAGGCAAATATATTTCGAGCTTAATTGCCTGTTATTCCATTTGGGTCAATTGGAGGTTTTTGCAATATAGCACGATACTACTTGATGATGTGACCGATTTGCTGTAACAGAATCTTTCCAGTGAGTATAATTCTAATTTGTCAGTTCAAAGCAACTAGTGCCAAAGGTATTGGTTACTGGTGGTAGGACCTCTTGTGAGTCCGCGCGGGTGGGTACCACCACCCTGCCTATTTCTGCCGTGAAGCAGTTATGCGTTTCGGTTTAAAGGGGCAGCCGTTGTAACTATACTGAGACCTTAGAACTTATATCTCAAGGTGGGTGACGCATTTAGGTTGTGGATGTCTATGGGCTCCAGTAACCACTTAATACCAGGTGGGCTGTGAGCCCGTCCACCCATGTAGGCAATAAATTAAAAAGATCCAACTGTCAAGGATAAGGGAGGAACCTCGTTCTGAATTTGTTGTTTAGCAATTGTTTGAAATGATGCCTTTAAATACTGTGTACCATTACACCAATGCAAATAGAACAGAGCCATTTGCACTATCCGGAAGTACTGCGGTCAGCTACGATTCTTTTAGAAGCCATACCTGTAACATACTATCGGGCTCCAAAATAAACTTCACAGCATAAAGTGGTCTGGGTGCAAAATCTCTTACATCTACAAACGAGGTTCGGAAAGAGTCTTCAACAGCTTGGCTATGATGTTATCTATCGGCGATAATGGTCGATAATGGCGAAGTAAAAAACAACAGTTTATCGAATAGTATTATTACAACATAGCATTCACTGGCTCCATCTTGTCAGATAACGACAGAGACACAATTTAAATGAAGCACAGGTAGGTACAATTCATTTAATACTACCCGTTAATATTTGATGATATAAATACAGTTTAGATTAAATGTTTTGCTTAAAATAATCCGGAATTCGGCGAGCATCCGATGACGTTGTTAAGCTGGACAATCTAATTCGTTCTGAACTCGATATATTGCGTTCATCATTTAATCTTGAACAACCTCACTAACAACATACTTAATTACTTCATTCTTTAAGATGCCGTTTCAATTTCAAAGACAAAACTACCCTCATCAGTGACATTCGATTTTGAATGCTATAAAACGGCAATTATTTTTCGTGGTTTTTGGTTACTGCTTGTACTCCGTTCGTCTTCTCAGTCGTATGCACTCTTGGCAGACTGGTCGTGGTCACCATTTTGGGTGGTGGTACGCTTCACTAGATTTTACCTTTCGTATAAGCCGGTAACCGAGGTAGTCATAAATAAGTCCACAACATGAATGCCACCACTGACCTTTGGACGCAAGGTCTGAGTCTCAATTTTATGTAAGAAAGCTGCCCCGCTTTTCAATCCGGAAGGTATTACTGCTTCGTACCAATTATAGGGGGTGTTAATACCTACCCGTGCAGGTTCACAGAGCGTCCTCATAGTATTTTCCGAATTTGAGCGACTTACATGTCATTCAAATTATTGTCTTTTTATTCGTCTTGCCCTTATCCCACACTGCTTGGATTCGTCGCAGCATGTCCTCATATCTCAGTGTTTTAGCAAGAGTTTTTAGACCAGCCGCCTGTCTGACGTGAACCCTCCTTAAGCTACCTCTCCATCCATTGCAACGGAGAAAGGAACTTTTTCTGTTTCTTCTCTTAGTGTTCCTTTTACTTTCTGGTGGTAGCCATCATACAACGCAAGATATTTGACAGATGCCTGAATCTCGCTATAAGCTACAAGCTCCGAACAACAACATTCGGACCGTGGGTCTACCGAGCAATATCGTCCGCTCAATGGAAGTTCTTCATTACGTCATTATACTTACAACTTCATTCAAATAGTTGTCTTTTATTAAGAATTAGTAAACGTATGATAAACCTTACAAAAAATTCAAATCCAATTAAATCACTCGTATAGTCGAGTCACCACAATCCGTAGTCGCATGGATCTAAACGCCACCTTAACACGTCCAACTTACATTGAATAATTGTTGACTATAATCTGCACTGTCGTATGCACTGCATTTCGAGAAGTGAAATAAAAAAGTATATTGACAAATAACACCGTCTCCCACAATGATTAAGCTTACTTACATGCAACATTGTATTCATATAATTAAACGTTAAGATAATTGAAACACATCCGTTTCTGAGAAATACGCTGTCTTTGTATTTTAAAAATCCGATTGGTTACTGCTCTACTGAATCAAGTTATTCTTCGATTGCCGTCTTCTATGACAACTTAATAAGTAGTCCCTCAAGTTAGCCACAAAAAAAATTATGCTACATTACTTTTTCTGTTTGAAAAAAAAATTGAACCGATTACAAAAAGCACAATAAAAACTTTCAGCTTAGTTAGCTATCCTTAAGCGAGGACACAAAACGTTTTCCTAGTGGCCCTGTCCTGACACCAATTGGAGGCAATTGACGTGACTGAAAATAGCAGAATTAATTCTCGCATCAAAAATTGTAGGTTTTAATCAATCTCAATTGAGCCCGGAATGCTTATCAACACTCGTGCACTTCCTGTAATTGTTCTAATCTAAAAAAGTACTGTTGTCCTTCACGACTCACCGATTACATGGAGTCGTTTTTTTTTTCTATTACTGGTAGTTGTAGAGCGTACTCATCGCAACTTCGAACATCCAGACTTAGAAAGCATAGCTGTTTAATTACTTAAGCTTGCCACCAACACCTGTAGTGATGACCACGACCACTCTTTCAAGAGCGACACCGACAGAGAAAAAGAAAATGGCTGGACGCAATCTCTCCCATCTGGTATTGAGTGGTTAACGGAGCCAATAGATACCAACAACATAAATTCGAGGCATAGACCTACAGATAATAAGTACAAAATTCAAACCGAAACGCGTTATTGTTTTACGGCAGAAATAGGCTAAGTGGAGGCAAAAGTGACGGTACCCAAATTGTGTTTTTTATTTTTTTTTTATTGCATAGATGGGTGGACGAGCTCACAGCCCACCTTGTGTTAAGTGGTTACCGAAGCCCATAGACATATATAACGTAAATCTCCCCACCACCTTGAGATACGAGTTCTAAGGTCTCAGTATAGTTACAACGGCTGCCCCACCATTCACACCGAAACGCATTACTGCGTCAAGGCTGAAATAGGTGGGGTGGTGGCACCTACCCGTGCGGACTCACAAGAGGTCCTACCACCAGTTTTTGCGGGTCTGGTTTTTCTGACACGATATTATTACTTCATCGTGAAAGCTACTTCTGAACGTCAGAAGTATGTGTGTATTTCACAAGAACAATTGGTACTTGCCTACGGAATTCAAACATCGGTACAGTCGCATCGCTTGACACGAATGCACCAGACGTCGTATGCTTAGGCTACCCGATTCATGTATTCGGTTGGATTATAGCATTCAAATATGTATGTTCACGATAACTGAGACGAGATAGCTTTTTTAACTAAATAATTTTAACAGACAATTTCCTCATGGCTTGACGCTAAGCAGTTACCAGAGTTTGATGATTTAGGTTGTCTTCCTAGAGATCCAGTGTTGAAGAATCAATACCATCAATACAACAGCTGTCCTATTCTTCAAATCAATGTCTACTTCTCGGCAGAAATAGCAAAGCATACGTTAGTTTGCAGAGTCCCTGTCACCAACCGTCGGCTTAGTGAAATGCGGACAGCAAAAATAATACAAGGCTTCATTTTCTTTTAAGCATATCTCACCAACGCTGGTGATAATTTACAATAAGTCTTGGCAAAACAAAAGCCAGCATTTCCAAAGAAAAATTACTCTGCCTTCGATATAAACAATGCCAACATTATCGATACCAAAAAATCGATTAATAAAACATCGAAATCGTTAACTACCGCGGCGGTGGCTAATTATAAAACTAATTATATGTCATGTGCGCTGCCAGTGACATTTCGTTGAAAACAATTCGGATTAATTGAATAGTTTAACGAGTAATTGTTATTGTGGGGATGAGACAAAAACAGAGTTGGGTATGCACGCATCGTGTACGTTTTGCTATCGATAATGAATACTAAATAAATTCGCAGATGTAGGTTATTGGAATTTTATTGTCTGTAGATGGTTGACGAGATTACAGCTCACCTATACCAGCGATATCGGAGTCCACAACCGTCAACGTGATTAGCGTCACCGAGTTTGCAGCAGGTTAATCTATATTTTTTATTGCTTTTTTTTCTAGCTAGCCTTGAGAGGCTATATCAGCGTCGCCTTAACTAGTAGCGCACGGGGCTTGAACCTGATGACGTTGCTAACACGAACCCTAGCAAGAGCTGTGCTTCGCAGAATCTACCACCGGATCGGAAACGCGACCCACTGAGAAGATCCGGCGAGAAACTCAGTGGGCTGTGTCTGAGAGTTAATTTATAGCTTAAATGGTTGGACGAGCTCAGGGTGTCAAGTGGTTACTGGAGCCCATAGAGATCTACAATCACCGTACTCGTCGAACTCGACAAGGAGGTCGACGTGCAACCTAACCCATGCATCAGCCCGCTGAGTTTCTCGCCGGATCTTCTCAGCGGGTCGCGATTCCGATTCGGTAGTAGATTCATTCGCGAAGCAGCGGCCCTTGAGTTGTTAGGTCTCCTTTGGAGGCGCTCGGGCAGCTGTTAGCAAATCCCACCCCTCCTGGTTGAGCCATTGCTCGCCCACCTGTCCTGGTGAAACTGGAAAGGCCTCCGGGCCACCAGTAATCTTTCAATCATAAAAAAAAGATCTACAACGTAAATGCCCCACCCACCTTGAGATATAATTTCTAGGGTCTCAGTATAGTCACAACGGCTGACCCAGCCTTCAAACCTAAACGCATTACTGCTTCACGGCAGAAATAGGCAGGGCGGAGGTACCTACCCGCGCGAACTCACAAGAGGTTCCACCACCAGTAAGTAATAACAGGGACAAGACAGATATATTTTAGGACTAATATGGCATTAATTACGTACACATTTGGGCATTGGACACATTCAAACGTACTAATAGCCGTCCTAACGAACAGCACGATTTTTCCAAATATACCCCGCTGCCTACAGTTTTTAATGCTGAGATACCATAGTTGTCCTTTTTTCTATTTTATCCTTTTTTACCCTAGGCATGTTGCTATATATCAATGCTGGCTGCTATATCAAGGCTGAGTTAATATAATATAATGCTCGACTCTCAAAACTATTTTTCTATCGGGAACAGTACTTTTTGCTGAATGAGAGATACCCTATATATATATATATATATCAATTTTTTTATACCCTGAAAAATTTTATGACAAAATTTTCATGATGAACGGTTCTAGTGACACTAAAATAAAAACTTTTCTGAACTTTTTATACCAGCTGTACCAAGAAATTCGGGCAAAAGATTAGATTACAACGAACGAACAAACTATATTTTTTTATATATTATTAGATTACCAGTCGACACGTGTCTAATGTATGACCAGAATGTAAATCTATATTTAATTATGACACGAATGGTCTTCGCCTTTGCGTTTCGAAGGTCAGTAGTGATAGGGCTGTGACAATCTATTACATCAGCCCGCTGAGGTTCTCGTCAGGTCTTCTCAGAGGATCGCAACTTCGTCCAGTCACCAACCAGTTGTACTTCACCTTGTAATCTTCCTTATTTCCTTTTCTTCTAAGTATACATTTACTAAAAAACTAGCTCTCCATTCGACAAAACCACTTTCAATATTACCTTTATTTACCTAATATTATAAAGTGAATGTTTGTAAATTAACTGATCTTCAACCTTCACGGTGACTATGACCCCGTTTAAATCCCAACAGGACTACGAAAACATCATTACAATAATTTTGTTAACATCAAACGTGATGTAACATTGGATAGGCATAGGATAACGGCCGTCTGGTGTAGTGGTAAGTGACATGGTCACTACACAAGGGGGTCGCGGGTTCGAATCCCGCCAAGGGAAGATATTTGTATGATAAATATAAATGTCTTTTTCAGGGTTATGGATGTATATTAAATATATGTATGTGTATAATAAAAATCTTACATTTATTTCCGTTATCTGGTACCTGTAACACAAGTTCTTTACGAATTTATCACGGGACCAGTTAACGTGGCGTGATTGTAAGTAAATATTTATTATTATTATTATTATAGGCATAGCCATACAGTACCCATTGAAGAATATTGCACTTCGACCTTTGGAATGAGACAATCGGCTGATTTCGGCTTCGTAGAGTGCTATCTCTGTCGCACATCACCGATGTAACGTTAGTCATTTATTGTGCAGTAGTGTGCGGTCGCCCTGTTAGTGTTTCGTAATGATTGGAATTATTATTGAAGCTTCAACCTCATGTTTCAAGACCGTGGCATTTAGCTATGTCTATGGGCTCCTCAAAATCGTTTTTCATTTCATGTGTCTCTTTAAAAACCTTATTTAAAATGATCATACCCTAAATTGAATTTGTGTTGACAAACCTGTTTTTGTGACAGCCCTGATTGTGGTTGCAATTGCGCCGGCGCCGCTCAGTTGATGGCACTCGTAATTATGTCACTGGACCCAATTAGAGTTAAGGGTCAGTGGACAGTGGGATGAACGAGGAAATTAAAGTTAAATGGAAAGTTTAATTAATAGCTTTAAAAACTAACTCAACAACATACTTCAGTGGGACCGAAATTTCGCCTAATTGTAAGGACAAAAAACTTGGGAATTTCTAGACCAGATGATAGCAAATTCTTTCAGCCTGAGCCCCAGGAGCTCATTTATCAGTCATGGCGAAGCCAGAATAGCCTCTTGAGGCCACTGGCTGCAGATAAACTAAAAAAGAAAGCTCCAGTAATTATATATAAATGAAAATATTTTATCATCGTATATGTGGTTCGTGAACCCATATTACGTAATTCTAACGTAACTTTGATAAAGTACTCTCACTCTGGGATTGTATCACAGCATAATCACTAAGATGTTACATAGAAAGCAGCATCAGTGGGCTCTCATCTCTTCTTGTATTGTACACCTTAGTAACAAAGCTCGTACCTTTATGTAACTTTTTCTGTTGCCTAAACTTCATCACGGAACTAGACCTTTGGCACCCTTAGAGACCAGAGTTTGAAGACTGGCCTGGTCTAATCTGACCAACCCCGATGAGTCTTTTGGGTCTCTTACCAATTTTATCCGTGAGTATACCTTTTCAAAATTATCACTTTGCTTTCTGACAGTGTGTCCGTAGCATTAAACAGCTATATTAAACCTTGAACTAAATGCAAGACAGTATCACATTTGAATATTTTTACGGCATTCCTGCGAGCTATGCTGGACAGTAATTTATGGTTTCTGCCAGCATCAAGATGCTTTAGATGACAACTAATGCAGCTCACTGATAGGTTTATAGTCATTATATTCGTTCCGGAAGACTAATACGCTGATGATATAACTTTACGATGAGAGAATGCGCTAAAAATAATATTGTAACTCGTTAATGCACTACGCAAATGTACTTTTAATGCAGCGATTTATGATTCGATGCAAAATTATTGTTTAAGTGCTTAAGTGCGAGTTCTTTGCTTTTTTATGAAATAGTTTCTTAGCTATAGTTTAAATCTGCTCTATTAGGGATACAGTTCGCTCAGACATGAGCTTAAAAATGACAATTCCCTATTTCAAACCGAAATTCATATTGTAAACTAATTCATGTCAATATTGATATCTATGTTTCCCAATTTTTCAACAAATCCCGCTTGTATTACCACAGATGGAGACATCTTGACGGATCTAGCATTTATTGGTTAGTAAAGTACTAGTTATTAATAGATACAGCCACGTGAATTTCTCCACCTACCTGAAGCTTGAGATCGAACCCTCAGAACCCTAGAACTACAGTGTTATTTGCTTGATTATTTCAAAGCGGCATTAAGCAGGATAAACAATCTACCCTCCCTACTCAGGAACGAACCCTATCCAAATTAAGACGCATTTCAACAGATTGAAACCGAACGTGGCCTAATGCTTAGAAATTTCAATTATTAGTATAATTTTGGATAAAACTTAAATTATAGAAGATACGTACATATAAAATGAATGCAATATGGAATCCTAATAAGTAAACACCCCGTATCATTAGTTCAACGAAGTGAATTGAACTAATCCATTAGTGCTGATGAGTTGTATAAATTGCATCGCGTCATACGAAGCGGTAATTTGTACTATGAGTAATCAAGGACACCATGAAAGTTTATTTGTACCAATCATGACCAGTGTAAGATTCGAGCAAGCTCCACTGCGACTATGGCTAATTGTATGAAAAATTATTATGCGGCCCCGTGATAAAAACCTTGAATTACCAAGCATGATTACCCAATATCAATCGGATAAAAAAGCATTGCGAACAAATAATCAGACAAACATAATTTTGCACAGATTTCATTAGGTCACCTGTAAATTCACCAAACACGAACTAAAAAACCTCAAAGTGGTAGATCTATTTATTACGCATTCTGACCATAATAAAATGCAACTGAGACATCAATCTCATCGTTCGAACTGTGAGGTGGCAATCGCGTTATGAAGTCTATCGGCACAGCTTACACTGTACATAATCTTAAATAATAATTTGGGATACAAAAAACTAGTACATTTTTTTTAATATTATAAGTACCATTGGAAACATTTGATCCCATTTATATTCTGATGTTATAATCGTACAAAACTTTCACTGGTCGCGGGCAGTTAAGAAGAAATCAACACCAATTCCCCTCCATTGAGATCCAATTCTATATAGACATAAAACTCGTAAAAAAACCATAAAACAGGAGTCTATGCTTGGATTTCTTGAAGATACGGGCCGATCGTTACACTAATTCTCACCCGCATAATAAACGGACGTACGATGATTTCATTCGCCAGATCAACGTAATACGGACACACTCGCTTGACCCCGGCCATTAAGGTTATTTGATGATGGACAAATGCAATTAAAGTGTGGTCTTTTTCGATTGCCATTCATTACTAATTGGTTCGGTCACATTAAATAACAAGACTTTCTGGTAGAGGCGATTGTCGGGGTAATATAAATGGGTGGACGAGCTCACGACCCATCTGGTGTTAAATGGCTACCGAAGCCAATAGACATCTACAACGTAAACGCCGCCACCCATCTTGAGACAAGAGTTCTAAGGTCTCAGTCTTAGCAGTTCGACAGCTTCTCCTTTCAAAATATACAGGGCAGTGGTAATTACCCATGCAGACTCAAAAGACGTCTTACCACCGGTAAATGAATTCGAAGTCCCCTTTCGTTGATATATTTCGTATTTATTGCATTTATAGCATTCAAAAATATAGACTTTACGCTAAACAACAAATACTACGTTTAATTTTAGCTTAAAAATATTCATTTCGCTTATGTATTGAGGAAATCAGAAAGTAAACAGATTCACGTATTATTTTAGGAGCCCACTCCAAATTTATTGAGCGTTCATAAAGGAAATGTTAGGTAACTAAATCCGTAGCGTGTTTATAAACTCGGTCATCTGTAAAAGATGCAGATAATTTGTAAATGCCTCCAGATACTTATTTATCCAGAAATCGGTTAGTTGAGCGAACGTAAACTAAATACAGTAGGTACCGAAGCTACAACGTTGGGATAATAAATGACGTGTATTTATCGTTTACGGGGTTACGAAGGATCTGTTTGTAAACAAGGGAAGCGCTCCTAACTCATTAATAAATTTCATCATTAGCACCTTATCATTAACCATTAAAGCTTTATTTCTGATAGCGATTTCAAGGATGGGGCGACCGTTAAAAAAAGCGATTCAGTCTTCGGAATCATGTTTCAAAGTGTCTCCTATTACCATTTTAGCTTCACCAGACTCGACCGTCAACTCCCATGGAGACCTATAAAATGTACTAATTTATTTACCAAAAACTATTGCTTTTTTAATTTCAAAGAATCGTTTCAAAGAAACCTCGTCTTTAGTCCAGTACAAAATAAAAGAAACGAAAAATGCATTTTTACATTAGCGATCTGATATCGCGGCGGGTTGGTAGTCGTTTGACAAATGATGGGTGGTCGAATCTGACTGCGCATCTTCACGGTGCGCTAAAGGGGTAGCCAGGGACCTCATTACCGCCGGAAGTCGTAATCACGCAATAAAATTTACGCAATTCGCGCTGATGCATTTTAATGTGCACGTTAACATTTTTCTTTGTTTTTCAGTAGCAGAACATTTTAAGGTGTGACCCACTTTGAATGCTTAATGCCTAGTGATTTGTAGGTTGTGAAGATGTCGTGGGTTCCGGCTAGCAGGAGCGTATTTATCCTGAGGCCAAGTGGGCCATAACCTGGTACTACTCGTAGTTGCAATTGGCGCCGCAAGCCACACTACTACGCACTCAGTTTTGTTTTTCATTTATTTATCATCATTCTCAACAAAACACTGCAAGATTATGATTTGTTATTCAAGTTTATGTACGTTTTCATTAATTTATAGGAAGGCAAACCTAGACGCCGAATCTTAAAGTACACCACAGCCGGTTAATGAGTAAATTTTGACCTCTGGTCTCTAGATCGTGTAGCAACAAAAGGAATGGATGGAGCGATGTAAGGCATGGATAAATAATGGTTAGGCGTTTCTTACAATTTCAGTCTAAAACTAATGGACGGATTATGCTGAAGCTTAACGATATAACAAATTTTACATAAGAATAGCAAATAGGCAGTGAAATGGTACGATCAGCAATTATATCAATTTCTCTCTACGATTTTCTTACTAAATCGCCGGAATATCTAATAGTCTCTGGGAAAGACGAATTCAAAGATACTGAGAATGAATCTATTTATAAAAGACTAAAACATACATTAAACAAAAAGAGTGTCGTGGGACACCCGATAAGAACGAAGTTGCTTACTATAAAAATATTAATTTTAAGTTCTATTCGAGGTATAAAGAATAAAATAAAACCGGAGCTTTCGCAACAACCCACGGTCATTCGGTAACGTGCGAACTTATTGTGGTACACTTCATTCACGGTTGTTTGCATAAGAGTTAGTGTATTGCGCAAACGAACGCTCTGAGATCGTGGTCAATGAATGATAAAAAAATATGTTATTTTTTGTACGTTATTACAAAGCTAAGTCATATACTGTGTGCATTAATAATAAAAATCTTACGTTACGGGCGTTTTTTCCCGGTCAGGGTACCCCTCCGCATCGTCCCATAAGGGACTTCGTTCTAACAAAGGAAGAAAAAGCTAGGTAATCCAGATGCTTAGTAACAGAAATCGACATAATTACTTCAGTGAGCCGCGTAGGGCACCGGTGGCCTACACGGCAGTCAACGTGTTAAGATCCAAAGATCGTGCCTGCAGCAAGATCCTGCCCCCAGATGAGGAGAGGGCTTCAAAGGTATTTCGCCTTCGTGACCAGTCTTGGGCGCGCTTTGGCCCACTGAGTTTCTCGCCGGATCTTCTCAGCGGGTCGCGTTTCCGATTCCGTAGTAGATTCTGCGAAGCACAGCTCTTGCTAGGGTTTGTGTTAGCAACATCGTCAGGTTTGAGCCCAGTGACGCTGGCGTCCAAAATGCTGGGAGTCCTCAACAGAGCGAAGCGGTACTTCACGCCTGGACAAAGACTTTTGTTCTATAAAGCATAAGTCCGGCCTCGCGTGGAGTACTGCTCCCATCTCTGGGCCGGGGCTCCCAAATACCAGCTTCTTCCAATTGACTCCATACAGAAGAGAGCCGTTCGGATTGTCGATAATCCCATTCTCACGGATCGTTTGGAGCCTCTGGGTCTGCGGAGGGACTTCGGTTCCCTCTGTATTTTGTACCGCATGTTCCATGGGGAGTGCTCTGAGGAATTGTTCGAGATGATACCAACGTCTCGTTTTTACCATCACACCGCCCGCCACCGGAGTAGAGTTCATCCATACTACCTGGAGCCACTGCGGTCATCCACAGTGCGTTTCCAGAGATCTTTTTTGCCACGTACCATCCGGCTATGGAATGAGCTCCCCTCCACGGTGTTTCCCGAGCGCTATGACATGTCCTTCTTCAAACGAGGCTTGTGGAGAGTATTAAGCGGTAGGCAGCGGCTTGGCTCTGCCCCTGGCATTGCTGAAGTCCATGGGCGACGGTAACCACTCACCATCAGGTGGGCCGTATGCTCGTCTGCCTAGAAAGGTAATAAAAAAAAATAAAAAAAAATGGTCGCCTAGACCATCAGCTGAGGTAGAAAAGAAAGGGTGCTTTAGTTAAGACCAGGTTAGCCAGATTGTAGTCATCTTCGCTGCTACAGAGCGTTGCCAGGCTTGCTTGTGACGGACAACTCTGCGTTTGATAACCTTCTTTTCTAGACACCTAGAACCAAAATAACCTAATACCTAATATTAACACGTTTCTAATGAGGAACGTTTATTTATTCAACGAAAATGTTTTATTTAAACGTAAAACTTTTGAATCTATATAAATGAAATGGAGCTGCGTTTATTTGTCGGGAATGATTCATCGCGCGACACTGGGCGAGGGTGAACTTAAACAAAACGAAATTTCAGAGAAGAACGATCGTATCGGATATAACGTGGTTCTTTCGTGATTTTGTTTTTCCGATTTATGTTTTTGACTCATGCATGATCTTTAATTAGTTTATTCTTTAATCTACATATATACCTATAAAAATGAATTGCTGTTCGTTAGTCTCGCTAAAACTCGAGAACGGCTGGACCGATTTGGATAATTTTGGTCTTGAATTATTTGTGGAAGTCCAGAGAAGGTTTAAAAGGTAGATAAATATGAAATGCTCGGAATTAAATAAAAATAACAATTTTGTTTTCCCTTTGATGCGTCCCCCGTCGGACGGATTCCTTTTGTTTGTTGATCACTCAAGCTCATCAGCATGGTCAGGGCACAGCCAATCTACTGCCAACTGTTATTGAAGAAGAAGATTTTTTTACATTTTAAGAACGCATAGTTAATTTGTTAATCTTTTGTCGGCTTTCCAGGTAAGTGCGCTAAGTACCAATGACGCAACAGTTTTGGCTTCGTATGAACGAAGGTTCGAGAAAGATTCACACGGCAGCTTAAATGTTAACTATCCTTTATCTTTAATATATACAGAATGAAAAGAAATATGTATAAGAATCATAAATTCGAAACGCGATTTCGGAATTATGAGGGAGTTTTAAAATATCACCAAAATTATTACGGAGCCCGTCTGTCGACAGCAGAACCCTAATAAAACTGTCGGTGAGCCGGCAAATAATGAATACAGGAACACGACACCAGACTGGCGGTTTCCCATTACCGCTAGCTGCGCGACCGCGGCCCACCTTGTCCTGCGATAGTTTTATTTCGGACACACGATACGAAATAAAGTTGATATGAAAGTGATTTCAGACGGACAGTTCAATTGTGGTGTTACCGGTGGTAGGACGTCTTGTTGGTCTGCACAGGTAGGTAGCCGGCGTAGGAGACGGTCCCTTAGTCGAGGACGGACGCCCAGCCCGTCGGCTGTCGGTCGGTGGAGGCGTGCTGCGCGTCATCTGGCGTACGCCAAGTGGAGGGAGCGGTCGCTGGAGGATCTTAGCCAAATTTCCGTCACCCGCCGGCGCACACTCGAAGTCTTGGTGTCCGTACTAAAGGCATGGTCAGATCAGCGACACGGCGTGCTCTCCTTCCATCTCACGCAGGTCCTCTCGGGGCATGGCTGGTTCGAGAGGTACCTATGGAAGGTCTGCAGGAGAGGGCCACATCCGGGCTGCCACCAGTGTGGGCATCCGGACGATGACGCTACGCACGCACTCGAAGCGTGCCCGCGTTGGGAGCACTCGCGGCGAGGTCTCATCGCGGTGCTTGGGGAGGGACCTCGAGCTGTCATCTCCCGCAGTGGACCAGAATTTGTGGAAGGTCATGACTAGCTTTAGCAACCTGGTTTTGTGACCTTCACTGAAGACCCCGTTCATAAGCGTAACAATGGGAAAACCCTCGTCTAACTTGAGCTAGTTCAAAATAGAAACGCGTTATTGCTTCACAATAAAATAGACAGAGCCCTGCTACAAAATCTTCGTTTGAAGTTTTTTCTTTTTTTGTTGCTTATATGGGTGGACGAGCTCACAGCCCACCTGGTCTTAAGTGGTTACTGAAGCCCATAGAGATTTACAACGTAAATGCGCCACCCACGTTGAGATATAAGTTCTAAGGTCTCAAGTATAGTTACAACGGCTGCCCCACCCTTCAAGCCGAAACGCATTACTGCTTCACGGCTGAAATAGGTAGGGTGGTGGTACCTACCCGGACTCACAAGAGGTCCTACCACCAGTAATTACGCAAATTATAATTTTGCGGGTTTATCAAAATACATATTTACAATTATGGCATATCTTTTTTTTTTATTGCCCTTGTAGGCAGACGAGCATACGGCCCACCTGATGGTGAGTGGTTACCATCGCCCATGGACTTCAGCAATGCCAGGGGCAGAGCCAAGCCGCTGCCTACCGCTAAAATCTAAGGGATTATAGAATAGGCTATTAATTTCCCTTGATGCTACCATCTTTATTGTTGTCGCAATACTTGTGGTAGGCCATGCTGTGAGCCACGACGTTTTGCAGCTAAGCACTGGTGCGTTCAATTTGAAGCACATCCTTTACACCACAAAATTGAGTCTTCCACGTCATATCTCAAGGTAAGTTATGGCATTGTCGTCATGACGTCTATGATGTCCGGCCTTTTACTAAATAGAGCAATAATTATAGAATGTAGTATTAATATATATTTTAGTTCAATTAAATTAAAAGGTAAAAGTCCAAAGGCTAAGTACACATGACCAAAATTGACGGGGACCGGAACACAACCGCTGAAGGGAGTGATTGAAAACCGAAAGGCGACACTCGAAGCGAAGGAGTATTCGGTTACGTTATATTTAGTATAATGAAAACTTACAGATAAAATGTCAATACTTTTTTTATTGCTTAGAAGAGTCGGCGAGCTCAGGGCTTATCTGGTGTTAAAGTTCCTTCTTCTTCAAACGATGCTTGTGGAGAGTATTAAACGGTAGACAGCAGTCTGGATCTGCCCCCGCCACTGCTGACGTCCATGAGCGACGCTAATCACTCATCATCATATGGGCCGTATGCTCGTCTGCCCACACGAGCAATAAAAAAAATGCTTATCGGAGCCCATAAACAGCTACAACCTAAATGCCGCCGGTAAACGGTATCCAACCACCACCAAATGATAGGCCTTATACACTCGTCTGTCTACAAAGGTAATAAAAAAAGTTTTCTCTTTCATGCTTGGTGAAGGACTCACATGGTCATATTATTCAAACACCGTATATATTTATGTATACATCTTATACTGTCAATCCAAATTCCGTTAAACTCTTAACGAGTCAGTTACATTTTAATTCGTCACTAAACCATTATTATGCATTATTATGCACTTACGAATCCTGATTGATTTTAAATAAAGAATCGATCTACTTATTTTGCTTATACTACATTAGACTTAATCCGAAGCGAACACCGACGTACCGCGCTCACCGCTAATCGATTTTGTGTCTATTTCAATTAACCGGATTGTTCTAAGCCTATTGACGTTTAAATTGTAATTAATATGGTTAACCTAGCCTTATAGGAGCTTTTATATGAACCACGAAATTTATGGTAAAGTTTCTTTAGTACCTGTTTACATATTTGGCAAACTTAAGTTCCACCTTTCTCTTTTTAGTTTGATTTTGAAAGTGTTTTCATAATGGCGATTCAATGCTCACAGCACACTGCACATATTAAATTATTAATTCATACTAAATTAATTTAGCACAAAATCTCAGCCAATAAAACACACACTTACATTTTTAACGTTGCTTTGCATATAGTAGGTTTTTTTTTACGACCCACCTGATTGTGAGTGGTTTCCGTCACCCATGTACATCGGCAATGCCAGGGGTAGAGCCAAGCCGCTGCCTACCGCTTAATACTTATCTAAATTGTTTAAATACCTGTGGAAGAGGCTAATAATTAGGATTTTTTTTCCGCTGACAGTCCGTTAAGTAAGACTTATACGTGACTTCCAGCTTTTAGCCTTTACACCGGCTCCGGTCCAGCCAGAGTGCCCTTTAAAACGCGTCGATGCGTCTGTGATATAACTCGATACTAAACGTCGAACTTATAGTATAGATTCCGTTTAGCCTTCAAACAGTTTGCATTGTGTTAACTTAAATGTTACTTTCTCGTGACATTACTAACTATAAATAAAGCTGATTGTCCCAAAATTACTATGTTCTCAGAAATAAGGAAATAATAAGCTTTTTTAATTTCATGCTATTTTGTACAGTGACGTCAAGGTTCGCGACCGCGATACAAGCTTTACACCAACATTCAGGTTACGGGAATGATATTTCCTCTGAATTCTCGCTTACAGAGTTTTATGGATCGAATTCATGTCTTATATATCTCTTCGCTTTGCTTTTCGATTAAATACTCCAAAGTGCCAAAAAATTAAAGAGTACTGTACTCTTGAATAATGTATCTATCTTGAATAATGTTTGTTTGTTTAATCCTCCCCTACTACAGTATTTTCACGATTAAAAAAAAAACCTGTCACTAAAAACTCTTCTGCTCTTGGACCTCTTGTATCCTAATATGGTGTTATTTAAATAGTAAAATACAAAAATTAACGAATTATTAATATCGCATCAAGCGACATTGAACAGTTAAAGAGCGGTCTATAGATATCGCACTTGAAGTTTCTGACAGGTTAAATTCAAAACTAATTTAAAACATTGACTTTATCTTTTGTTGATAAAATTAATATACGTAAATTGTGTGAAGAGAATAAAGTGTGAACTTTAGTTCTAAGTTCAAATGATAAAGTTGAAGCGAAATGAGCTTTTACAAAATGCGCATTTTAAATAACGTTAGGGCTGACAAAAATGCTTATATTTTAATAGATATCTTTACGTTAAAAGACACGTCATCGAAGATTTTTTTTATCAAGTAACATACAGAAATGTTTTCTTTTTTCGAATGCAAATTTAATACACTGTTTGAGACATGGCCTTAAAGTAGGCATTGCATTATATTACGACTGTCTCATGTTTCAAACTGAAAGGCATCATGGCATCCTAGACTTCACTTAACACCAGACGAGCCGGTCAATTTAGGGTAATAATAATAATGTAACATGAGAATAACAGTCGACTCCTCCGTTGCAAATTGCTGTGCTACGTTTTTCGTGACCTCACGGGTTCAACTTCAGAGGACTCGCTAAAACTAGCCCCAGCAAGAGCAGTGCTTCGGTGAATCTACCACTGGATCGGAATTGCGACCCGCTAAGCAGATCCGGCGAGAAACTCAGTGTCTTGTGTCTGCGATAACTCACCACCAGCAATTACCCGCAAGCAAAACAATATTTATTCATAAAAATAGTTAAGGATTTATAAATAAGCTAGCCGTACTCGCCCGCTTCGCTGGGCATTTAATTATTATCTATTATATCTATATAAGTATCTATATAAGTCTATTAAAATTAACATTATTATTTCTTGTCATTATCATTAGGGAGTCCAACACTCATATTAGCCTATCCATTAAGTACATGTATTTTCTACATGAATACCAAGGTCAATCGGATGCATGGTTCAATAGTTATAACGGTACATTCGTAAAAACCACTGTAGATTTATATATTAGTATAGATGACTAGCTACAAATTTAACCGAATTTACGTTCCAACTATTGACAGAATTTAAGTAAATTATGTTTCGAAAGGGAATCTCAGTCACTTATGTTAGCTACAACACTAAATTCAGGTGTCTTAACCGCATTCCCGACATTCGCAAGTTATTAAAACAGATCTGCCCGTAATCGTTTGACTTGGGGGAAAATTCTTGTGGAACATAATAATTATAGTGTCAACAAATTCAGTGTTAATTGCCATAAAATTATTTATGGTAAATTTCAATCTAATGAATAGGTAACCGGTAACGATGAATGTTAATAAAAATTAACGGTTTATTATTAATATACATATATGCATACAAAATCAAACGAACAATTTAAAGTTATTAAATTTAGGTTAACAGATTTTTATTATAATAGATAGATAGATAGGGTAGACAAATCACATAACCGATCCTGTGGACCGAATGGTAAACAGTCGACGTCGCTCTAAATACGTCATTACGGGTCCTCCCGATCCATTAACGGTGCTTTTAGGTACCTCAAGCACCAGTCGCCGTCCTCGCCGAACCCGTCGCGTCGCTTGCGACGAAGGGCTCGACGAGTAAATTAACCCATAGACACAGCCCACTGAGTTTCTCGTCGGATCTTCTCAATGGGTCACGTTTCCGATCCGGTGGTAGATTCTGCGAAGCACTGCTCTCGCTAGGGCCAGTGTTAGCACCACTTCCAGTTTGAGCCCCGTGAGCTTACCCACACGTAAGGTGAAGCTGAAATAGCCTCTCAAGGCTATCAGCATAGGTAGGGAAGAAAAAAGTAGGGTAGACGAGCTGACGGCGCGCCTATTTTTATTCATTGCATTAATTTATATTTTGGTCACGAAGAAATCACTGGAATTCTATTCTCCACTGGGGATAGTGGGCGAGACATGTCGGAGTTAAACCGACTAAAAACCTCCTGTCGCTCAACTAGCCACGTCCGAACCTCGCATGAGACAGAACACATGAAAAAGCAAAGGAGGAAAGCCAAGTGCTTAGTGCGGAGCACATCTCTCCCATCACCCTCTTATTCATTGCATACATGATTGAACGAACTCGCAGCCCATCTGGTTTTAAGTAGTTATTGAAGCCCATAGACATCTACAACGTAAATGCACCACCCACCTTGAGATGTAAGGTCTCAGTATAGTTACAACGGCTACCCTACCCTTCAAACTGAAACGCATTGCTCTTTCACGGCAGAAATAGACGGGGTGGTGGTACCTGGGTAGGTACCACCGGCGGACTCACAAGAGGTCCCACCACCAGTAATTACGCAAATTATAATTTTGCGGGTTTGATTTATATTACACGATGTCATTCCTTCAACGTGGAAGTGAATCGTGAACATAAAAATAAACATTTTATACCATGCGGAGTTTCAGCTTACTTCTAATTATCTAGTGCAGAAATATGAACCTTAATGAAATTTAAAATAAGAACTCATTTTAATATTTGTATGGGTGAACCTTAGAACGATTTACGATTACGATTTCCAGCTTGCATTTTTGCGATCCAAAGGTTCAGGCTCAATATAAAACGCGGAGAACTGTAACTGGCAGATTTATCATGATTTTATAATAGCAAAATTAAATTAACTCAATTAAGATACATATAACTATCAGTTTATAAATATCCAAGAGGCTTGTTATACTGCTATAACTTTTACAAGCTAATTCAGATTAATATGAAATTCAATTAAAATTATGAATCAAATTAATTCTTATAAAATGATTCGTTAATAAGTAAAAATAAATTAAAGATCTAAAAAGTAGATATAGTACATGAAGTCGTGGTGACCTAAAGGATAAGACGTCCGGTGTATTCGTATCTAGCGATGCATCGGTGTTTGAATCCCGCAGGCGGGTACCAATTTTTCTAATGAAATAGGTACTTAACAATTTTATTTTATTTTTTATTGCTTAGATGAGTGGACGAGCTCACAGCCCACCTTGTGTTAAGTGGTTACTGTAGCCCATGGACATCTACAACGTAAATACGCCACCCACCTTGAGATATAAGCTCTAAAGTTTCAGTATAGTTACAATGGCTGCCCTGCCCTTCAAACCGAAACGCATCACTTCTTCACGGCAGAAACAGGCGGGGTGGTGATACCTACCCGTGCGGACTCAAAATAGGTCCTACCAACTTAGCATGAATGCCGCCCTCTTGAAACTTAAGGTCACATTTGTATTGAAAACAACGGCATTAGCGACTAAACAAAAAAATCAAATTCAATTATAAATAAAACTATTTTCGACCAAGTATACGTACCGATGATAGTTCGCGAAGGCAGATCGCGTGCACCAAAACCATTGCCTTAAATATTAAACCGTATCACTGGACCGCATCTGACTTGAATCAGAAAGGGTAAACTTAGTTAGCGACGAGCGAAAGGCCTGGTCGATGCTGAGCGCTTGTTTAGGTATAAACACGAATGTCGCCATATACTATTGAAATGAATCAAAATGAAAATAATTACATTATAGACAACAATAAGGATGGTGACAATTAAAATAAAAAAATAAAAAGAAAATCAACTTCAAGAGTGTTAACACATCAACGAAACTTAAATACGGGACAACTCTACAAACAAATATTCAGAACTAGCTTTTGCCCGCGACTTCGTCCGCGTGGAATAGTTCACAAAGAATGGTTTATTTTAGAACAAATTTGGATAGCATAAAAAACGTTATAGTGAGCCAACCTTAACACATAGACATATGCTGTTGCGGACTTTTTTTAGATATTTTAATAGCGAACAATTCTGTCATACGTTATTTTAGCGAAACTTTAAACGTTTCTGCAGCGCACGCAGCTTTTTTTTTTCCTACCTATGCTGATAGCCTTGAAAGACTATTTCAGCTTCGCCCTAACGTTTGTAGGTGAGCTCGCGGGGCTCAACCGGAGAGTTGCTAACACTGACCCTAGCAAGAGCAGTGCTTCGCAGAATCTACCACCGGATCGGAAACGCGACCCACTGAGAAGATCCGGCGAGAAACTCAGTGGGCTGTGTCTATGGGTTAGTTCGCTCGTCGAGCCCTTCGTCGCAAGCGACGGGTTCTTTTTTTTTTTTTTTTTTTTTTTTTTTTTTATGATTGAAACTTTACTGGTGGCCCGAAGGCCTTTCCAGTTTCACCAGGACAGGTGGGCGAGCAAAGGCTCAGCCAAGAGGGGTGGGATTTGCTAACAACTGCCCGAGCGCCTCCGAAGGAGACCTAACAACTCAAGAGCAATTGTTTCGCGAATGAATCTACTACCGGATCGGAATCGCGACCCGCTGAGAAGATCCGGCGAGAAACTCAGCGGGCTGATGCATGGGTTAGGTTGCACGTCGACCTCTTTGTCGAGTTCGACGAGTACGGTTACCGGGGTCCCTAAGACTGCCCCTAGTATTAGAGCTGAAGGCATCTAATGCAAAGGTTATTGGATCTGATGGATCCGTAAGGACGTGTCTAGGGCGTCGACGGTGACTGGCTCCTGCATGATCAGGATTCGGGGAGTAGTCAGCGGCGGCAACGATAAGGCGATTATCATGACGCATAGCCTTATCGAAGTATCGTTCCGACGCTGACTTCATGTATTTCCGAATTGATTCGAGGCCCAGGTCGTCGTGTAGGTCAACGTTCCTCACGAACCACGGAGCCCCGACAGCTAACCTGCAAAAGCGGGATTGTAGGGATTGGAGGGTGTCTATGTGTGTGCGGGCTGCGTGAGCGAACACCACACTCGCGTAAGTCATGACGGGCCTTATGCAAGTTTTGTAAAGTGTCACCTTGTTCCGAAGGGACATTTTACTCCGCTTACAGATCATGGGGTAGAGTCTACCGAGAATAAACGCGGCACGGTCACGGACTGATTTTATATGCGGGCGGAATGTCATCGATGCATCCAGGGTAACGCCCAGGTACTTGACCTTCCTGGCCCAGGGTATGGGTTGTCTAAAGAGAGTAATCGGGGGTGTGAGATTCCTCCTCCTAATCCGGGAGGAAATCCGTGTAGAGCTTCCCCTCTGAAATAGCACCGCAGTACTTTTCGCTGGGTTGATGTCTATGCGCCATTTTTGGAACCACTGTCCTAGGGCTAGGGCTGCGCTCTGAAGCTTCTTCGCGATTAGGGACTTATTTCTACTAGAATAGTAAACAGTCGTGTCGTCGGCGAATAAAGCTAAATGGGTCGGCGGCGACCGGGGAATATCGTTGACAAATAAGCTAAATAGGAGGGGTGAGAGGACAGAGCCTTGCGGGACTCCAGCTGTGAGAGGTCGTGGGGAGGAGCGGGTTCCCTCGACTCGATATCGAAAAGAGCGGTTCGACAAGAAGTCCCGTATGATGAGCACGAGACTATCCGGCACGCCCATGTTGAATAGTTTGAAAATCAAACCATTGTGCCAGACTTTGTCGAACGCTTTTGCGACGTCGAAGAAGAGAGCTCCCGTGTATAACGGTTTTGGTCGATTAAGCCCCACAAGAATGTGCTCCGTGAGGCGGTGCACCTGTTGAACGCATGAGTGATTTGTACGGAATCCGAATTGTTCATCGATGAGAATGCCCTTGGATGAGACGAAGTCTCTGAGGCGTTTGTAGAGCAGACGCTCATACAGTTTGCCTAGAGACATGAGGAGGCTAATCGGGCGGTAGCTCGTCGGATGATTTTTTGGTTTACCGGGTTTATGTATGCCGATAACGTCCGCTTCTTTCCACACCGCGGGAAAGATACAGTTCGCCATAGCGGCATTGAAAATAGATGCCAACATCACGATGAGTTGGACGGGTAGAAGTTTAATAACGCGGTTAGATATACCGTCGGAACCGGGAGCCTTGCGAGGACGTAGGTCTTTGATCAAGTCTTTAACTTCTATCGGGGTGACGGGTGGTAACGCATCCGATGGTGGCAAGCAGGCTCTGCGTTCTACCTCACTGTCTACTAATTCTACATGAACAGGGTCCACGGATTGAGTGCTGGGCGTGCACTGGGCTTGCAATGTATCGGCCAGCAGCTCTGCTTTTTCGTCATCATCAAAGGCCGCGAGTCGGCCTGAGGGGCCTACGAGGGGGGGCATAGTTACTACCGTATCCGATTTGAGAGTACGAGCTAAGCGGTAGTAAGACCTTTGGGAGGGCGCGAGTCCTTCTAAGAAATCAGACCATCTGGCATCTCGGACTTCGGCGATACGAGACTTTACGTCGCGTTGTAGGGCACGCATTCGAATACGATTTTCCGCGGTAGGATACCTGTCGTAGGCGCGTATCGAGGCGTTCTTAGCTCTAAGGAGTTCCCTAATATCGTCGGACAATTTGAAGCGGTGAAGGAAGTCCTCCGCTACAACTTGTTTCGATGACCTATCTAATGTCGAGGTGATGTGTGACGTTAAGATGTCTATGGCTTCAGCGGTATCCTGAGGAGACGGGATAGAGTCCGGGTTAAACGGGAGCGATGGTGGATCAGATTCAGCCAGGCTGATGCCCAGCGTGTGCCAATCCACCACAGTCCTCGTGACGGGAACGGAATCGGGAGCGCGACCGAGCTTCATAACGACGGGACGGTGGTCTGAATCTAACTCTGAAACTACTTCGATCGAGTGTAAGCGCAGAGTTACGTTTTTTAATAACGCTATGTCGAGTATATCCGGGCGATGCGCGATGTTTAGCGGGTAGTGAGTCGGGGTTAGCGGAGCGACGATATCGAAAGCGAGATCATCGACTAACGCGTCAAGCCGCCTGCCATTCGGGGTTGTGGTGTGTGAGTTCCACCTGATGTGTTTACAATTTAGGTCGCCCGCCAGAATGACAGAGCTCCCCATACCGAGCAGCGCCTCGATATCACTGCTTAGAACGATCTTATCCGGTGGAAGATAAACGGACGCGATAACGATCGGCGCGTGTCCCGTCAGTGAGATTCGGCACACAGATGCTTCGATATTAGCGAGCGCGGGAGGATCGAGCGGGACGCAATGCAGGGCTCTTCTATAGTAAATGACGGTACCACCACCACGGGCAGAGAGCCTGTCGTTCCTGACCATGTTATAGTTCGCGATTTTAGGGTCACGGCGCGCGGGCTTAAGTAGGGTCTCCTGCACTAAAAAGATATCAATTTGATGGTCACGCAAAAAGTCAGAAACCTGATCACGTTGATTTGCGAGACCGTAAGCGTTAAAAAATCCTATCGTTACGGATAGGGGCTTTATTCTACTTATATACGCCATTGATTACCGGTGGAGTGAGGGGAGGACGTACGTATTTAATGACGCGTATACGTCGGCGTATTCTTGCACAACGGCGATAAAGTGTTGTGCAGTGGAGGCAGCGCGAATGGCGTCGCCCAAAGCGTTAACGCGCTCAAAGTTGATCGACTGAAAGAAGTCGATCGCTAAAGCGAGATTTTCGGACGCGGTCGGAGGGCAAGTCGCGGGAGAGGGACGAGTCGCGGGGGCGGGACGAATCGCGGAGGAGGGAGTTGTAGCCGTGTTCGTGTACGGCAGCGGTTTTGCCCAGGCCGAGACACTGGGCACCGCCGCCGGAACGAACGCTGGCTTAGCCTGCGACGCAGAGGGTGCCGAGGCTTTGATGTCTGGGCCGGAAGCTCGGAGGCGGTTTTGGCGGGCGACGCGGCGATTTATTTTAGGGGCTCGGGGGCAACCACGGTAATTCGCGGGGTGACCCTGTGTTCGACACAGGACGCAGCTAGGCGGTTCCGTCGCGGTTTTTTGGTCGCGAGCGCAGAGGGCCGTGGCGTGATCGCCCAAACACTTAACACATCGGGGGCGCGCGTGACAGTTACGGGAAGAGTGCCCGTACAATTGACAGTTATGGCACTGGCTAGGAGTGCCTTTTTTATGGGGGGCTTCGATGGCGATACCGGAGAGCCTACAGACGGTCTGTGTGTTGAAGATTTTCTTACCCTCGGGGGTAGGCTGGAGGGTGACTAGAACCATATTATATGGCTCCCTACCGCGACCGGTGTGCATACGGTGCACAGAATTCACTGGAAAGCCCTGTTCTAACAGATCGGCCTTGACGAGCTCTACATCTAACTCTTTAGGGATTCCGCGTATTACAACGCGGAGTTCGCGCTCCTCCTGGAGCGTATAAGTATGGAAACTTATACGTTCCTTACGGAGGTAAGAAGAGAGGGCCCTATGGTCGTCAGGTGTTTGAACCTTAATTTGAATGCCGTTCGCGAGGTTACGGGCATTCGTGAAATTTATATTTTTGGCCTTAAGGGCCAGGCAAACTCGATCCCAAGCTGCCTTCTCCTGAAGGATAACCGGGGGAGGGGTCTGGGTTTTAATTTGTGCCACCGGACGCGGCGACGGAGTGGCACGGGCTGGGGGCGCAACGGGAGTCTGAGGGCGGGGGCGCGACGCGTTCACGGCTTTGCTAATTTTAGCGGCCGCGGGAGCTCGAGACTCCGCGGCACGCTTCTTACCCTTCTGTACCAGGGTGAATCCATCCGTTGATGAGGCGGGGGCGAGGTCGACCTCCATGTCCGAGTCAGAGTCGGAGCACGAGGAGGCGGGTGCAGGCGACCTACGAGCAAGTGTAGGTGTTTTAGAGGGCGCGACGGAGGCCGCGGATGATCGCTCAGCTGAAACGATGGTCACGGCGGACGACGCAGCAGCTTTTCTCGCCAGTATAGGCGACACGGGAGCGGCAGGCACGACAGAGGCTGCGGTGCTCAATGCAGAAGCTCTGCACGCAGGTACAGGCGACGCAGGAGCAGCGAGCGCGGCGGAGTCCTCGAGAGGGCTCGCAGTGTGATTGGCCTTGAAGGCCAGAAACTCTGAGGCGAGCTGTGGGTGGCGAAGTCGGAGGAATTCCGCGAATACAGCGTCCATGATCGCTGAGTACCCAGGTGGGGCGGCCCCGGGTCTTGAAACACTCGCCTTGCGGCGAGGCCCCAACTTCTCGGACCTGAGCGGTTCTATTGAACACAGGTGGCAATGCGGCGCGATTACTACAGGACAAAGAAAAAGCACAACAAAACAGAAATTGCAAAAAGAAACAAAACAAATAAATACTTGCAGGAAAACACTTTGTCGGCAAATGTTCCACGAACACAAAAATAACTAAAACAAAACAAATAAAAGCTTCCAGGAAACACACTTGGTCGGCAGATGTATCACGAACACAGGCCGCGCGAACAATGGCCGGGCTAACAAAAGCCGGGCGAACAAAGACCGGGCGATCGAGTGGACGATGAGCACGTCCGCACGTGACGGGTGCCTCTATCGGAATGCGACGGGTTCGACGAGGATGGTGACCGGTGCTTGTGGTGCCTAAAAGCACCGTTAATGGATCAGGAGGATCCGTAATGACGTGCTTTGGGCGACGTCGACGGTTTACCATTCGGTCTACTGGGTCGGGTATGTAATTTCCAGGGCTAAGATGAGAGGGTTCTCATGTCGTGCCGCCTTCTCAAAATGGCGCAGCGATGCCGACTGTAGATACTTACTAAATGAGTCGAGCTCCAGGTCATCGTGGAGATCCACATTCCTAAGGAACCATGGCGCTCCAACGGCTATCCAGCAGAATCGTGATTGAAACGCACGCAGCGGAAGCTCTCCAAAGGGAAAAAAACCCGATTTTGATACATTCTTTATTAATGCTCCGCTTGTATTGGTATTAGCGTGATGTTATATAGCCTACAGCCTTCCTCAATAAATGGGCTATCTAACACTGAAAGAATTTTTCAAATCGGAATAGTAATTCCTGAAGTTAGCGCGTTCAAACAAACAAACTCTTCAGCTTTATAATATTAGTATAGATTAGTCCACAAATGACGGAGAAGTCGGTGATCATACATTTTAAAAAGAAACATACAAACATAAAACTCCCTTTGAAGACCAACAAAATTCATCCGACGCTAGCTTAATTTTTTTCTTGTTTTCGTCTTCATTCTTATAGATGCTAAGGACTAGCCATGCTCTTAATGGCTTACAAAGCAATCGATTTAATCATAAGCCGACGTCCAAACCACAGCAAGCACTCACTTTGTATCGACCGGGTGCACACTCAATAACGTTGGATTACCGCGTCACATCGAGTACATCCCTATGGGAGCTAATATCACTTATTGATATTAAACGATTTCGTTATTTAGTTCTTTTGTACTGAGCTTTACTATATTAAGCTCAGATTGAGATCGATTGCGGAAATTCTGAGAAGCGATAAAAAGAGTTTTTTAAGAAACTACTTTATTTTATTGCCTCTATAGGCAGATGAGCAAATTCAAAATTCAAATTCAAATTCAAAATCATTTATTTCAACTTTGATGTCAGCATAACACACTTGTTGAATGTCAAAATATAAATAACAATGTTAACTCTACCACGGGTTCCAAAAAAAGCCACAGTCCTGAGAAGAACCGGCGAAACAAACTCAGCGAGCATTCGGCCCATCTGATGGTAAGTTAACGGTAGGCAGTGGCTTTGCTCTGCCTCTAGCATTGCTGAAGTCCATGGGCGATGGTAACCACTCACCATCAGGTGGGCCGTATAGGCCATAAAAAAAAAGTAGTTAATGTCGCTCATGGACGTCAGTAATGCCAGGGGCACAGCGAAGTGGCTGCCTACCAAAATCTAAAAACCTACTTAAATCTCATCACCACCATTAGCCTGTATCTCATCATCATCATACCTGCTAGATGTAGGCCTAGACCTCTCCCATAGTCCGCCACAATGAACAATCCTCCGCCTTCCGCATCCAATCTTCTCCAGAATATCGCTGCAAGTCATCGGTCCACCGGGCAGGGGGACGCCCAACGCTGCGCTTATCGGTACGTGGTCTCCAGTCCAGAACGCGTCTGCTCCATCGGCCATAGGTTTTGCGACACGTATATCCGGCCCATTTGCCATTTCAGCTTGCTAATCTTTAAGGTCCAATCAAAGAACCAAACCAAAGCAACGATATGTCGTTGCTTTGGTTTGGTTTTTTTGATTGATTTCCTCATTTCTGACTCGATACATCAAAGAAACTCCGATCATACCCCTTTCCATAGCACGCTGAGCGACTTTGAACTTACGGACCAGACTTACGGTCAATGTCCACGTTTCAGCGCCATATGTCATGACCGGCAGCACGCAAGCTTAAATTACTTAAATTACTTAAATCTATGTGTCATAAATTGTATTACGAGTATACCTAATGCATTGCTTACTTTATATTATTATGTATTCAAGGTGCAAATATTGATTATTTGACGAACTCATGGCTTGTGGCAGGCAGCGACTTGGCTAAGCTTCTATGCTATGCTTATACTATTTTAAGTTTTCGCGATGTCCGTCAGCCGTCACGAAGGTCGTACGAATAGTTCCGAAGATAGGTAAATACCGTACCTAGACCATAGCAAATACTGTTCAAAATTAATAATCGCTACTAGACAGACCAATGTCGCGATCAATAAAAAATATATATCAGTCGAATATCGACTTTCATTTATTATACTAAATATTAAATAATGCGTGAATAATTTTATTAAACAGATACCACCCAATATACACGAAATTAATACGTGAAGCAAAATCTTTGTATCCCTTTTTACGAATATTGCGCCGACGGAGGAGTATGAAATTTTCCACACTTATAGAGAATATAGAGAAGAAGTGCATAATGCTAATATGTTTTTAAAATAATGCATAAAAGATACATTAAATCAATAAAGAAAACATTACACACACTACATACCATGTATTTGACGCACACACGCATGCATACTATTTATTGTCAAACTTTTGTTCTTGACGTCTGTTGTCAAATTGAGATTAAATATTGTTTGTCTCTGTTAATATTTTTTATAGTGTAGTCTTGGCAAAATTTGTGATTATAGAAGTATAAAATACAATCATAATAGTGTAAAAACTTACAATTCCAATTAATTATAGTCGAATTTCGACTAATGCGGGACCTCTAGTACACGTAAATACACACCTTTAAAATATTTTTTTTCGCATAAATCGACATAAAAAAAAATTCGACTTCAAAAGTGTTCACATCGCATCTGATGAATAGATTTTTCCATCCCAATTTCATTCCCAAAGTTGAATGCCACTATATAGTATACTACTGTATAGTGGATACAGAAACTGCAGAACGGCATTCTGCTTAATAAAATCATAACGCCATAGTGTGACAGTGAAAGAGCCATTGCTAAGCTGAGCATCCAGCGTGGACGACATAGCGTTTCGAGAAATTCATCTTAGCATTTAGTATGCGAGTAATAAGAATCAAGAGACGTGAAGAAACTCAATGAAATTCCGGACGTGTCTCAAGCGCTGCTAAATAGCCACTTACATTGCAAATACTTTCTAATTAGCAGTTGTCAGAGGCGTACAGACAACAGTAGCCTGTAAATTAAAACGGGTAGAGAACAAATTGGGAATCCACGTGTGGATTGACGTCGCACTTTTCCCACGCCAGATAACCAACCGTGTGTGGTCAACGCGATGTCAACAGGTTTGTTTTAAGTTCCATTCGTTATTTTAACTATCTTCTCGAACTGGCAAGTAAAATTTCATAGAAATCAATTCGCAGTTTGGCTTTATTGGTTGGCGTATTTATGTTGGAACCATTATTATTGGTTCCGTTCCGTTTTTGCTATCTCTTCGTTGTAAATCATTTTAAAACCCATTTTGTGCTCGCCTGTAGTACAATTAGTCTTAAAATTGTATTATAGTTACTCTAATATTAAGCCTAATAACTAATAATAGCCAGATTTGAGTTTTTTTTAAATACTTAATATCAGATCAGGATCTAGGTTTTAAAAGTCGAAACATTGTTGCAACACAGGTAAATCCGAATAGGAAACTGTGCACACATCCATATTAAAACTAGTTGAACTTTTTCTTTGTACAGATGATCGTATAGCGCAATCTTATAGTAGTATGTCCACTTTATTGCACAAAACAAAGAAGAACCGACTAACGAAACTTGTTTTTTTAACATGATTAATATTTCGAATCAAACAATTATGTTTTAAAGTTTTATGGCCAACATTATCGACATCGTGTTTGCTCCCATAGATACATCTTCGAATAATTGCGTCATCATGTAATAAGTTTTTTATTTTTTATTGCCTAGATGTGTGGACGAGCTCACAGCCCACCTGGTGTTAAGTGGTTACTAGAACCCGTAGACATCTACAACGTAAATGCGCCACACACCTTGAGATAGAAGTTCTAAAGTCTCAGTATAGTTACAACGGCTGCCCCACCCTTCAAACCGATACACATTACTACTTCACGGCAGAAATAGGCAGGGTGGTGGTACCTACCCGTGCCCACTCACAAGACGTCCTACCACCAGCAATTACAAATTATAATTTTTGCGGGTTTGATTTTTATTACACGATGTTATTCCTTCACCGTGGAAGTCAATCGTGAACAATTGTTAAGTACGTATTTAATTAGAAAAATTGGTACCCGCCTGCGGGATTCGAACACCGTTGCATCGCTACGAATGCACCGGACGTCTTATCCTTTAGGCCACGACGACTTCAAAGTACTAGAGAATTGTTTCTCAAAGGGGTCATTTCTCTGCGGGAGTTAATGAAAAGTGTAATTTCTGTAATATTTTACACTAGCTCAACACCGATCATGCCTATTTGTAAGCCAGCCTTCCTCTTATGGAAGTGCGATTTAAAAGTAATGCGTTTTTCTTGTTTTGTACGCATACAAATTGCTTATTCGCTTCAAGAAGACCACCTAGGCTATTAATAAATAGATATTTTATCTTTACAATAAAATTCTTTATGGTCTTCGAATAAATTATGCTATCACTAGTCGAATGTTGTGCTGTTTGTTCGTGAGAAAACTGAAATTAGATTCGGCGTACAATTAATTTAAGACTGATTCACAGCGTTAATAACGGACATTGCACAAAAGTGGACGATCGACAATAAAGCCGGACCACATGGTACAGCTTTAAAACAATAAAATTAGTTCCTACTTAGTATTTAGTTATAATCATCGATAATTTAGTCTGTTATTTTGATAACGATTAATATTGTTGTATTCAACGAAATGGTAATTTTATTTTAGAGCTGGTAACACTGAAAGGGTTTACATTTGTCAAGGCGGACGAACGTCAAGTCATTCCATTATCATGTTGGCAACTCATCGAATCTAAATCACTAATTACACCGGCCGACATCATTTTCCTTGTTCAAGTTCTGATTACTTTTTTCCACTAATTTGGTAGTGCTGATCACGGAATTATACCTCATTTTATCGTATCACATCAGGTTTTAAAAAAAATTAAGACATTGGCTATTTTAAATTTTTTGATTAAAATAAATTAAATTTTAGATTTTGGCGCTCTTTTCTCGAATCGTGCGACCTCTCGTGAGGAAATATATTAGTTGCAACAACGACACACCCATTCGAAACAGGTTACATGCAAATAAACCTCTACAGTTACTTTGTTCATAAACTTTTTACTGAAATTAGTGTGTTTATTTAAAAAAAATCTTACGTTACGTACTTATATATTTTTTTTAAATATTTTTTTACTTATATACAAAATTTCCATGCTTCTTGTGCGAGTGGGACAGTATAGCACGAGACAAGCACTACGTTCAAAAATAATGGAATCCTCGTAAACATCTCAAAGTAGAAACAAAAAACGTTAAACAAAAAAATTTAATTAGTCCTGAAAAATTTTTACTACCTCCGCTTCATATCCAACTCGGTATGATGAAACAGTTTGTTAAAGCATTGGATAAAAACAATGCTAGTTTTGAATACCTGTGTAAAAAAATTCCAAGATTATCTGATGCAAAAATTAACGGAGTGTTCGATGGACCGCAAATCAGATCTTTGATGGCTGATGAAAAATTTGATGCCACAATGAATAACACTGAATCAGATGCTTGGCTGGCGTTCAGAGATGTTGTCAACAATTTTCTAGGAAATAATAAACATCCCGACTATAAAAATAAGGTGGCAAACTTATTGGATAAGTATCAAAAATTGGGGTGTAATATGAGCATAAAACTCCACTTTCTAGATTCACATGTGGACTTTTTTCCTGATAATCTTGGTGATTACAGTAAAGAGCAGGGAGAAAGGTTTCATCAGGACATAAAAACTATGGAGACAAGGTACCAATGTCGATGGAATGTGAATATGATGGCTGATTACTGCTGGTCACTGACACGTGATATTACTGAAGATACTCACAAAAAAACTCACAAAAAAGCTACACCCAGACGTAATTTTGTCACGAAACGTAAAAGATGTCACTCTAAATAGTCTTGCAGCATTGTTTAGACTCATTGTTTTCTTTGTAAATGTTCAAATATATGCTTTTGTAATATGATTATTGATTTTTTCGTTAAATTTTGAAAAAAATGCATTTCCTTCTTATAAAAAAATCTGATGTGATAGGGCAAATATGTAGGTGTTTTTGTGTTTAAAATAGTATAAATTGGTGATATTTGTGGCTCAAATACAAACAACTTTCAAAAAATTTTCATTTGTCGGCCGGTGTTATTATTGTAATCCCTGATTGCTTATGTAATGTAACCGACTGTATAATGAAAACAGTGAAAAGCCAACACAACTGTCTACATATTTCAACATGCGCTGAACTTCAATGCCCGCCATGAATTCTAATGGTGACAAGACCACGAATCAAGAGCCACATGCAACAGCCCAGCGTTCCGATTTATTTTCCTTCGATTTACTTTGCGATTTTTCCCTACTTAATAGGCTGTAGCCTCTAGGGGATGTTCCAGCTTCACAGGCTTGGAAAGCGAGCCCACGGGGCACAACCTCGGAAAGCTTGCTAGCCCTAGCCAGAGCAGTGCTTCGCTGAATGTACTACAGGATCGGAATCGCGACCCACTGAGAAGACCCGGCGAGACCGACGCCCCTGTACCTGTATTATGTATTATACTTAAATTTATTTATTATTATGTATAAAATATAACAGTAATATTTTTTTTTTTGCAATCGGTATGTTCAATGCGGTTAATTTAATTCCTTAGATAATACTTATCTACCTGATGACTGTCTGGAATAGATAGATCGCTCTTAGTCTTAAAGCCGCAAATTGTACTTTTTGTGTTGAATTTTATTTTAGCATTTGTTTTATTTACGTTCAATAAAGCATACCTGATCACATCACTAGCGAATGTTCGACCGATTTGACTATTTTTGGTCTACTAACGTTGCTATTAGTCTCAGTCAAACTGAACATAAAGTTCTTACAGCAAAACAAATTTATTGTACACTGTTATAAAACAGTAGGATCCGGCGTGTTAAGAACAGTAATATAAAAATCGTTTTGGTGGGCCTTCAGAGACGATAACAGTTTACTTGATTTTTTTATATAATTATTTTGTTACTCTCTTTTGTTGCACAATGGAGTGAGTGACATATTTGCTAGGCGAATAATCTCCTTAAATAAAGATTTAAAAAAAGAACAGTAATATAATAAGAAGCGAGTAACTAAAGAATAATAATGTAACAAAGGCAAGCGATTATTGTTTATCCGGAAATAGTTTAGACTCTAGGAAATAATATAGGCTTTCATTCCGGTACAGGGCCGCGAGCGGAAAGCTATCGGTAAATAATTCCTTCCACAACAAAATGCAAACATAACAATTAATGTATACAACGTAATTAATGAACGATACAGAACTATTCGCGTTTTTTTTTTTAAATAAATTATACAGAAACCGTTAAGTATAGTTGCACGGCTCATTAAGCTACTGACACAATTGTTTCTAAGAATCCTTTTAATGGTTTTATTCCATCGTATTGATATAGCTATGTGATGCGATCTTGGATGATGCACTCAATTTAATACATAATTCGGATTAGAAGTACAAAGTGGCTATTTACTTTTTGACAAAATCACTTAACCTAATTTTAATATTGTTTATTAAAAACAATACCCTAAAAAGAATCGCATAGATTTCTATAATACATTAGAACCAATTATGCTTAGAAACATTAAATAAATATAAATGCACTAGATGTGTGATAAATCTCACAACCCATCTATTGTTAAGTATTTAACGGGAAGCGTGAATCCTGTCAAAAATCTTAAGTCTAATCTTAGTCTTATCTAAGTACCTAGTTTAACGACTGTCCCAATACACAAAGACAAAAAATAGTCAGGGTAGCAATACTCACTCGTGCGAGCTCCCAAGACGCCCAATCAGTATTACGTAGCGGTAGGCAGCGGCTTGGCTCTGCCCCTGGCATTGCTGAAGCCCATGGGCGACGGTAACCACTCACCATCATGTGGGCCGTATGCTCGTCTGCCTACAAGGGCAACAACAAAAAAAAAAAAAAATTAGATTCACCGGTTTTACGGCCCACTCCAGGTTAAGTAGTCACTGTCGCTTATGGACGTCAGCAATTACAGGGGCAGAGACAAGTCACTGTCCCTTGCTGTCCGTAAACCTCGAAAATGGACATTTCACATGTTTCGTCCAAAAAAATATCTCTACAAACACCAGAAATTTGCGCTGATCAATCCGCCCACATAAAAAAGTATTAAGTAACACTTAAAAATCGTTACCTAAATAAAGACTTCTCATTATCGAAACCACAAAAACGAATGGGTTAAGTTGGTGTTTTGACACAAAACTTTATAGTTACACAATGCGAGTGTCAGTTGGTTTAGAAGACCACTCGTCCGTCAAATGTTAAGTTGATACATGTTTTTGAGCGCGACGCGCATCTCAAGATCACTCGAGTTGTTCGATGGATGCTTCAGAAAAACGTGACGTGTGAAAGAAAAACAAGGTCCGTCTTCTAACAAAGATACTTTATGTACTCGTACCGAGAGATGCGGCTGTACCAAGGTTCGAAACCCGCAAGTAGGTACCAGTTTTTCTAAGGAAATGCATGCCTAACATGAACAATTTCCTGAAGAAGAAAATAAAATTATGAAGTTTATTTTTTATTGCTTAGATGGGTAGACGAGCTCACAGCCTACCTTTTTTTTTGTCAAGAGGAAATCGCCGGACTCCACTGGGGATGGCCGGCGGGGTATGTCGGAGTCGAACCGACTAAAAACTCCTGTCGCTCAACAACCCACGTCCGAGCCTCGCATGAGATAGAACTCATGAAAAGGCAAAGGGGGGAGAGTGAAGTGTTTAGTGCGGAGCACGTCTCACGTCTCTCCCATCACCCTCCTCCTCGTCACAGCCTACCTGGTGTTAAGTGGTTACATAGACATGCATATGACATAAATGCGCTACCCACCTTGAGATATAAGTTCTAAGGTCTCAGTATAATTACAACGGCTGCCCCACCCTTCAAACCGAAACGAATTACTGCTTCATGGCAGAAATAGGCGGGGTGGTGGTACCTACCCGTGCGGACTCACAAGAGGTCCTACCACCAGTTAAATTGAAAATCAGCAAAATCGATAGTAATAATAGTAGTCCGTAATAATGGTAGAAAGGAGTGGTTCTATAATTCTTTTCATATTTCTGTTGGAAAGAAGTCTTGCGGTTGGGCTCCAGAGATGAGCCGTATTTTTTTTTTAACTCAAGCTACGACTTCCCTTCTTTCGATTTAAGTGGTAGGTATTTACGCTGTGATAACTATAGGCTTCAGTTATGTTCAGTACTCCTAGTACATGGTGGATCATAATTGTACCTTATATATTTTTACAATTATTCCATACAGTCTACGCAGATGACGTATTTCTGCTGAGATTCCAATTCCAATTTTTTTTCTTGTAATTTTTTAAACGCGTCTGCAACTTTAATTATTTCTCGTCATCTCCGGTACAAGAGCTTTAACCTAATTCTAAACTTATCCACAGATTGGCTTGCACATCAATAAACCACTTACAAATCCTTCCGTGTTGAATTCCGTAAAAGATAAATTGATTACAATACAACAAAATCTACTATACAATTCACTTATAAATTAGTAATCACTTACAATTACGAAATCAATGTTCATTACACGTCTCTTTTTCTCTCATTAAATGCTACGAACACGACAAATGACCGCCTAATTGGCCACAACAACGAAAAATTACCTAAGCATTCACGGGGCCAATAAAAATCAACAACAGTTGACTGTTTAATAGTAATTTTCCATGTAATTAAAGCCTATAATCGATTGGCGATAAATACCAATTCGGAATCGTAACTGTGTGTTTAAAACAAACACAACATTATAAGTCATTTGTATTCTTGTAATTACAAAGTCGGATTTTTAATTGTAAGTGAATTCTTATTTGGTGTACATGTGAATGAGGCTATACTCTGCTATGTTTTTTACTAATTTTCTTGCACTCCATTCCAAATAGTTTCCTCATTGGAACGGAAGGCGGATTAGAAGACGAAGATACAGTTTATCTCACCGAATCGTTAGTTGTTACAGTTGCCCATAGATATAAGCAAAACCAAAAATATAGACACTCCATAGCTTACAATTAAGGACACTTAGCAAATGTCATTTGATAGATTCATTAACCTAATAAGTATTAAGATGGGTCGGACATTTAGCGCGTATGGAGCAGGATCGGGCTGTGAAACGGGTGTACCGGAGGGATGCCGCTCAGTAGAGGGGCTTCAGTAACCTGTTCTTTTTCCTACCTATGCTGATAGCCTTGAAGGCTATATCAGCTTCGCCCTAACGCGTAGGTGACCTCACTGGGCTCAAACCGGAATGTTGCTAACACTGGCCCTAGCAAGAGCAGTGTTTCGCAGAATCTACCACCGCACCGGGTCGAAAACGCGACCCACTGAGAAGATCCGGCGAGAAACTCAGTGGGCTATGTCTGTGGGTTAATTCGCTCGCCGAGCCCTTCGTCGCAAGCGACGGGTTCGACGTGGACGGTGACAACGCTGTGGAAGTACATTTACGTGAGCTCCAAGTATCGGACCGGCAAGGGATTGCGCAGCGCCGGGAAGAATGGCAACCTTTATTGTCGGAGGCCAAAACCCACTTCGGGGTCATAGCGCCAGCGCAGCAGTAGTAATAAGTATTAGAGGTTAAAGTATGAAATGCCGATTTGTACTGAAAAATTGAAATTCTTTTTATTTCTTCATTTAAAATATTTATTTAAACAACATATTTACCATTATTATCTATACATTGCTGCCATCTAATAGGAAAGTCATTTATGCCTTTGCAACAGAACGCTGGTGATCTAGATTCTACAAACTGTGTGAAAGCATTTTATTCCTGGGAAGAAAACTTTTTATCACGTCGAAAATTGTCCAAATCACCAAAAAAATGGTAGTCCGTTGGAGCAAGGTCTGGCGAAATCGGAGGTTCACGAATGATTTCTAATCGCATTTCCTGTAGAATTAATATTAAAATTAATATATTATACAATATTAATAATGTTAAAATAATATCAAAAAAATATTATAATTCGAAAATCATCGCTACGTAAACAACATGCTACGCATGCTATGCTAGTTTTATCTCTAGCATATAGCATATGCTATGCGGCCTATGCTATGCCGTGTAGGACGTCAAAACATTTTTATTAAAAACGTACAACCTGTGGTTAGCGTCGGAAACGTCTCAATTCTGCCCCAATGCTGTGCTCCGTCATTTCACGCACAACAATTATACCGGGAGTTACAATGTTCGATTCAAAAACTCATACAATTAACTGGTCATCAAGTGATTTGGGTTATTTTCTTTTCATTAAAAAAAAAAAAAAAAAAAAAATCAGTTACGCTTAATAAATTCTATGTGTATTCATTTTCGTACACGATTTTAACAAACGGGCCCTGTGACGTGTATTTATTATACATGTATATTTTAAAGAATTTTTAAGACATTACGAGAACTAATACAATTGATACTTCTAGCCACGATCCACTTGGCATTAGGCGACTACTTGTGACTATGGGCCGTGTCTTCAAACTGGTGTACTCGGGACAAAGAAACGGTCAAATGCCGGTTTGTTGTCCTAAATTCCTTTAGAAAGACCGGGTGGAGGAAACCTGTGGAAAGTCTAAGATACCTAGTGGCGGGAAGCACCGCAGGACTGCAAAGAATAGCGTCTCTTGGTATCGGAGATCAAGATCCAGTTTGGTTCGTTGCGCCAGAGCAGTGGTATTAGTGTCTATGGACACGTATTGAATTCGAACGACATTATATCTTAAGAATTTCATAATCATAACTACTAGTATGAGACCGCACGAAATGCTACCACGGGCCCGCAAAATTAACACTTAGAAATTACTTGGTTGTGTTAGCCATAGTTTTAAAGTATTTTGTTTGTAATCGAGAAAAAAACTCTTAGGTGGGTCCCGCGCGATCTCTGTGTGTAAACTACGCGCCTCAAACAATAGCTTTCTCAGCACCCCACTGCGTCATTATCCCTGTATCGACACGATACAAGCTCTACTAACGAACTATGAGAATGTGGCTTTACAATACAGATAAAAAATCAGTTCCGATTGCATCACCTTACAGTCCGGACGTGTTTTTGCGAGAAACTGTCGCTGCCGTCGCGATCTTGTGTCTTGAGTTTCGCTGCATTGTCGTTGTCGCATCGATCGCGGCATTGTTGCGAATTCTTGACGCATTATCGCTGGCGTCGCGACCTTGTGTCGTAAAAGCAACTCGAACTTGTCGATTGTGCATTCGTAACGACTTCACATTATCATCCACTCATATCATTTATTAAATTTATTTATTTATTCGGCGAGTAAAACAGTCTCTTTCGAGACTAACCCCCCGCTGAGATCACCGCTTGTTGTGGCATTCTCACAACCCAGTGGGGCCCCACCTTCCCAAACTTCCACCCCAATCCTAGCCGACTGCCGTTTTCACGGCAAAGGCACTCCCCCCCCTTGGAGCTGGTAAAGCTCAGGGGGTGAACTCCTACTCAGGGGACTCGCCTTTCGGCGAGTGTGCCTTAAGTCCCGGGGACGCCCCCCCCGGGCAAAAACGAAAAAAATGGAAGAAGAGCTCTTAGGGTTTCTCGGGTTACTTGCCGAGAAGTACCCGGTGCTATCCAACCTCACGGCCGAATTCGCGGCCTACAGGGCCGCCCGCGCGAGTCCCGCCCCGCCCGCGTCCCTCGCCGCGTCATTTCGAGCCGCGCAGTCATGCCCCGCCCCCAAACCCAATTTGAGCGCACGTACGCACGTAGCGACTCACGAAGCGCCTAGCGCCAACGAAGCGCCTAACGCACCCGCGACGTCATTCTCGCCAATCTCATCCGTCGCGTCGTCCGTAATAATTAACTCAGGTTCAGACTCCGATACCGGATCGGAGATGGACTTCGAGTCCGCGACGAGCCCGCAGCCCGGAACCTCGGATGGGTTCCAAACGGTAAAACGCGGGAAAAAACGTACTCGCGCCGTGGAGTCCCGGAGCTCCACGACAAAACAAACAAAATCAGCGACTGCCTCCCGTCCGCAGGTAGTCGTGACACCGGAGTCGGACTCCGGCCGCCGCGCAACCCCACCGCCGCGTCCCAAGCTCGCACCCGCGCAAAAAACCGTCGCCCCGCCCCCGCTGATTCTCCAGGAGAAGTCAGCATGGAACCGCGTCTCCCAGGCCCTTCAGGCAAACAAAATAAATTATACCCATGCGCGTAACGTCGCGCATGGGATTCAAATAAAGGTCGCAACGCCGGGCGACCATAGGGCTCTATCCGCGTACCTCCGAAAGGAGAACATAGGTTTCCATACCTATGCTCTTCAGGAGGACCGCGAGCTCCGCGTAGTAATACGCGGAGTTCCGAAGGAACTCGACATAGAGTACGTAAGGGAGGATCTGACCGCTCAGTCCCTCCCGATAGTAAGTGTGCACCGGATGCACAACGGACGCGACAAAAAACCATATAACATGGTTCTAGTCGCTCTAGAACCAACCCCGGAGGCCAAGAAAAAGATCGCATGTCTCGCGACAGTATGTGGCCTATCCGGGGTTACCATTGAAGCCCCCCATAGACGTGGCACTCCCGGACAGTGCCACAGATGCCAACTATATGGCCACTCGGCTCGGAATTGCCACGCGCGCCCCCGCTGCGTGAAGTGTCTCGGCGATCACGCCACGGTAGATTGCTCGCGAGTTAGGGAAACCGCGACCGAACCTCCAAGCTGTGTCCTATGCCTTAAGCAAGGGCACCCCGCGAATTACCGTGGATGTCCTAGGGCTCCGCGAAAACGTCCGACCCACCCTGCACCCCGTACCGTCGGCCCAAAGACTTCGGTGCCTTCAGCACCGAAACCCGCCTTCGTACCGGCTGCGGTTCCCACCGTCTCGGCGTGGAACAAACCGCTGCCGTATACGAGGTCGGGAACACAAACCGCACCCCAGCCCCCGCTCGCGACACGTCCCGCGCCGCAGCCCCTGCTCGCACCTCCCCCCGCGCCCGCGTACCGTCCCCCGCAACCCTCAGCCGTCAACGACTTCACGCTCGTGCGCGACTTCGTCACGGCGGTCAACTTCGACCGTCTGCGATCGTTCGCAGACGCGATGCGAAGGGCGGTTAACCCCGAACAACGGCTCGCGGCCGCGTTCGAATACATGGACGTTTACGAGTCCGTGGCCCGTACTTTCTAAAATCACCGGTAATCAATGGCGCAAAACGCTAGAGAGAAACCATATTCCCTTACGTTAGCATTCTACAATGCTAACGGACTCGCGCGACAACGCGATCAAATTTACGAATTCCTCCGCGACAATCTTGTAGATATTCTGCTAGTGCAGGAGACCTGCCTGAAGCCCTCGCGTCGTGACCCGAAAGTCGCGAATTACGTCATGGTTAGGAATGACAGACTCACCGCCTCCAAAGGCGGGACTGCCATTTACTATAGGCGGGCCCTGCACGTTGTCCCTCTCGATACCCCCTCGCTCTCACATATCGAGGCGTCAGTGTGCCGTATCTCGCTGACGGGACACCAGCCGATCGTCATCGCATCCGTTTATCTCCCCCCCGGACAAGCCCCTTCTGAGCAGTGACATCGAGTCACTGTTCGGCATGGGAGACTCCGTCATCCTGGCAGGCGATTTAAATTGCCACCACACTAGGTGGAACTGCCACAGTTCAAACATAAACGGTAGGCGTCTCGACGCGTTTATAGACGACCTTACCTTTGAAGTAGTCGGTCCCCCAACTCCAACATGTTATCCGTATAACATCGCGCTCCGTCCGAGCACTATAGACCTGGCACTGCTGAGGAACGTAACTCTGCGCTTGCGTTCCATCGAAGCAATGTCAGAGCTCGACTCAGACCACCGACCTGTCGTTATGCAGCTCGGTCGCCCCCACAACCCAGTCACAGCTACGAGGACCATGGTGGACTGGAAGAAGCTGGGCAAATGCTTAGCCGATGCCGCTCCACCAATCCTCCCCTGCGGCCCGGATTCAACTCCATCCCCCGAGGACACAGTCGAATCCATAAACATCATCACGGATCACATCTCTTCCGCGATCATAAGATCCTCAAAAGAAGTCGATGTGGAGGATAGCTTCCACCGCATCAGACTGTCCCCCGAACTTAGGAACCTCCTAAGAGTTAGAAACGCGGCAATCCGGGCCTACGATCAACTTCCCACGCACTCAAACCGGATTCGGATGCGTCGTCTACAGCGGGATGTAAAATCTCGCCTAAGCGACGCCCGAAATGAGAATTGGGATAGTTACTTAGAAGGACTCGCGCCCTCTCATCAAGCATACTGGCGACTAGCAAGGACTCTCAAGTCCGAAACTACCGCTACTATGCCTCCTCTCGTACGCCCTTCAGGCCAACCACCGGCTTTCGATGACGATGACAAGGCAGAGTTGCTGGCCGATGCACTGCAAGAGCAGTGCACCACCAGCACTCAATACGCGGACCCCGAACACACCGAGGCAGTCGACAGGGAGGTCGAGCGCAGAGCTTCCCTGCCACCCTCGGACGCGTTACCCCCCATTACCTCTGACGAAGTTAGAGAAGTAATAGACAACCTTCAACCTAAGAAGGCACCCGGCTCCGACGGCATCCGCAACCGCGCGTTAAAACTCTTACCAGTCCAACTGATAACAATGTTGGCTACCATCTTAAATGCCGCTATGACGCACTGCATCTTTCCGGCGGTATGGAAAGAAGCAGACGTTATCGGTATACACAAGCCGGGCAAACCGAATAATGAAACCGCTAGTTACCGACCGATCAGTCTCCTCCCAGCGATAGGCAAAATTTACGAACGGCTCCTTCGGAAACGCCTCTGGGACTTCGTTACCGCGAATAAAATTCTAATAGACGAGCAGTTTGGATTCCGCGCCAAACACTCGTGCGTACAACAAGTGCACCGCCTCACGGAGCACATCTTAATAGGGCTAAATAGGCGTAAACAAATCCCGACCGGCGCCCTCTTCTTCGATGTAGCGAAGGCGTTCGACAAAGTCTGGCACAACGGTTTGATCTACAAACTGTACAACATGGGAGTGCCAGACAGACTCGTGCTCATCATACGAGACTTCTTGTCGAACCGTTCGTTTCGATATCGAGTAGAGGGAACTCGTTCTCGTCCCCGTCATCTGACTGCCGGAGTCCCGCAAGGCTCCGCACTCTCCCCGTTACTATTTAGTTTGTATATCAACGATATACCCCGGTCTCCGGAGACCCATCTAGCGCTCTTCGCCGATGACACGGCTATCTACTACTCGTGTAGGAAGATGTCGTTGCTTCATCGGCGACTCCAGACCGCAGTAACCACCATGGGACAGTGGTTCCGGAAGTGGCGAATAGACATTAACCCCACGAAAAGCACAGCGGTGCTATTCAAAAGGGGTCGCCCTCCGAATACCACTTCGAGCACCCCACTCCCCAATAGGCGCGTAAACACCTCCGCCGTTAGCCCCATCACTCTCTTTGACCAGCCCATACCGTGGGCCCCGAAGGTCAAATACCTAGGCGTCACCCTCGACAGAGGGATGACATTCCGTCCCCACGTAAAAACGGTACGCGATCGCGCCGCGTTTATACTAGGACGACTCTACCCAATGCTTTGTAGACGAAGCAAACTGTCCCTCCGTAATAAGGTAACCCTCTACAAAACTTGCATACGCCCCGTCATGACGTATGCAAGCGTAGTGTTCGCTCACGCGGCCCGCACCAACTTGAAACCCCTTCAGGTTATACAATCCCGATTCTGCAGGATAGCCGTCGGAGCACCATGGTTCCAGAGGAACGTGGACCTCCACGATGACCTGGAGCTCGACCCCGTCAGTAAGTATCTACAGTCGGCATCGCTGCGCCACTTTGAGAAGGCGGCACGACATGAGAACCCTCTTGTCGTGGCCGCCGGAAACTACATACCCGATCCTGTAGACCGTTTGGTAAACCGTCGACGTCGCCCAAAGCACGTCATCACGGATCCTCCTGATCCATTAACGGTGCTTTTAGGAAATACAAGCACCGGTCACCGTCCTCGCCGAACCCGTCGCTTGCGACGAAGGGCTCGACGAGCGAATTAACCCACAGACACAGCCCACTGAGTTTCTCGCCGGATCTTCTCAGTGGGTCGCGCTTCCGATCCGGTGGTAGATTCTGCGAAGCACTGCTCTTGCTAGGGCGGTGTTAGCAATTCTCCGGTTTGAGCCCCGCGAGCTCACCTACACAAGCTAGGGTACGCTGAAGTAGCCTCTCAAGGCTATCAGCATAGGTAGGAAAAAAAAAAAAAAAAAAAAAACAGATAAAACTTGCTTTTTCTTATAGACTTGCTTTTTGTGAATCTTTTCAAGCATTTCGTTATCTGCGTTTAAGTTTTATGAAAAATATATCGTTAAAATTGATTTTCGTTTTTATCAAAGACGCCTACTATCGGACATAGATCTAGATTTAAATTCTATTTAAGGTTGATGGTTTTCACGTTCTAACACCCACGGGCTCTGGTAACTATTTAACATCTGGAGTCATTGAATTCGGTGAGCTCATACAGACCAAATCAAATAAAAGACACCACCCACCGGATCATAGTCATCTCAATGTCTCAATGTCTCAAATCACAACAATCTACTGCAGTGAGATTCTAGAAATAATTTCAACTTTACATTTTCCAGCTATACTATACCAGAGTTAAATCCCCTGGCAGAAATAACATATCTTTTTTTTTTTATAAGTTTTTCGCAACATGTCCTAGGCGACAGAACGTGCCTTGGATTTGATGGACTGAACGAAGAAGACCATTATTAATCATCAAATGAGTCGTAAGCTCCTTTCAAGGCACGTAAAAGATAACAATGAGCCATATATAGTATGAATTGGTGTATATAATGTTATAACTCTATTTGTCAGGGTAAGAAAAGCAATTTTCCATTCTGACAAACACCGCAGAAAAACATGCCTGGTACTCTCATACCAGAAACGCATGTCCTTAAGTAACTACAATCAACTCTCTCATTATTCTCTATCAAATAATTATCTCCAATTCTGCACAAAAGGTAAAAAAAAAACATTCACTCGAGACAGAATAAAATACCTGCTAACGTCGAGAGAGGATTTTTTTAGAAACACACACCGCGGTTTTTCGCTTTTTTCGTCACTCTGCCAAGCTTCAAAGGGTTTTAGAAATGGCGGGAAATTTCCTGTCTATATTACGGTATGTATTTTTGTTTGGAGTTTTAATGTGACGTTGTTTGCCAACTTCGTATTGCGAATCAGTTATCGGGTAGAATGTATGTACATCACAACGTGAACGACCGATGGCTTTTGGACATGAAGTCAAAGTATTAATGACATTGGAACATCAGTCATCGGAAGACACGAGTCCTTAACTCAAGGCGAAATCACGTAAGAGTATATATTATTATTATTATATACAGAAAAATATTTCAGCCAATTCATATGATATGTACAAAAGGCGACCAGCCATATATGAGCTCTCTTCTAGAAAACCAAACTCATGGTAAGCTATATTTATAGAAGACTAGCTGACCCGGCAGACTTCGTAGTGCCTCAATCGATAAGTAAAAGATCTAAACTTTTTTATAAAATAAACTTAAAACAAACAAAAAGAATCCTTCCGACGGGAGACACATCAAAGGAAAAACAAAATCGTTATTTTTATTTAATTCAGAGCATTTTCATTCATTTATCTACCTTTTAAGCCTTTTCTGGACTTCCCCAAATAATTCAAGACCAAACTTAGCCGAATCGGTCCAGCCGTTCTCGAGTTTTAACTCTTTTACTTAAGCGAGACTAACGAACAGCAATTCATTTTTATATAGATAGATGAAAAACGGTACAATAAAGCTGAATAAATATAAATTATACAGCCGGGCAGACTAAAATGGAAAATATGCACCATATTCATCAGTTTGTATCATTAAAGATAGTTACTCTAGAACAGCGTTTCCCAATCTTGTTTGTGCCATGCCCCACTGTAACATTTCTAAAAATTTTATGCCCCCATACACTATTTTTAATATAAAAAAATTGATTTGTTCACTTAAGAAACATAAATGATAGATTTAGGAAGAAATCACTATGAAATTGTTATCAAAACACAGTAAGCAATATTTCAAAACATATAATAAAAAACTGAAATTCAAATTCAAAATAATTTTAATACAGATTTTCTATATTAATTTAGTGCGATTGCCCTCCTTAATTATCAAATATCCCCCTTGTGGGGTGTGGGTCCCACGATGGGAAACATCGCTCTAGAGCGTGATATTCTATTTTTGCACTGTCTCTCACGAAAAGTAAACAAAAACTGAATTGGAAATTTCTTTAATCACAGGTGTCCATTCTGGGAGGTCATTTGCATCCTTACCATATAAATGGCGACGAAGCAGATCTGAAAGCACAGCAAAAAATAAAATAATAAGCTTTATCGATTTATATGTACGTGATTAAGTTGGTTAATTAACATTATTAAGTATTTTACCAAACTTATAAATATACTGGCTGTACCCGTACGCTTCGCTGGGCATTTAAAATTAACGTTATTATTTCTCACCCCCACAAAGATTCTCATCATTAACGCCCCCGCAACTGGTGTAGGGAGTACAACACTCATATAAATATTAGCCTATCCATTAAGTACTTGTATTTGCTACATGGATACCAGGTTTCAAGTCTATCGGATACATAGTTCAGTAGTTATAACGGAACATCCGTAAAAACTACTGTAGATTTATATATTAGTATAGATGTAAGTACTTAAGGAATTGAACTAAACACAGGTGAGCACAGGAAAACCATTAGTCGATGTCAAAGGCATAAACATCGAGTACAAACAGTATTTCCTTTTCGTCAACTAAAGTTTGTAGTATTCTATGCAAATGCTACAAGAAAATTACATTTAAGTATTTCTAAAGCGTATGGGCACTACAGAAAGATGAAGCTCTCAGGGCCCCACCACTTATACACCGTCACTTCAACACAAAACCTAAGTGCATTCGCTGAGACGTTGGGCTGAATACTTGGGGCATTCACGACATAAAAGCTTTAGGTTTGGGTTATTTTATTTTGATGCTCTTCTAGTTCTTTATTTTGTTAGTCTACGCTATTTTTGTATCAGTCGAGCGATATCGTAGCAAGCATGATTTAGGTTTTTTTTTTCCTACCTGTGCTGATAGTCTTAAGAGGCTATTTCAGCTTCACCCTAACGTGTGTAGGTGAGCTCACGGGGCTCAAACCGGAGTGTTGCTAACACTGACCCTAGCAAGAGCAGTGCTTCGCAGAATCTACCACCAGAGCGGTGAAAATGGACTGATTTAGGACTATTTACCGTGTACTATAGGAATCTTTAAAGTTTCCTTAGGTAAACCGAACTATTTGAGATTAGTGACTAAAACTCCTCTGTATTCTTCATCGATACATTAGAATGATGACTGAGATCTCTTGTAAACACACACCTCTAATTTTACTATCGATTGTGGAATGTGTAGCGTGCAGGCTGGTATTACTCTCTTGCCTATTTTTCCCGATAGGTGACATTATTCGTTACTTCTAATCTATATTTTCATGCAGGACACAAGTTAGCAAAATTATTTTAAAATTCAAATCCCTTCTAGAAATCGTAAAAGAATATCGGATTGATTCTCTAAGTCCATACAAGAAATATTATCAAAGAGAAAATAATAAGACAGAAATAAACAGTTTTATACAGAGATAAGATCGATACATTTCCTACCACGGTTGAATCTATAAACGACGGAAGATCTATTATCTCGAACCGATAAGGTCGTGATAGTTCATAGTTGTAAGACAGTCTAGAAAATATCTAGATACAGATAAATATCGCTTAGTCCTGGGGGGCTCATATCATTTTCTATGCCGGGATGCACTTTAAAATGTAAATTGTCGTAGATAAGTCTTAGTTTCGTGTAATAGAAAAATTAAACTTTTAAATTCAATTTATTGTTTTTTTTTGCAACCGAAAAAAGTCAAAGAAGCGCGTTTAGGAATTGGGATTGGACATTGTGACGTTATTTACTCGAAAATTGCCAAGCAACAAATGTTATGTTGCTGCTATAGATAATACGCCCTAAATGTGTAAAAGTAGTGTAAACCCTATAACGTAACAGTTCAATTACTTTTACTCCTCTTTTTTCTGAATCGGGTTTCTTTTTAACTAAGCAAAAGAATAGATGTCATATATAAAATGAATCTTAGGTTGACAGTGATTTTGATTGAATTTTTACCACTCTCTTAAAATTATGCAAGTCATGTGCAACCAACCAACCAACGCAGTTAAACCATATGTTTGAGACAAAAAAAAATATATGAAATGAAAGAAAACATCATCAAAAGGTAAAGTAGTATGTTGTATTTGCTATCACACTCACTCACCTTTTTTGTCTCTTTTAGGCACTTCACCGAAATGTTTCCTCATTCGACATTCTCATTTTCTTTTCTAAGGAATTATTTTTATTTTTATTTTGATCTCACTCAGAACCTGCCAGTATATGCGGACCCTTTGCCTTGCGTCGTCGCGATCGAGTTTTATCTGACACCATAGCTCAGTTTAAAACAGTCATATCCAGACAAAACAAAAGGTGGCAGACATATTGCTTTTACACGGGCTTAGTGTGCAAAAGACTCATTTTCGCCTATTCTAAAATTCATTTAACAAGTAGACTTATGAAACTGAAATGTGCTACCGTAAAAGAACAGGATTCACTAAATAATTGATAAAAATTTCATAACTTTTATAATTTTGGTTTAAAAGCAGCTCCAAACTGTAATATCGTTTGGTTCACAATGTGAACTCATTGTTCAAAAGTAGCCTAACCTTAAAGTCAACGTTCTTACTCAATAGCATTACTATTCACAGTAAAATTAGACCTTCCAACTTCCATAACATTGCTGCGATCGTTGCTGGCGTAAAAGACTTAATATCAAATTCTGTGATTTGTCAAAAATCTTAAGACTGCGACAGAGAGATTACGTCGCAGATTTCGTAGAAAAAAAACGAAAGGCCAAGCGACGTTGAACGTATACAGCTACGCCCTAACCCCTTGCTCTCACCCCACAAAGAACATTTTAGGAAACGTGGAGTTGTGAAAATTCGGATGTGGCTTATTGAAAGGACCTTTGTGATTTAGGTTTTACTTTAGTTTTTTACCGTCAATGCAAAGGACTCAACAGCCCACATAGTGATGGTAGCCACTGCCAATAACAAGGGCGTGGCCAGGACAATACCTACAGAGAAAGCCTCGTTTGAAAAAGAACATTAGCTCTCAGAAAAGGATCGAGACGACAGGACCATCTTAAAACTTTACTACCCATGGAATAGACACACACAAACAAAATTCCAGCGGCCCGAAGCGAATGCAGATTACGGAGCTATTTTAGGCTAAAAAATAATGGACCTCTTAAAATTAATTTTATTTTACTAAAATTAAATAATCTCTTATACTTGAAGAACTTAACAATTGCCTCTACAAATTTCGTCCTACCTACACTACATCCACAACAACATGATATAAGAAAACCGTTCATTAACTCGAAAATGGTACAAATAACTAGCACTAACGTCATTTCTGTATAGATACATGTTTCAGTCGTCACCATCGCTCATGGATATCAGTAATGCCAGGGCCTAACGCTCAAGATCCTTCAAGCCTCGTTTGAAGAAGGATATACCTGAGAATTACCTCAGGAAATACCGGGAGCCGAGTTTTTTCCTGAGCTGGACGGCGCGTTGCAAAAGCGATACCTAGAATAATAGCACATAAATACTACTTCTTTTATTAAGTTAATATTTCGTTAATCATCTATGTAAAGCTAAGTGACAAACGCTGTTCGCGTTCCCTTGCATTTTTTAATTGTGTTAAATTACCCATAATTAAAGAAATAAAAAGCATATATTTTCTAAGGATCAACCACATCACCGTCTTTTTCGGGAACGACTCCAACGGTTCGTACGATTTTCTAGCCCATAGTGAAAAGCACCCGACGACGGAGCATCAAGGGAGGCAGGGAGGCTTTACACGATCAGTGCGGAGTCAGGCGCGCTCGTGATCTCGCATTGAAAAATGACCAATCTTATAAAGAAGCGACACTTGTTTTAGACACGGAAATTATTCGTGTACATGCATGGTTTTCCCTTGATGCTTTACTTTGAATAAACGTCAAGTATTTTATATCCAACATACCGTATTTTTGCTATTTTTTTTATTCATTGCTTATAGGATGGACGAGCTAACGGTGTTAAGTGATTACCGGAGCCCGTAGACATCTACAATGTAAATGCTGCCACCAACCTTGCGATATAAATTCTAAAGTCTCAAGTATGCTCACAACGGCTGCTCCACCCTTCAAACCGAAACGCAATACTACTTTACGGCAGAAACAGGTGGGGTGGTTGTACCTACCCGCGCGGTCTCACAAGAGGTTCTACCACCAGATAGATCAAATACTACCGTCGTATTTACTCAAATACTGAGTACCATCGACATATGACTTGATGGACCGGTTTGAGTACTCAACTTTCAATAACCATATAAAATCTTAACCGAGATGCTATCGGATAGTAATTAAATTCATAAATAATCGTTTATACGAATGTAGAAAATGCGGAAACATGCACTATCTACGAATCTGTAAGGCGAAGTGCCGGATTCGCTGTCACGTCAAGCACCGAATGAGTGCCCGATGAGTACCGAGCGAGCACCACGTGAAACGGTCGAGTACGCTTCAGTACCATGCCGCGATAGACGTCGAGAAGAGACTTGAAATACGTGAAAGGTAAAATACTTTGGCTCGCCGTCTTGTTAGCTGGTATCTACCGAATTTTAGGGATGTTTTTGTGCAATTAATCAGAGTCGATGTTAATGATATATTCCCTACCTATGCTGATAGCCTTGAGAGGCTATTTCAGCTTCTCCTTGACGTGTAGGTGAGCTCACGGGGCTCAAGCCGGGAGTGTTGCTAACACTGGCCCTGGCAAGAGCAGTGCTTCGCAGAATCTACCACTGGATCAGTGAGGTGCCTAAAAGCAACGTTAATGGATCGGGAGGATCCGTAATTACGTGGTTTTTGTATAGATGATATTATATTATTCTAGCTGACCCGGCAAACATTGTTTTGCCATATATAAGATTTCTAGGGAATTTCTAGTGTAGAAAAAAAACTAACTTATTGTAAGTGTGTAAGGATGTGGTAAATGAGTGAAAGAGGTATGTAGTGCTGTGAACGATGAGGGAATATATAATAAAAATAACAAAACCTCATTCAACCACATAATACCTCATTATAACAAAAAAAAATGTCCAAATAAAAAAAAAATGTTAGAGATGGACAACCCTAATCACTTAGGGGTATGAAAAATAGATAGTAGCCGATTCTCAGACTTACTGAATATGCATAAAAAATTTCATGAGAATCGGTCAAGCGGTTTCGGAGGAGTATGGGAACGAACATTGTGACACGTGAATTTTATATATTAGATATTACCTCCGAGGTTTCGAGTACTTTACAGTTTTCGTGTGTACGGACCACGTTGGGCAGTCGAGATTAAACTGTAAAAGTGGTTTTAACTATGCCTGCGATTCGCGCGCTCTGAAAGGATACATTGTAATTTCAGAATTTAATTTAATTACACCGTGTGAATTTTTCTTGGTCGCAGTTGGACACGTCATAGGTGTGTATTTATTTAGAAAAATCAAGAACTACCTCCATTTGATCTCAGTCACAGTCGCATCACTCTATACGGGTACATCGGTTGCGTTACTATGTAGACCATGGACTGCTCTAAGCGCTCTCGTAATCTCGCTAATCATAAATTCAAATATAAAGAAAATTAGCATCGCACTACGTTGATTTGCTCAATAATCTCATATTATTATTAAGGCAAGTTCATAATTATAGCTATTTGAGGCAATCTGCCTTTTCGCTTTGCATGATTAATGCGATAAAATTTCCAAAAACCTTCATTAAGCACATAAAAGCGAAGCTCAACACCTTTTCCGTAACAAATAAGAAAATAAATCCCAAATTACCATTAAGTTTGACACTGAAAAACACTGATGACTCTCTATCGACGGGCGGTCTTCCGTTTGTAGTTGTATCGTTTGCAACATAATTTATAGACTCACCATTTAGAAAAATAATAGTTTTTTTTTAATCCACACAAGTGTATTATGAAATGTCTTGTTTGAATATCACTTGTTTGGACACAGGATTCTGAACTTTATTTCATTAATCTCAAAATCCATTTGGCTTGATTGTTGTCAACGGTACTTTGAGGATTCAACAAAGGACTTTAACATCTAAGCCGCATGAAATAAGGCTCATTATTCTGGTAGCTTTTTAGTTCTCGGGTGATTCTCACGTAGTTTGTGATTTATCGTGAAGTAGTGACACGGTATGTGGGCGTCGTCTCGTTACGTTTCCGAACTAGGAATGTACAGTTAACATCTTTAATGGCTTCAAACGTATTTCACTGTGGACGTAAACAGTAAATGATGTCATTTCAAAAGGGAACCAGAGAATTCACGATACTGCAACTAATTGTATGTGCAACATAACATTCTATTTCCACGTACCAAAAATTCTGCCACCTAGTTTTTTTTTAATCTTCGGACATCATTATGTTATCATAATATTATGTACTCGTAAAGTTGGATCGCAATTCGCCAAATTGATCAGCATTTTAGCGATATTAAATTGAGAATGCTAGTCAGCTTCTTAGTATAGAAGAATAAACTCATAATAAAATTACAACGATGAATATCTTTCTAAGAAGGAACATCTAGAAGAATAATTTCATATTCAGATAAATTCTTTATTAAGAAAAAAATGAATTCTTTATTTCAACCCAAAAAAGTACGGTGAATTTTACATAAGCTTCAAAACTTGAAACATCTTGACAGCGTAAAAACTTTGAGCGAAATTAAATAATTCAAATCGCATTTGGAAGTATTGCAGTAGGATTATAATTTCATGACCTTTGTTCGTGTATGTATATTTTTAATACTGGCAATTCCGTTTTAACAACTATGCAGCTTCTCATCCTCTTTAATCTGTTCTAAATTCGACGCTGTAATATGCAAAATGTATCTTCACTTATTAAAAAGGACTTAATACAAATGAATACATATGTATTAAATGCCTAAAAACATTAAAATAATTATTAATCAATTTAACAAAGCTAAATACATTGTTATTTTCTTACATCAAAAAAATTTGTAATACATATTTAGTTAATAACAACAAATGTGTCTCTTGGCGTCAAAAAATCTTATGCCAGTTTATTGAAAAAAAAAACCCTTAAGTGACTTAATTTCTTTGTGGTAATAATTTAACAATATCTGAATCAAGATTGCAATACATAAAAATAATTTTTCCTCAAATTATTAATTGTTAAATTCCTGCATTCCTTATTATATAGGATTGACGTTGAACATCTACTGTTAGAGTGGGTGGTGCCACAAAAGGTTTCAGATTTCAACACATCAATCTCGGCCTACCTTAAGTAGCGATTGTTCATTGTAAAACGAAATTAAATGTTTTTTATAATACGAAGGTTGTAACAGCGTTTGGGACTTTGTCACTTCCCGTCTTAGTTTTAACACAAATTTTAATTTTAATTTAAAACTAGAGGTCCCGCGGTTGTCGAAATTCGACTATAATCAATTGGAATTGTAAGTTTGTACACTTTATGATTGTATTTTATACTTCTATAATCACAAATTTCGCCAAGACTACACTATAAAAAATCTTAACAAAGCCAGACAATATTTAATCTATTCTCAATTTGACAACAGACGTCAAGAACAAAAGTTTGACAATAAATAGTATTCATGCGTGTGTGCGTCAAATACATGGTATGTGTGAATTTTTTTCTTTATTGATTTAATGTATCTTTTATTCATTATTTAAAAAAAATATTAGCATTGTGCACTTCTTCTCTATATTCTCTATAAGTGTGGAAAATTTCATACTGCTCCGTCCGCGCAATTTTCGTAAAAAGAGATACAAAATTTTGCTTCACGTATTAATATATAGATAATTTTTTACAAATTTTAAACAAAGAAGTTTTCTCTCATTTCTCCCTTTTTTTTCCTACCTAAACTGATGGTCTGATGATATCAGCGTAACCTTAACTAGTAGGTGGCTCAAACTGCAGGCTCAAGCCTGACGATGTTGCTAACATGAACCCTAGCAAGAGCCGTGCCTCGCAGAATCTACCACCGGATCGGAAACGCGACCCACTGAGAAGATCCGGTGAGAAAACTCAGTAGGCTGTTTCTGTGGGTTAATTTGCTCGGCGAGCCCTTCGTCGCAAGCTACGAGTTCGACAAGAACGATGACTGGTGCTTGGGATACCTAAAAGCACCGTTATGGGATCGAGAGGATCTGAAATGTCGTGTTTTGGGTGACGTCGTGGGTTTTCATAAATAAATAAATAGAGATTTTGCTTAAATAGAATTTAATAACATACATTAATTCGTTAACCCAGCCTATATTAAATATAAATTATTATTTAATAAATTTACATTATTTTTGTACGGAAAAACCTTCGGGTAAAAGCCTCCTCTTTTAATATACACCATTTCTTTCTAACCTTGGCGTTGTTCAGCCAATCTTTACCAGCCACTGTTACAATTTTGAACAGAACAGAACCTCTACAGAGAAACAAACATCTGATTCACACCTACAATCTAAACTTCACATAATTTAATTGCGTCCATGTTCGCTGCAAGCGTTGAACAATCCCTTATTTGCTCGAGCAATCTAAGCGTTTTGTTTTTGACGGAGCTATCCTTACAAATAGGTCGTTCGTTACATATGTAAGTAGTGTTGCGAAACAACCAACATTGGTGTGAAAGCGTAGATAAGCTTATTGGAAGGCATGGCTGCGCCCACACGCGGTACTATAGGTGATAATCGCCAAAGAGTTTTTAGTGCCGCTTGCATTGACTTGATTTAGATTAAGTTTTCGTTTTTATGTTTAATCTCAATCAAGACTTTAAGTAAAAAAAATAATAGTTTAAAAAATACGCTTTTATAGAAAATCCAACTAAAAAATACAAAATAAATTTTAATAAATTTGAATTAAAAATAGTGTAAGAAAAAATGACTTTATTGTAAAAAAGCGTGTTATTTTTAAACTATTATTTATTTTTCATTTTTTAGTTAATTTCATTTTTTTAATTTTTCTTTTATTTATTTTTTTCAATTTATTTTTATAACTGAATTGTCGTCGGTCCTTAATAAGTATACCAAATTTCGAGTTAATCCGACGTTTTGAAGGGGGTCAAAATCATGTTCAAAGATTCCGTTACATGCTAACATACATACGTCTGAAGCTAATAAAAGCGTATTAAAAATAAATTCAATCATATCAAATTTAATGCTTATAATCTAAGATTATATTCTAGGTCGTTGTAATCTAAGACAGACTGATTTCTTCAGCAATTATCTGCTTTTATCAGACAGACCAAGATATACCGGCTCCCGTCTTGAGACGTACTGTCAAGTACATTGTAGTGACGGCCATTATTTAAAAATATAACCTAAATACATTTTTTTAATGCCTTAAAGACGAACATGATAAAGATGGAATAATAATATTTGATAATGGATTTAAACTACATGTACAAATAAATAATTATTAGTAAAAAATGTGAGCCGTCACGGGACGCCTGGCAGATGTGAAACATCGACATTATTTTGTAAAAGTAATATGCAGAAAAGAACAAATTGTGATAGGAACTAAATATGTCATAATGATAAAATAAAATATTACGAAAAAATAATTTGTTTTCAAGTAAAACACAGGTTATGTGTACTGTAGTAAACAACACTGTATAAACTACGGTGTATACACTATAGGTATCCGAGCTCAGTGTAGCGAGAGAGATGGCTTAACGCCGGATGGAGTGGGAGAGAATCGCACAGTCGATGGCGCATGGCGACACATCGCCACGGCATACATCGCCACGCCAGAATTCGGTTTTACGTGCGGCTATAGATGTTTCACATCAAAAATATTTTTCAATAGTTTAATTACGTTAGGACCGCTTTTTTCTTTACCAAAAATACTTTTACTATTGAAGTTCCATAATATAATGAAGTAAGTTCGACTAGGGCCTTAATACAGAAAGGATATGGAGATGATGGAAATCAGTGTTGTTCGCGAGAGACACTGCGGACAGCATCAAACCTATGTATGTCTTTCTTTGATAATTTTGGAAAATCAATTTTTTTAAGTAATAACTTCTTTTAGTGTTATTTAAAATTGTTAAGACTATTTTCTTTTAGGTTAACAATCAAATTAAAAAAAAGTACAAAGGATCTTGGTCAGTGATTGGTTTTAACGAGATAAGGCATCGATTGGATATACTAAAACTTTCTATGACTTTATAATATTTTCCAGCTTTTCTTTTTTATTGCCCTTATAGACAGACGAGCATACAGCTCACTTGATAGTGAGTGGATACATCGCTCATGGACGTCAGCAATGCCAAGAGCAGAGCCAAGCTGCTGCCTACCGTAAATAAAAACAAAATATTTTATTTTATCTGTGGGTTTGCTTGCAAGTCAATACTATCAAGCGGGTTTCTATAATGTAAACGCAGCACGCACGAAGTTGCACTAAGCGTGGGCTCGGAATAGTGTCAAGAAGTAAAGAGGCGCAGTCGGATACAAAACTATTGGGCAATGATCCCAGGCATTGCGGCCACAGAATATGCAATCTGAAATAAATTAATATTTTATATCTTGGTTCTTTGTTTACTCTCATTATTTTAAATATATCATCGCTTAACCTAAGTTGTGTAGTCCAAATTATATCCTCACAATTTTATATATTTTTATATATCTTTGGTGTATTGAGTGAAAAAGTTTGGCTTTCAAAATAGTGTCAATGTTATTTTTGTTATTAGAGAAACAAATTGAACAAGTGTTCAAGTAAAATCAATTATAAATCAGAATATTTTAATTTCAAAATCTTATCCGAATTAATTAAGCAACAAATATTACTTTAAAGTTCATTGTCATTGTATTTTTCACTTGTCTCTCAGGCAAAGGAGGTTGGAAATATTGTGCCTACATGATTCGTAGGGAACAAATTTTTCTTACACGAATAGGGTAGGGAAAGATACGCCTCGCGTATCACGCACGGTAAGTAGCAACGAAGGAGAAATTGGAAAAATCCGCGAATAAGCGAAAGGGTGGCGTCTTCACATGTCAATGCGATATGTGGGCGTGGCTTGCAGCACGTATGGAAAAAAATGTTACATATCCCAAAAGGTCTTAACGACACTTGTACCTGTTTTGTAAATTATGTACGTTTTTTTTATAGTCCTTGTAGGCAGACGAGCATACAGCCCATCTGGTGCTAAGTGGTTACCGGAGCCTATGGACATTGACGTAAAGCTTACCACTCACCTAACTCGTCTCAACAGAAAGAAAAAAGAACACTATAAGTCGGGATTTTTTTACGTACCAAACTAATATAATTAATATAATTCGCTAAATTAGATAGAAGCATAGCTTCAATAAGTGGTTCAAAATATATTTCGACTGCAAATACAATACAATGTAGACAACACCTTAGATTAATGAACTAATCTTCGTATGAGAACGGAAAGAAAGGAAGGAAAAGAAAGAAAAAAAGTTTTTCAAATAACGAATACTCAAATTTAATATCATTCGCACACATACAAATATAGCTCCGGATTATCACCATTGTAAAGGATTAAGCCGATTAGTTCGTTCTAACATAATAAATACGATATCTCAAAAACCTATTAAGGATAATGAAGTGATTTTATTTTCTCAATACATCCCATTTTTATGCACAGGATGACATGTTACGAGGAATCATAATTTAGCTAAAACTGCATGAAACAATCAACTTTTTTCTCGGCGTGCTAAGAGTGAAATTCGTCTGGGAAAGCTAACAATCCCTCCTTTGCGATTCCATACGATTTCACCCAGTAATGATTTGCCTCGTAATGAGGGAGACGCGCAAGTAATATTCAGAGAGGAAATACTCAGATGTAATTCGACTGGATGCGACATTGACATTGTGTTGTCTGTAAACTCCAGTATCTACTTAACACCAAATCAACTGACTTTAGAAGCTATCTAAAGGATAATACCAAATTATGGCATTTTGCATAGTTTCCAAAGTCTGGAATAATCAGACATATTTTGTACCATGTGCCATCCGGCTTTGAAACGGACTTCCCTCCTGGGTGCTTTTTAAGCGCCAAAATATTTCAGAAAAAAACTATCTTTTAATGATGATCGAAAATGGAGGTACAGAGAATGAATTTTGTCCCTAAGAAGGGTCGTGCGGTAATATCAGGAGATTTCATACCATGTACAACAATTCCCCCGAGCACTCCTAATGACAGCACAGCGTAAAAATAAAGGATTATTTTAAAATAGAAAGAAGTAGATTCTTAGAAGTCTTGGCCCACAGAAACCTGTCCTTTGTAAAGTATTTGATCAGGCCTAACATATCACTTCGCTCAGTTGAAGACTTTCACTTTTGGAAGGAGAAGTTATATTTTGTATGGGTGTCATCTAGTGAGTAGTAGCTCTGTGACGAAAAAATGTCCGTTCTTCCGGGGTTTATTATTGCTGTTATTGCTTCCATACGTCAAACAAACTTTTTTCCGGGAATAAATATATAAATAAATCGCGGAGGCTTTACGTACTTACGATACGATAAGTGGAGGCTGAAGTGGAACAGAATATTCGTGTTTCCCTTATGGATTTTTTTTTCATCTATTTACCTTGTAATTTTTTTGAGGAAGAAATACTTACACGATCTTGCATTTAAAATTGTTGATCTTGCAAAGATACATGATCACGATTATATTACTGCCCTGGGAGGAGAGTTATCTATTCTTGGTACATTTATGTTTCATTCTTTAACTTTCTTTAGCAGAATCTAAAGCCTGAATGGTTGATAACATATTGATTATCATTAAAATTATATTTCTCACGTAATAACTTATATTTTGTATAAGAAAATTCCATTTCAAGTAGTGCAATAGGGTAGTCTATAATGAATCAACTGTTGCGTGAGGTTAACGCTCCGTGTGACGCATGGAGGCGTGGGTCAGCTGTTTTTGCTTTAGATTGCTGGCTCGCTAAATATTTCATTAAGTTGCGACAAATACTTAGACACGGCTTAGTAAATTAGTCTTCTTTCTGGCTTCTAGAATGCTTAATCTCATAATCCTGAATTAAATAGTTCGTTGCGATTTAATGAAAATCAATATTAAAATATTCTACGCAATTTACAATCACTTCAAAATCCAAAAAAGACCCTCTCAGTTCGTCAAGTTTAAAATAAATAAAAAATCAGAGCATGCTTTTGACAGTCAAATTCTAAATATATCCAAATATTTAGAGCTATAACATAAACTATTTGCCTAGAATAATAATACATTAACATGAACAAAATTAAGAGCAGCCGTTGTAAACATGCCATAATCATAAACCGTGTACGGCGTACGCATATTTCCGAGAACGGAACATAACAGCGACCGTTGGTAACTTTCATCTCATTACCGTTGACAACCGCCTCGCTCAGAACATGAAGCATTGTCATCAGGCAGGTAGGATTCTTTCATAAAATACTTGTACGAATGCCTTGTAGAGCTGGGAGTCTTGTAGGAATTCTCCCGCTGCAGGGCATGACGTAACGAGTGCTCGCGTATAGAGACTCTCACGACGAAAAGCCACTCCAGAAATTTACCGTCCCTCACCAACTTCAACGAAACGAGAGGGACGAAAACGAATTCTTTTCGTCATATTTTTCCCTTTACCACCCTCGCGATCTCGAGCGTTCTTTTACATAAAAGAGGTTCTCGAGAAAATAATAACGGGACTGTTCAAAGGGCGTCCAACTTTTGCTGTTCGGTAGCTTTGATTCTCGACTTGGCAAAGAATTTGCGAGACCACAAAGAGAATTTTTCAATATTACGCGCGGATTTCGAATTCGCTGATCTAGTTCTGTAATAGTCAAAGGGTGTCTAAATTTCAGATCTCTTACTGAAGTACTGAAGTATTAGTGAATTATTAGTGTGCAAGGTTTGAAAGTGCGAGGTGTGAAAGGTTTTTTTTATTGCTTAGATGGGTGGACGAGCTCACAGCCCACCTGGTGTTAAGTGGTTACTGGAGCCCATAGACATCTACAACGTAAAGGCGCCACCCACCTGGAGATATAAGTTCTAAGATCTCAGTATAGTTACAACGGCTGCCCTACCCGTCAGACCGAAACACATTACTGCTTCACGGCAGAAATAGGCAGGGTGGTGGTACCTACCCGCGTGGACTCACAAGAGGTCCTACCACCAGTAAAAGTGCCTATGAGTGCCTATTCAATGTAAGCCCTCTCAATATTAATTAGAACTACTTAAGATTAATTTACGACTTAAATTCGTGTTTTTTTAATTGTCTTTTTAATATTTCCGGCTTTTCGAATACTTTATAATAATTTGTAATCCATGGACGACTGATATTTTACTAATATTACCAATTCCAAATAAAATTCCAATCGTTTGAATCTTGATATAGTGTCATAGGTTAGTTAACAATTTTGCACACTAAAGGAACTTTGAAACAAAGATGGGCTTCAACGCTTTATCGTAGTCTCCACGGCCTTAACGGTTTGGGCTCCACCGTCTGTTTACAAATTACTCGACTGCATGCAAACTGCAAGTGGTTAAGAGGAAATCATAATGGATTCAATTTGTTTAAGCGGAGAGCTGATATTTAAATGCTGAGAAAACATTTGGTACGGTTAATTTCTTGGGATTATCGTTGTTGGATTTCCCTTCGTTTCTTGTACGATTGTTTGATTAAGACGATGGGTATTAAATGTTATTGAAATGGGTCGTTATGTGTGCGTGGTGTTTGATAATTTTGGTATCGAAAACGGGGTATCTTTCATACCGTTAAAATTTTTAATGTCCAGTCTGATGCAATAAAAGGGACTACAATCAGAAAAGGGCATATTCGGACAGCCTTTACAGATTTTAATCATTTTTAAGTTATTAAGATAATCTATAGATATATTAGTCTCTAAGAATGAAATTAATCTCTTTAATAGTGTGACAAAAAACTAATTAGCCTCAAGGAATTTCACTGTTTTTTTTTTTGATAGCCTAAATTGTAGTGTTGTTTTTCATATTTATTTCAACGACTAAGTAATATTGCGTACCACATAATTAGTTCTGGATATAAGTTATGTATAGATTGAGGACTAAAGAAATTACGTACGGCATTCCGTGGACACAAACAAATTATACCGCAGACTTTAATAACGCTGTGGAATACGAACATATCTCGCTGAACTCAAGCAACTAACTCAAAACATTTTAACGCGAATTTTTCTTAAGACGAGAGAGATTTTATGACGACAAATGACAAAAATACTCAACGTTTCATTGTGAAAGTTGGAAACGGCGAGCGTTGCTGTATCTCTATATGTGTGTACAGAAAGCCCAAGTTATTTGCCTTCGCTTCTCTTCCGACCATTTGCCCCTCTACCCCCTTACGCTTCCTGTTCCCATATTCCGCCTGCCACCCATCGTGTCCGCCAAAAATAAATACAAACAAAACTCAACTCTACAACACACGCGAAAGGGTTGCGTTTTAATATTGTCTCATCCACTATTTTTCTTTTCGTGCCGAGGGCGAAGTGACATTTTTCACGCGGACACGATTCTGGCTCCTAATCGAATAAGGTAGAAGTATTATTTTGGTATGTAAACTAGTGTGTATTAAAGACGTTTCGGCAATTTTTACGGTTGATATCTCCCGACGGGGTACGGAGGGCATGGACCGTACGAAAAACATATTTTTCAGATAACGACAATGAGAAAGGAAAATATTCAGATGAAAATTCTCCGATACGGCGCGCCGGGTGCGCTAGTATGGAAGATATTACGGGGCGGGCGCTACTTAATGATATTTTTTCGACATGCTTTACTTTTATTGCTTACTCAAAGACGTACATACTATCGGATACCCGTTTCTCATATATCATCATGCCCCAAACTCAATACTACACCAAAACTACATGTAAGTAAGTCGAAACGAATTCCTGAAATAAATCTTTCGTAGAAACGAATGTCGATCCGTGTTTTAGAGACGAAAAAAAAAAAAAGAATTGCTCCGAAATCTTCGAATTATATTCTGAAAATTTATTAACCGAACAACGTCCCGGTGGGATATTAAGTAACACGATATTAGCATCCCTCAAATAAAATGAGATGGCGATACGGATTAAGTGCTTAATTGAAGCGGGATAGAAGTAAAGAGGGGGCGATCTTGTCTAAAGGACATTGGCCCCCGGGGCACGCGACCGTTGATTCGAACTCCTTTTTAATTCTTTTTATTAATTATACAACAGCCGTGCAATGTTAATCCTTGATGACAGTATCACTAACGTAATAAATACACATTATTTTTGATTGTTTTTACAGCTTTGTTTCTTGTTGCTTCAGTTAATTTAAATCCGATGTTTAATTTTAGAAAATACCTTTAAAGTACAAGAGTATTCATTTGAAGCAACATATCCTGTGGCTACGGTTAACCACAACGAATTTTCTTTCATTTATTGGATCAAAATTGCACATAACTACACAAAGAACATGTTCAATTTTCTCGGTCTAACAGAAGCCTACAGAGCACGACGCAAAACCACTCAAGTATCAAAACGTGCTGTTCCACCTAAAATTCTTAAACGGCCCGACTTCCTCCTCATTAAAGACCTTTTTCTCAGCATCTCGACGCCGTTTTTATTCCACTTAATAGCCGGTACGTTTCCAATGTAAACTTGGCAATGAACGCTTAGGGGAGAACCCAAATTGGGTCAATCTTTGACTTAATTTTTTCGCTCTAGGTCGGTGATAATCAATAAGGGTGCTCTAAATTCACGCCCGTTTGTAATTAGATTTCGAGGTTATCGATTTTGGGGTAGGTCGTGGTTAATCGATATGCCGAGACGTGTTCTGGCGTTTTAAGTTCTTTGTAATTGATACGATTCGATTTTTTTTTAATCGTTGACATCAAATTACTAACGCCAACGATGCAGATATACTTGCGAGATACTTGCAGATGCTTTGAAGAGAAATATGATGACAAGGCAATATCGCAAAAGGCAATTAAGAAGAACAGACAGTAGCCGTCTCTCAGTCTTGTACCATCAAACATTGATCGTGAATTGGATTTAAGTGGTATTGTGAGGTCGGACAGTTGGGAATCATCCTGCCTATTTCAGCCATAACGGCTTATAGCGTGAGACGTCAATTAGCCATTTCAGCGTATTCTTCCACAATTTCATTAAATACTTTTTCTTCTTTCAAAAACACCAAATAAATAAATTCTAACGAGCCAAAGAAATTTTCTCGCCTTTACTTGATTCGTTAAAACGGGGGGAAATCCAGAATTCAATTTTAAGAATACGCACGGAGACTGAATACTAATATCCGCTGTCGGCGAAAACGCGACGAATCCGAGCTAAAACTACGCGCAGACCCGGTATTAAATCGATTTAGTCGAGACATTTTAAAATCGATTTTTTCGAGCACTAATTCTATTCTGTCCGCTAATAAGATACAGATAGGTTTTTTTAAATCGGATAGATAGTGATGCCCCAAATTAAAATTCTAAGCTGTGATCTGAAACTAAATAATTTCATCTTAGCCATAAGTTAAAAATCTTCTGCATACAAGTGATACACTTATGACAAAATAGTATGACAACTGAGTTTTCACAATTTGGTTTTGTTCAATAATTGCGACAACCACCACCCGTGTAATTAATAATGTAACGATTCTACTAAACTCGACTGGTTTTATCGCTCGTAAATACGTAAGCGTCACTTACATAAGAATTAAGACGGACGATGTATAATCGTATCGATCCATTATTCAATTCAGACTAGGTGCCAAATCGACTAAATAATGCATACATTTTGTGTATAAGCAAGCAAAGAGAAAACATTTAAGTACTATACATATAGTACATAATAAGGCGTTTTCAACGTGAACGGAAAAAGTAGTCGATATAATAAGTATGTCTGTATTGGCGGAGCTGGTCATCGAGTTCCAGTGGTAGGAACGAAAAAAGAACTAGAATGAGTCTTCAGACTTCAGACTGCCTGTGATCATGGCACTTGCGATACGCTTAAATATTGGAAGCTAATTAAATATGAAATTAATAGTACAAAACCGTCACATAATCGTGTCAGCTCGATAACACGTCTAGTGTAATAAAAATGTTGAACAAAGTGCCATCTCGAACGCACACTCGAACTGGCCACAGTCTGAAAGATCGATCGGGTCATTTAATCATGTAGAGTTGACATCGGCGCCACATCTTCTGTTGACACTCGCGGACACTCGAAAACGATCATCGTTTATCCACTAGTCATCGAAGCGTGTAGGGACAGCAAAAAACGATGTGTGCATTGAAAGACGCAAGCCCACTTAGGATGTTTGCCCGGCAAGCGGAATGCGGTAGCCGCGCCGGGTGCAAATATACGTATTGTATTGTCAATACACTCGTCATGTTAAACCGTTGCCTGGATAAGTTGATACGGTCAGCAACGAAACATATTGAAAAATTAAAACTTTTAGAATTATCACAAGAAAAATTATAAAAAAGAAGGGACGCCTGAAAATAAGAAAGAAAGGGAATATTAAGAAAACATGTCTACCACTATAGAAAGCGGAAAAGTATCGCACACTCCATGGGAAGCCTTCGCTAAAGAGCAATTAGATAATCATAAATATTGGACAGACTATTTGCAGACAATCCTTCACGATATTGTGTCCGTCTATCGTCTATTGTGTCAATCAGATAATGAAGATGCTTGAGTCAAAGCATAGGATAAAGATACATAGCTTGGACTCCTCTGAAGATCTTTCTGGAAGTTTCCATGATTCTAACCATGAGTAAATACAAACAGACAGACAGACAGACAGACATGAGTTCTAAGGTCTCAGTATAGTTACAACGGATGCCCCACCCTTCAAACCGAAACGCATTACTACTTCGCGGGAGAAATAGGCAGGGTGGTGCTATCCGTGCGGACTCACAAGAGGTCCTACCGCCAGTAAAAATTCATTTTCATTCAGTTATGTTGATCTTTTTAACAGATCATTTTCACGGCAGATGTTAAAAATTGTACGGACAAACAATTAAAAAAATAATAATTCGGTATCGGAATATTTATATATTCATCTGCCGACAGTACGAGTCACGTTAAATTTCTCTCGGTGTCCGGACAAATATTCGTAAAAGCAAATTATACTTAATATAAACTGAATAGAAACCATAGTTGGAGTGTTGACCGGAATCCGTAAATGACTCACGGATACGAGTGCCATTACTCCATACACACTATACGATAATATAAATACGACAGTACTTCTGTCTGTTCGTTACGGCTCTTGCTAGGGTTCGTGTTAGTAACATTGTCAGGTTTGAGCCCCGTGAGCTCACCTACTAACTCGGTGAATCTAGAAATAATCCCTTGAGGTTACTAGAATTAAAAAAAAGTAGCGTTTTCACACTCAAACCGCGAAAAGTTGGTCACTTTATACATGAATAATTATTTATTTTTACACACATACATATAAAAATGACCTTGTCTTATAATAACGTATAAATCACGAGTCTCTGGCTTGTTTGTGGACGAGCTCACGGCACACCTGATGTTAAGTGGTTACCGAAGCCCATAGACATCAACAACTTAATCGCCGCCACCCGTCTTTAGGCATGAGTTTTGTATAAAGTTATTGTAGGAATATACGACAAAGGGACGATCTTCCACCGAGCGGGTGATATTGCCCGGTAGACCGACGGTCCGTATGTTGTTGTTCGGAACTTGTATATATGCAAGCTTATCTTGAAAATGTCGTAAGCGAGATTCAGGCATCTGTCAATTATCTTGCGTTGTATGACGGCTACCCGCCACATTATATTACAACGACTGCCCTGTCCTACACAGCTTAACGCATTACATACTACCATGAAGGTAAAAATAGGCAGGATTGTGGTACCCATAGAGACTCACAAGACGCCCTGCCTCTAGTAAATACTGCGATACTTTCCACAGAAAGCATTATATTAATTATATGACCAGCTGACTTAGCAGGTGTTAGAATAGACTATTAAATTCATTAGATACGATATTATTTATATCTTACATGACTTGTTTTTTTATTTTATTTATTTCGTCATATAAAATGTGTTCATGACAATTACATCCGGCACCTGCTCTTCACTGATACAAAATCAACCATCCTAACATATTAGACACCTTTGCCCCCAACGGTGTGGGAAAAAATTTCAGCCCACACCTGCCAATTGACGAAGCAGCGTAAGGGAAAATGTTTTGTTATCTTATCTTTGTTACGTGGGCTGTACGGGCGTGGACTGGACCCTAAAGTGAAAATGCGGGTATTGGAAATTAAGCAATTGGGCAAAGTTTTGAAAATCTAATTTCCATCGTCAAAACTCTCTGTATATATATATATATATACATATTTATATATTATCACTGCAGCTTGGACGGACAATATCTATAATAGCATACATAAAAAGTCGAAATCGACATTTCCGTTGTCTGTGTGAACCATAAAAGGCTTTCAGAGTGCAGTAATTCAGTTTACGCAAATTTTTTTGTGTAAATACAATTAAATAGAATGAGAATATCATCAATATAGTCCAAGTCAATTTAAACATAAATTGTTCAGAATTTATCAATAAGTACTGGCTTAAATGGGAGCGAATAAGAATCATCAGCTTTCAAAAAATAAAATTATCATCAAAGTCGGTTCGTTCGGAAAAAAGTAGAAGGTAGCACACATGAAAAAATAGTCAAACTGAAAACCTTTTTAAATCCACTAAAAATGTTAATTATCACGGTATCGTGTCGGTACCGTGATAATTAAACGGTAGGCAGCGGCTTGCGATTGCTGATTTTAGTAAATACGACGACTGATAATAATATTTTTTTGTGCACCATGACATCCTTGGGATGGGAAAACCTATTCGGGAGCATAATTATGTTAGATATATAATAACTTAGAATCTATCTTCAGGAAACAAAACCCGCTATTATCAATCGATACGAAACACCACCACCGTCTTATCTACGAGGCCTACAATCTAGTGAGACCTTAGAACTTATATCTCAAGGTGTGTGGCGCGTTTACGTTGTGGATGTCTATGGGTTCCAGTAACCACTTAACACCGGGTGGGCTGTGAGATCATCCACACATCTAGGCAATAAAAAATAAAAAAGGCTACTGGTCATTTGTTTAGAATTTGTTGGAAGATCTTACATGATCGATAATAGTCTATTAATACAGAAGAATAAACTTCTAGTCTCTGCGAGCTATCAATCCTATTTATTAATCATACTTATTAGTCGTCCGTGTGTATAACTTTTCTATCTATTGTCGGGCCGCTAAAAAAATGCGACGCTAGCCCGTCCTGATTAAGCAAATGACGTAGTTTTGAGATAGCGCTGAGCTTCTTTTTTCTACCTAATCGCCGGTAGCCTAAGGGACTATACTTACTTGCAAACTGGTGAGCTCATGGGCTCAACCTGAGAAAATTGCTAACCTGGCCATAGCAAGAGCAGAACTTTGGTGAATCTACCACCGAATCGGAATCATGACCCGCTGAGAAGGTCCAACGGGAAACTCAGTGGGTTGTATACAAACACAGCTCACAGAGGCTAGTTTGCACATCGAATTGTTCATCGTAGTTGACAAGTTCGACGAAGACAATGCCCAGTACTTAGAGAGCCTCAAAACACTGATAGTGGATCCGGAGGATCCGACAAGAAATGTTTTGGGCGATGGTGGCTTTACGTAGCCTCGTCACCTGAATTTGATTTGTAATTAGCGGCGAGCACGATAAGATGGTTTCACTCTACTAATGCAAGATTATCTTATTGGATTATTTAACTGTTTCAACTTGGGTCAAAATTTTGCTAATTTAGCACTTCGTTTGCTGTCGGATCGATTGTATTCTCTCGGTGTCCGGACAATAACTCGCTCTAATCCTCCCTGGATCACTCCAGATAAAATAATGAATCTTCTGTCGTATCTCTCACAAACTAAATTCTATCATGTCCTCAGCTATACTAGAACCTCCATGCATGGTCTATGAATAATTGGAAAAATTAAGTAAATTAATTTATCTGGCGTGACGTTAAAGGGGTACAAGCCAACAAAAATATCTTCGCATTCAATTGTTAATTGATAAAATTACTAAACTGACAAGTTTGAATTACACATTCTAGTACATTAAAGTATCAAAATTCTTTAACAAAGCAAACAGATTTGAGTTTAACAATCATAAACTGTTTGTGGGCATTAGAAAAGTACGTGCAATTTATTTGTCGTTCTCATTATGAACGTTATGCGATTTCTTCTCTGTTTGCGTACGTACTTATATGAATTTGACATTAATATACTGTGTGTTTGCTTGTAAAACAGTGGTAGGAATACGTTTTATGAAGGTGTGGGCACGTGCGTCGTTTTAAAAGTGATAAAATTCAAACAGCTGATGGCGACTGGCTGTGGAAAAACACCGTTTTCAATTTAGTTTTATGGTTTGAGAGAACTATCATCTTTATTGTTTGCTTAGAAGATAGCTTAAAGAAAAAGAAACAACTAATAAATGACACACACATATTGTGTACTAAATAGTATAATATTTTGTTTGGTATTTAAATTATATCGTTTTTAAATTAATTAATAATGTAGTGAGCTATTCGTTATTCGATATATATATGTTGGCTAACGGGAATACTAGTTACATACTAGTATTTACATAGTACATTCTAGAACTTCGACTGTTAAAAACAACCACGTATATTTTATTTTTCCACACGAGTGCATCGTAAAAAAACATTTTACCACGGCAAAACGTACACTTTGTAAAAGATTCTTTGATTTTTTTTAAGAAGGCCCGTTCGTAACCTATATTATATTCGAAAAATTGCTAATTGTAAAATGCTACAATAGTATGGTATTCACGCGATATCATAGAACACAAGACATTTGACAGATGACTGAATATACCTTACGTCATTTTCCAGATAAGTTTGGATATACCCAATCTCCGTACAATAAAATTCGTTCTGATGGTCTACAAAACAATTTCAACCGCTCAGTGGAAGATCTACCCTTTGTTGTTTGTTACCTCCAAAACGTAAAATTATTTTAGGTTAATCTATCTCTATCTATATATATATAAATGAATTGCTGTTCGTAAGTCTCGCTAAAACTCGAGAACGGCTGAACCGATTTGGCTAATTTTGGTCTTGAATTATTTGTGGAAGTCCAAAGAAGGTTTAGAAAGTTAGATAAATATGAAAATGCTCAGAATTAAATAAAAATAACAATTTTGTTTTTCCTCCGTCCTCCGTCGGACCGATTCCTTTTGTTTGTTTTAAGTTTATTTTATACAAAACTTTAGGTCTTTTACTTATCGATTGAGGCACTACAAAGTCTGCCGGGTCAGCTAGTAACTAATAAACTTCAAATGTGATCAATCTTTAAGATATTTAGTATAGGATAATGATTAAAAAAATCTTAGCCAATTACCAACATATATTACGTACGGGGAATCGCTCACAAATTTCGTCGCTCTCACACAAAACGTCACAAACTCGAAACTTCGATTAAAACGTAATCAAATTATTACGATTCAATGAACATCGAAACTTAATATAAAATATTTAACATCCACATAAGAATCATCAAATAAGTGAAAGCTACGCGAATGTAAGCTGATTTACGCAGAGGAAAGATGTCCGATAAGGAAAGAAGAATTTTCTCATAAATTCACCGAAGTGGGTAGAAGGCATCTTGACGCGTTCGCTCTGTTAAATAAAGTTATATGTCTGTATAATAAGTTTGTATAAATAGAAAACTCAAATATCTAGAGTTTTTTTTTTTTTTTTTTTTTTTTTATGATTGAAGGATTACTGGTGGCCCGGAGGCCTTTCCAGTTTCACCAGGACAGGTGGGCGAACAAAGGCTCAGCCAGGAGGGGTGGGATTTGCTAACAGCTACCCGAGCGCCTCCGAAGGAGACCTAACAGCTCAAGAGCAGCTGCTTCGCGAATGAATCTACTACCGGATCGGAATCGCGACCCGCTGAGAAGATCCGGCGAGAAACTCAGCGAGCTGATTCATGGGTTAGGTTGCACGGCGAACTCTTTGTCGAGTTCGACGAGTACGGTTACCGAGGTCCCTAAGCCTGCTCCTAGAGCTGAAGGCGTCTAGTGCAAAGGTTATTGGATCTGAGGGATCCGTAAGGACGTGTCTAGGGCGTCGACGGTGACTGGCTCCTACATGATCAGGATTCGGGGAGTAGTCAGCGGCGGCTACGATAAGGCGATTATCATGACGCATAGCCTTATCGAAGTACCGTTCCGACGCTGACTTCATGTATTTCTGGATAGATTCGAGGCCCAGGTCGTCGTGTAGGTCAACGTTCCTCACGAACCACGGAGCTCCGACGGTTAACCTGCAAAAGCGGGATTGTAGAGATTGAAGGGTGTCTATGTGTGTGCGGGCCGCGTGAGCGAACACCACACTCGCGTAAGTCATGACGGGCCTTATGCAAGTTTTGTAAAGTGTCACCTTGTTCCGAAGGGACATTTTACTCCGCTTACAGATCATGGGGTAGAGTCTACCGAGAATAAACGCGGCACGGTCACGGACTGATTTTATATGCGGGCGGAATGTCATCGATGCATCCAGGGTAACGCCCAGGTACTTGACCTTCCTGGCCCAGGGTATGGATTGACTAAAGAGAGTAATCGGGGGTGTGAGATTCCTCCTCCTAATACGGGAGGAAATCCGTGTGGAGCTTCCCCTCTGAAATAGCACCGCAGTACTTTTCGCTGGGTTGATGTCTATGCGCCATTTTCGGAACCACTGTCCTAGGGCTAGGGCTGCGCTCTGAAGCTTCTTCGCGATTAGGGACTTGTTTCTACTGGAATAGTAAACAGTCGTGTCGTCGGCGAATAAAGCTAAATGGGTCGGCGGCGACCGGGGAATATCGTTAACGAATAAGCTAAATAGGAGGGGTGAGAGGACAGAGCCTTGCGGGACTCCAGCTGTGAGAGGTCGTGGGGAGGAGCGGGTTCCCTCGACTCGATATCGAAAAGAGCGGTTCGACAAGAAGTCCCGTATGATGAGCACGAGACTATCCGGCACGCCCAAGTTGAATAGTTTGAAAATCAAACCGTTGTGCCAGACTTTGTCGAACGCTTTTGCGACGTCGAAGAAGAGAGCTCCCGTGTATAACGGTTTTGGTCGATTAAGCCCCACAAGAATGTGCTCCGTGAGGCGGTGCACCTGTTGAACGCATGAGTGATTTGTACGGAATCCGAATTGTTCATCGATGAGAATGCCCTTGGATGAGACGAAGTCTCTGAGGCGTTTGTAGAGCAGACGCTCATACAGTTTGCCTAGAGACATGAGGAGGCTAATCGGGCGGTAGCTCGTCGGATGATTTTTTGGTTTACCGGGTTTATGTATGCCGATAACGTCCGCTTCTTTCCACACCGCGGGAAAGATACAGTTCACCATAGCGGCATTGAAAATAGATGCCAACATCACGATGAGTTGGACGGGTAGAAGTTTAATAACGCGGTTGGATATACCGTCGGAACCGGGAGCCTTGCGAGGACGTAGGTCTTTGATCAAGTCTTTAACTTCCATCGGGGTGACGGGTGGTAACGCGTCCGAGGGTGGCAAGGAGACTCTGCGTTCTACCTCACTGTCTACAAATTCTACATGAACAGGGTCCACGGATTGAGTGCTGGGCGTGCACTGGGTTTGCAATGTATCGGCCAGCAGCTCTGCTTTTTCATAATCATCGAACGCCGCGAGTCGGCCTGAGGGGCCTACGAGGGGGGGCATAGTTACTACCGTATCCGATTTGAGAGTACGAGCTAAGCGGTAGTAAGACCTTTGAGAGGGCGCGAGTCTTTCTAAGAAATCAGACCATCTGGCATCTCGGACTTCGGCGATGCGAGACTTTACGTCGCGTTGTAGGGCACGCATTCGAATACGATTTTCCGCGGTAGGATACCTGTCGTAGGCGCGTATCGAGGCGTTCTTAGCTCTAAGGAGTTCCCTAATATCGTCGGACAATTTGAAGCGGTGAAGGAAGTCCTCCGCTACAACTTGTTTCGATGACCTATCTAATGTCGAGGTGATGTGTGACGTTAAGATGTCTATGGCTTCAGCGGTATCCTGAGGAGACGGGGTAGAGTCTGGGTTAAACGGGAGCGATGGTGGATCAGATTCAGCCAGGCTGATGCCCAGCGTGTGCCAATCCACCACAGTCCTCGTGACGGGAACGGAATCGGGAGCGCGACCGAGCTTCATAACGACGGGACGGTGGTCTGAATCTAACTCTGAAACTACTTCGATCGAGTGTAAGCGCAGAGTTACGTTTTTTAATAACGCTATGTCGAGTATATCCGGGCGATGCGCGATATTTAGCGGGTAGTGAGTCGGGGTTAGCGGAGCGACGATATCGAAGGCGAGATCATCGACTAACGCGTCAAGCCGCCTGCCATTCGGGGTTGTAGTGTGTGAGTTCCACCTGATGTGTTTACAATTTAGGTCGCCCGCCAGAATGACAGAGCTCCCCATGCCGAGCAGCGCCTCGATATCACTGCTTAGAACAATCTTATCCGGTGGAAGATAAACGGACGCGATAACGATCGGCGCGTGTCCCGTCAGTGAGATTCGGCACACTGATGCTTCGATATTAGCGAGCGCGGGAGGATCGAGCGGGACGCAATGCAGGGCTCTTCTATAGTAAATGACGGTACCACCACCACGAGCAGAGAGCCTGTCGTTCCTGACCATGTTATAGTTCGCGATTTTAGGGTCACGGCGCGCGGGCTTAAGTAGGGTCTCCTGCACTAAAAAGATATCAATTTGATGGTCACGCAAAAAGTCAGAAACCTGATCACGTTGATTTGCGAGACCGTAAGCGTTAAAAAATCCTATCGTTACGGATAGGGGCTTTATTCTACTTATATACGCCATTGATTACCGGCGGAGTGAGGGGAGGACGTACGTATTTAATGACGCGTATACGTCGGCGTATTCTTGCACAACGGCGATAAAGTGTTGTGCAGTGGAGGCAGCGCGAATGGCGTCGCCCAAAGCGTTAACGCGCTCAAAGTTGATCGACTGAAAGAAGTCGATCGCTAAAGCGAGATTGTCCGACGCGGTCGGAGGGCAAGTCGCGGGAGAGGGACGAGTCGCGGGGGCGGGACGAATCGCGGAGGAGGGAGTTGTAGCCGTGTTCATGTACGGCAGCGGTTTTGCCCAGGCCGAGACACTGGGCACCGCCGCCGGAACGAACGCTGGCTTAGCCTGCGACACAGAGGGTGCCGAGGCTTTGATGTCTGGGCCGGAAGCTCGGAGGCGGTTTTGGCGGGCGACGCGTCGATTTAGTTTAGGGGCTCGGGGGCATCCGCGGTAATTTGCGGGGTGACCCTGTGTTCGACACAGGACGCAGCTAGGCGGTTCCGTCGCGGTTTTTTGATCGCGAGTGCATAGGGCCGTGGCGTGATCGCCTAAGCACTTGACGCATCGGGGGCGCGCGTGACAGTTACGGGAAGAATGCCCGTATAATTGGCAGTTATGGCACTGGCTAGGTGTGCCTTTCTTGTGTGGGGTTTCGACTGCGATTCCGGAAAGGCTACAGACCGTTCGGATGTTGAATATTTGCTTACCCTCGGGGGTAGGCTGGAGGGCGACGAGAACCATATTATATGGCTCCCTTCCGCGGCCTGTATGCATGCGGTGTACGGAGTTAACCGGTAGGCCTTGTTCGAGAAGGTCGGCCTTAACGAGCTCGGCATCCAACTCTTTAGGGATGCCACGTATAACGGCACGGAGTTCGCGCTCCTCCTGGAGCGTATACGTGTGGAAACTTATACGCTCCTTACGGAGGTAAGAAGAGAGGGCCCTATGGTCGTCGGGTGTTCGAACCTTAATTTGAATGCCGTTCGCGAGGTTACGGGCATTCGTGAAATTGATATTTTTGGCCTTAAGAGCCAGGGAAACTCGTTCCCAAGCTGCCTTCTCTTGAAGGATTACCGGGGGAGGGGTCTGGGTTTTATTTTGTGCCACCGGACGCGGCGACGGAGTGGCACGGGCTAGAGGCGCAACGGGAGTCTGAGGGCGGGGGCGCGACGCGTTCGCGGCTTTGCTAATTTTAGCGGCCGCGGGAGCTCGAGACTCCGCGGCACGCTTCTTACCCTTTTGCACCAGGGTGAATCCATCCGTCGATGAGGCGGGGGCGAGGTCGACCTCCATCTCCGAGTCAGAGTCGGAGGACGAGGAGGCGGGCGCAGGTGACCTACGAGTAGGTGTTTTGGAGGGTGCGACGGAGGCCGCGGATGATCGCGCTGCTGGAACGGTGACCCCGGCGGACGACGCAGCAGTTTTACTCGCCAGTATAGGCGACGCGGGAACGGCAGGCACGACGGAGGCTGCGGTGCTCGATGCAGAAGCTTTGCACGCAGGTACAGGCGACGCAGGGGCAGCGAGCTCGGCGGAGTCCACGAGAGGGCTCGCGGTGTGATCGGCCTTGAAGGCCTGAAACTCGGAAGTGAGCTTTGGGTAGCGAAGCCGGAGAAATTCCGCAAATACAGCGTCCATGATGGCTACGTGCCCAGGTGGGGCTACCCTGGGTCTTAGAAAACACTCGCCTTGCGGCGAGGCCCCAACTTCTCGGACCTGAGCGGTTCTATTGAACACAGGTGGCGATGCGGCACGATTACTACAGGACAAAGAAAAAAAACACAACAAAAAGGAAATAACAAAAAGAAACAAAACAATTAAAAACTTCCAGAAAAAAAAAACACTTGGTCGGCAGATGTACCACGAACACAGAAATAACAAAAGGAAACAAAACAATTAAAAACTTCCAGAAAAAAAAACACTTGGTCGGCAGATGTACCACGAACACAGGCCGCGCGAACAATGGCCGGGCTAACAAAAGCCGGGCGAACAAAGGCCGGGCAATCGAGTGGTCGATGAGCACGTCCGCACGTGACGGGTGCCTCTATCGGAATGGATATCTAGAGTTAAGAACTGATATTTTGTATAAGAAGTAAGATGAACAGCCGAGCTCACGATTCACTGGTCATTTAAAAAAATAACAATTTAAAACTCAACATTGTTGTTCGAGAATTGTTGTGTAAGTTCTTTAAATAACAGCATTAGCTGCGATGTGCAATAGAGAAATATTGCAATCCATTATATTAAAAAAAATATTGTATAATGGAAATAGATACTTTTTTTACTCAATGGATAGACACACTACCGGCCGGGTAATTAAAAAATTAAACCTTAAAATCGATATAATGATAATTTTGACTGGCATCTACATAAAAAGTCACAGATAACTCAGCGTTCTTTCTCTTGTGATAATTTATTACAATTACCATGTAATGAACATCCTTCTGTGGTGCTTCCTGTGAGCTTTAACAAGTCTAAGTCCATAGCGGTATTATCACGCTCTTAAAAGTCAAATACGTATATTTTTGATGTGAAACATCTATAGCCCCACGTAAAACCGATTTCTGGCGTGGCGACACATGCCATGCTATATGATGGTATATATATACAGTCTATATGCAGTAGTGTGTACGGTGTGGCGGCGCGTCGCCATGCGCAATCGACTTTGCGATTCTCTCTGTGTTTTACTTGAAAACAAATTATTTTGTCGTAATATTTTATTTTTTAATTATGACATATTTATTTCCTATCACAATCTGTTCTTTTCTGCATATTACATTTACAAAATAATGTCGATGTCTCACATCTGCCAGGCGTCCCGTGACGGCTCACATTTTTTTTGTCTTTGAATCGATGTCTTTATCCCCCCCTCAAGTCTTTAATAAAGCACTTTATGCTGTAATCTTCGTTCCGGATTTTTTTTTTGTTTTTTTTGTTGCCTAGATGGGTGGACGAGCTCATAGCCCACCTGGTGTTGAGTGGTTACCGGAGCCCATAGACATCAACGACGTAAACGCGCCACCCACCTTGAGATATAAGTTCTAAGATCTCAAGTATAGCTATTTACGGTTCTACAGAATATTATCGCGTTTGTAGATCATACGAAATCGGGGATGAAAACCTAGTCACAAAGAAAATAACAGAAATTTCCTATTGAATTCGAAGCTCGTGAACACAACGCTTCAATACACTTTCATGGAATTTTTTCCCAGTAACGCCATAGTAATTCGGAGTGGATTCACGTTGCTAAAACACGGAAGAATGTCTCGCATTGCAAAGAAAGAATTCGCAATAACGTAAGGCCCCGCCCTTTTACACACACGTAGGCTATTGGAGGCTGCTGCGATCGGAAAAAAGAGGAAAACGGGGTAAATTCGCCCCCACAAGGAGGGTGGAGCCGGGTGGATATGTGACGAAATAAATCGCGAACATGTTAGCTCAAGAATAGGTATTAATGTCTCTTTACTTCACGAATCTGTGTTTTTCCGTCGTATTGTACTGAAGCGTTTCTGTCATATTGCCAAAAAAGAGAAGAGGGACAACTTTGAGAAGCTCTGGATTACAGGTTAAATTGAGAAATAGAAGACGCGTTAGATAAATCAAGATACGTACCGATACGATACCGAGTATACACTGATAGTACCAGAAGTGCGTCTTATTCAGGATCCATTACACTAAGCAACTTCAAAAAAGCCTTTTCAACTCCGTCTGCAGGATTTATTTTGGTAGATTAACAATGTCAATAGACTGCTAAAACTTCGCTAAACGAGAGCACTATTGAGTTAGACATGTCTTGAGAAAACTGGAGCCTCGCTTAAATTAGTCTTCAATTGTGAAGCATAAATTACCTGTTTGCCATAATTTATTATGAAGATAACGCTTAGATAAAGATTCCACAGCCACTTCAGAACAGCAGCCTAGTTAACACGCTAGGATCCTCATGTATACGATATGAAGGTCCTTTCTAGATTCAAGTCCCAAATACCAATTATCTTTAACAAAGATACCGACTACAACCCGGAATCGTATCTGAACTTGTGCCGTGATACAGTCATACTACTAACCGATAGATTAATGAAGGGAGCGTAATGTTACATGAAGCACTTCATAATCAGAAAGCACAAAACAAAAAAGATAATTCCAATTCCAAGAATAATAAAAAAATCACAATGGTGGCCTAGGACGGATTTATCAGAGATCGAACGTCGGGTTCTTTGAATACTAAACCAGCATGTTGCGATTGCCAAGCAGAACTAACGTAGAGCTCATTGTAAGCGATACGCCTATAACTGCCACGAAGCAGTCATTCATTTCAATTCGGAGTTTGTGATAGTCGTTTTCAATGCGATTGATACATCGACCTGATGTGACCTTGACTTAAAGTTCAAAAGAAGTCATGAGTTCACCCAACGTTGCAATAAAAATAAAATAAAAAAAAGAATAGTTGACAATTGGAATGCTTTTGACGTGAAAAAAAACAAATCAAGTTGAGCAAATTGCTAGATTTAACATGTCAGTTACTCGGTACAAAATCAAAGGAAAATAATGATAATTTACCACAACTATAACAAGGACTGGAAGGAAGAATTGGTACGATATTCAAAGAAAAAAATCGACAGCTAACTTATCTCTCCGCGGTCACCACGAAAACTGTTAATTTAGAATAATACTAAGCGATATAGAAATTATTATGAGGTTTGATAAGCACGTCTTCGGGACAAATCCGAATTAGTATAAGTATTACTTCTTTTTCCTTTACACCAATTGCTAAGCGGGATATTAAAAAATCCTTTCAATCCATTTCCACTAAGGCAGTAGGATGTGATAATCTGCAGCTTCAAATGTTCACACTTATCATGGAGGAACTTGCTCCTATCCTTTGCCACATAATAAATTTTTCTCTTGAGTCCAGTTCCTTTCCGTCACTTTGGAAAAAGGCTCATGTCCTACCCTTGCCTAAAATTGCAAAACCTTCTTCTTTATCCCATTACCGTCCCATCTCTATTCTTCCGATCTTTTCCAAAGTCCTCGAGAGCATTGTTCAAAAACAACTTTCTTTTTACCTCTCTTCGAATAACCTACTGAGTCCGTATCAATCTGGATTCCGTCCAGGTCACAGCACTGTCACCGCGTTGGTGAAAATCACCGATGATATTCGCTTGGCCATGGAGCGGAAATCAATTACTATTTTGGTTTTACTGGACTTCAGCAATGCTTTTAATTCAGTTGATTTTGACATTCTTCTTGGTATCCTATCCTCTCTTAATGTCTCGTCTTCGGTAATTCAGTGGTTTAATTCTTACCTCCGTGGACGCTCGCAGTCGGTTCGCTACGAAGAGTCTTTCTCTGAGTGGTGTGACCTCACTGCGGGTGTTCCACAGGGTGGCGTACTTTCTCCTCTCCTCTTCTCTGTGTTTATAAACACAATTTCTCAATCTATATCTTCACACTTCCATCTCTATGCAGACGACTTGCAGCTATATCGCCATACGAGGGTTGCTGACGTTGGGGCTGCCATTTCGGCAATCAACGTGGATCTCTCTGCAATTTACAACTGGGCAAAGTCCTTTGGTCTTTTGGTGAATCCTTCGAAATCGCAAGCTCTCATTGTTGGTGGTAGATATATGTGCGGCCTTCTCGATTACAGCTCGTTAGCGCCCATCCTCTACGACAACGTTCCGATAGCGTATTCGAAATGTGTAAAAAATCTAGGTTTATACATCGACAGTCACCTCTCGTGGATTAATCACGTTTCCGAAGTAAGCAGAAAAACTGTTTACTCCTTTCAGTCTCTGAAACGCCTTCAAAAATTCTTGCCTCTTCGCACTAAAATTTCTCTTGCCCAAACGCTTTTACTTCCTCTTCTCGATTATGCTGATATCTGTTTTCTAGATGCTTCTGAATTGCTTTTAGATAAACTCGAACGTCTGCAGAATTTGTGCATCCGCTTCATTTTTGGTCTCCGGAAGTATGACCATGTATCTGATTTCCGGGCTGAGCTGGGGTGGCTGCCGATTAGGCGACGTCGTGATTGCCACATTCTCTCTTTTCTCTATTCTATTCTTCACAATCCCGATGCCCCTATCTATCTCCGTGAACGCTTTGAATACCTGATTCCTGACGGCAAAGTTAGTCGACAAGCCACATCTCTTCTTTTAAAAACTCCCATTCACAGCTCTAGTCGCTATAGTGGCTCTTTCACAATACAAGCAGTGCGATTATGGAATTCTCTCCCTCAACCTATTCGTGCTAGTTCCTCTCTAGAAGTTTTTAAGAGTCAAATGAAGAAACATTTCCTGTCACTTTAATTGTATTTAAGTTATTGTTTTATGTATGTTTATTTATATGTATTTTTCATTTTATATTAGATGTTTTTTTTTTTTTTTTAAACTTAGTTTAAAAGTCATGCTTTAATAGCTTTTATATTGTACACTATTCCCCTCTTATACATCGTATTTCACTCTGCTATTGGTTTGCTGGAAGAAAACTCATGAATGAGTTAAGCTCGCCTTTGTACATAGTATTTAGACATTCTTTAAATCTGTTTTTTATTGTATTTTCTTTGTGTGTACAATAAGTATAAATAAAAAAAAAAAAAAAAAATATTAGCATAGCATAGCATATTAGTTAGTATAAGTACACATCAGTGTATATTATTCATAATTATTCTGCATACATTCTAAATTACGAACCAAACCTTTTTTCACAACTAATTAAGGTTGTTTGTACTTAACTGAACAAAATGAAAACCACGTAAAATTATCATAAACCACAACTTAACAAATTCATAAAATTCCATATCAATCAGTCTGTGACGCAGCAAATAGTGTTCACTGGTTAAATGGACCGACAAACTCACGCCTTGACCTTACGAGAGCCTTATAGCCGCCAACTCAATTCAACCAACCTTGAGACATGAGGTCAAATTATAAATTGAATTATTATAATGATTATCCTACACCATAAATTGGCAGAACGACGATATCTACCTATCGGAGTGTATTATCAACAATGATAAATGTACATAATACAAAAATACCATTGAAGGTTGAATTTATTCACACTCTAATAGCTTCTTCGCTCGAAAGCAAAGACACAATAATCGTAAAACGAAAACAGTAATTACCAAAACAAAATGGCAAGAACTATAAATTATTTAGATCGTATCAGAGATGCAAATTGCTACAAACTCGAGTTTCATATTTCAATTTCGAACGTGGTCCTTAAGTTTCTGAAATTTCGTACTGACTGGAGTTTTTCTCGTACGCGCGTGTAATACAAACAATATTTGCGTGGATAATACGTCGCTTCGTGGAACATTTACTTCTCAGATTTACATAAAAAAGGGTTTTATCTATACTTCATAACAAAAAGCTGAAGAGTTTGTTTGTTTGAACGCGCTAATCTCAGGAACTACTGGTTCGATTTGAAAAATTATTTTAGTGTTAGATAACCCATTTATTGAGGAAGGTTATAAGCTATATAACATCACGGTAAGGCCAATACAAGGGGAGCACCAATAAAGAAAGTTTCAAAATAGGGATTTAAATAGCTCCTTAACATTCTATAATTAAAAAATATTTTCATTTTCTACGTAAATGAAGTGGGGGTAACATTTAGCGTTATGCCAAAGTAACCATTCCACGCGGACGGAGTCACGGACAAAAGCTAGTTCATATTTAAAACAACTTCATTAAATTTTCAATATGTTTTTTTCTTTATTGATTAGACGGGTGGAGAGCTTACGGCCACCTAGCGTTACGTGGTTTCCAGAGCCCATAGAAATCAACAATGTAACTGCCACAACCCGCCTTGAAACATGAGTTCTAAGTGTCCGTTCTTACAGTACAGCGGCTGCTCCGCCCTTCAAATCGAAACGCATTACTGCTTCACGGCAGAAATAGGCAGGGAGGTGGTACCTATCCGTGCGGACTCACAAGACGCCTTACCACCAGTAATGTATTTTAAGCAAATATAATGTTATTATACTTTGTCCAATTGTAAATTAGCACTTTTCACAATAGTCATTATGCACCCAATTTAACAAACAACAACAGTCCTCAACAGAGCGAAGCGGTACTTCACGCCTGGTCAAAGACTTTTGCTTTATAAAGCACAAGTCCGGCCTCGCATGGAGTACTGCTCCCATCTCTGGGCCGGGGCTCCCAAATACCAGCTTCTTCCATTTGACTCCATACAGAGGAGGGCCGTTCGGATTGTCGATAATCCCATTCTCTCGGATCGTTTGGAGCCTCTGGGTCTGCGGAGGGACTTCGGTTCCCTCTGTATTTTATACCGTATGTTCCATGGGGAGTGCTCTGAGGAATTGTTCGAGATGATACCAGCATCTCGTTTTTACCATCGCACCGCCCGCCACCGGAGTAGAGTTAATCCATACTACCTGGAGCCGCTGCGGTCATCCACAGTGCGTTTCCAGAGATCTTTTTTGCCACGTACCATCCGGCTATGGAATGAGCTCCCCTCCACGGTGTTTCCCGAGCGCTATGACATGTCCTTCTTCAAACGAGGCTTGTGGAGAGTATTAATCGGTAGGCAGCGGCTTGGCTCTGCCCCTGGCATTGCTGAAGTCCATGGGCGACGGTAACCACTCTCCATCAGGTGGGCCGTATGCCCGTCTGCCTACAATGGTAATAAAAAATAAAAAAACACATTGTTTTATGAATTCAGTTCGCTCATTACACTGATTTCCGATTTTGACACTGTTACCGGAATCCGTCAATACTTCAAAGGTAATACCGAATAATGATTATAATAAGACTTGAGCTCAAAATCTCGATCGAATCGTAAAAGCCGACTTTTTATTTGTCCAGTGCGAACGACTCGTTCACAATAGCAGCTGGAAAGTTAAAGACCGCGCTGAAATGGATATAATAGTTCAATGAAAAAGACCTAACTTTAAAAAACAATCGTAATAATAAAATAGAAATTCAAAGCTCGAATTCAAATTATCGAATAATTAAATTTAATCGAGTAGAAATAGATCCATCTCTATGGTGAAGTCGCTGGTTAGAAATTTTCAACTTAACAATTTTCTCTGTATGAAAAAAAAACAATATTTGAAATTTACATTTTTTATCGTGATTTCCTCTCATACGGAATGACTGTTTGATTTTTACAAGTGTTTCATATAATTTGTGATTAATTTGTCTTTAAGTAAGTATAAATAAAAATATTGCACATGTATCCAAATTTTTAATATTGGTGTGAAAAATTTGTTTGGCATACCTAAAATTCTGGTTTCATGTAAAGAGAAGATACCTTTATTGAAAAACGAAAGAAGCTTGCTTACATAAATTAATGTGCAATGTTTGATCCATGATCATTTTGTACCGTAAGTTCCATGGGGAGTATGTACTCCAAAGGTTTGTTCGACATTCGAAAATCCTCCAACTCCATTTTACCATCACACCTTCCACCACCACCATAGTGCCATTTGGAATGAACTCCCATTCGCGGTGTTTTCAGAGCGCGATAACATGTCATTCAACGAACAAGGCTTGCGGAAAATATTCAGCTGTAGCCAATGAGTTGGCTGTACCCGTGTCATTGCTGATGTCCATGGGCGACGATTACCAAACACTATCAGGTGGTTCTGGAAACGAGGGTCATATAAAATAAAATTGAAACAAAATAATAAATGCGTAAGACGTTGTTTTTGAAGGGAAAAGAGCGTTGGGCTCTAATGATGGTGAGATATAGGAGCTCTTCTCAAAATCCGTATTAAAAAGGACATGCCTTAAGCATATTTCTATGGCAATAGTGTTTCCGCAGGAAAAAATCGATAATAAATCCCGATTCTCCTATGAATGTAGGTATGTAACACGTAGACGTAATATAAGAAACAGGACCAAGACTAATCGGGATGGCATCGCAGTTTTATTTTCAATAGTGTTTGCCCAAAACCGGAACCTAATCATTTACAAATCGAGACTGAGTTTAATCATATACATACATATATTCCATTTGCTCAGGAAACATCACTGAGAAAAGTCCGTTCAAAACCCAGACCAGATACGTAATAATAGATAATAGCTGCCCTATCTTTCGAAACAAAACAGATTAATACCTCGTGGCATTAACACGAATATTTATCTTTTGCCAAGTTACGTCCATGCCTACGATGAAGCGGTATGGAAAACTTTTTATTGATGTAAGGCGTATAAAGGGTCGTCTTTTGTTGTACATTAAAAATCCTTACACAGACTTTGGATGCTCGGCCTTTGTGAACTAAAAGATTAACTAACAAAGCGTTGTTGAATTATCGCGGCTTAATTTTATAATTTTAGGGCGAACAAGTAAATGCCACCAAGTAGATGACAATTTCTGGCGCAAAGCAGTCCTGCGTTCTGAATTTCGTAGTAAGTAGTAAGTAGTAAGTAGTAAGTCGTAGTAAGGGTTAAACATTACTAAATGACCACCACAACCGATCTGACAAGAGTGATACGACAAAGAAGATAGCACAATTATGGCTTCTACCTCATATAAAAAAAATTCTTGCTGTGATGAGTGGACGAGCTCACAGCCCACCTGGTGTTAAGTTAAGTGGTTACTAGAGCTCGTAGACATCTACAACGTAAATGCGCCACCCAGGTTGAAATATAAGTTCTAAGGTTTCAGTATAGTTACAACGGCGGCCCAAACCCTTCAAACCAAAACGCATTACTGCTTCACGGCAGAAATGGTCGGGGTGGTGGTACCTACCCGTGCGGACTCACAAGAAGTCCTACCACCACTAATTACGCAAATTATAATTTTGCGGGTTTGATTTTTATTACACGATGATATTCCTTCACCGTGGAAGTCAATACGACGAGTTGTACGTGTATACCTTACATTAGGATGTCGGTGACGCGAACCTATAAGATTTCCCCCTACCGAAAAATGCTCAACGCAGCTAAAGAGTTTTTCACATCAAAAACCGAAGCATTTGAGCGTCTAAAAGTCTTCGTGGGTTATAGATATTAAAGCAACAGAGTTATCGTGACAATAGCTTCTAATGTCAATAATAATATTAGAAATGAACAATGGAAATCACGGGCTTCTCTCTCTGAACCCATTCAGAAATACATTTAGGAAAGTCTAAGTTATTTTACCGACGCTTTTTTTTCAATCTCTTTAGCTCGAATAACTTCAATACTAAGGAATTACGCTCACTGAGCGGATCGGGTTCGCTCTATTAAAAACGACATATTGCAAATACCTAATAAAAACAAATTACGTATGCATGTATACAATAGTATTACACCAATATCTATATATTAATACGTGAAGCAACTTTGTATCCCTTTTTACGAAAAACGGGCGAACGGAGGAGTATGAAATTTTCCACACTTATAGAGAATATAGAGAAGAAGTGCACAATGCTAATATTTTTTTTAAATAATGCCTAAAAGATACATGAAATCAATAAAGAAAACATTACACACACTACATACCATGTATTTGACGCACACACGCATGCATACTATTTATTGTCAAACTTTTGTTCTTGACGTCTGTTGTCAAATTGAGAATAGATTAAATATTGTTTGTCTTTGTAAATATTTTTTATAGTGTAGTCTTGGCGAAATTTGTGATTATAGAAGTATAAAATACAAGCATAATAGTGTACAAACTTACAATTCCAATTAATTGTAGTCGAATTTCGAGTACTGCGGGACCTCTAGTTTACTAAATTTGTTATTAAATCAATGGTTCGAGTCAACAAAAACTGTGATAAATTCAAAACAAACGACATCAATTACAGACGATGATGAAATATCATGCAAACGAAATGTGTTTGAAACCCTACTGGTTTTTTCTTCGAAATATTAAATATTAAATTATTATTTTTTATTGCTTAGATGAGTGGACGAGCTCACAGCCCACCTGATGTTAAGTGGTTACTGGAGCCCATAGACATCTACAACGTAAATGCGCCACCCACCTTGAGATATAAGTTGTAAGGTCTCAAGTATAGTTACAACGGCTGCCCCACCCTTCAAACCGAAACGCATTACTGCTTCACGGCAGAAATAGGCAGGGTGGTGGTACCTACCCGTGCGGACTCACAAGAGGTCCTACCACCAGTAATAATTTAATTATTACCACCAGTATTAATTTTATTTGACGATAACATTAGGAATAAATTTGCGGTTGCCTTATGTTATCTAAGCATAGCTTATTTTCAGTACATTCCTTAAGATTAAATGGGGCCATCAATTTAGGATCGACCTCTCTTAATCGGCGTTGAACTTTGTCACCGTCGTTAGATCTGTATACTATTTGTACATGTATTAAATTTCATTTACTCGACTTTATAAGCGTCTCACTCTAACTTATCTTTCGTTTCGCTCACAAGGCTTCGAAGCGCCAAATCCTACTTATAACGTCTCGTGGCTCAGCCTCCAATGGATTTTTTCTTCTCTATGTCACTTAGCGTTGGTTGATACTTTCATATTTCTTTAAATATCCACAAATATTCAAGCTTTATGTGTTGTATCTTTTTATTTATTTTTTATTGCATAGATGGGCGGACGAGCTCACATCCCACCAGTTGTTAAGTGGTTACCGGAGCCCATAGACATCTACAACATAAATGCCACCACCCACCTAGATATATAAGTTCTAAGGTCTGAGTATAGTTATGACGGCTTCCCCACCCTTCAAACCGAAACGCATTACTGCTTCACAGACTGACTCACATTACTGACTCAGAAGAGGTCCTACTTTGGGGAGTTTACGACGAAAGAAAAGATCTTCCACCGAGCGGATGATATTGCTCGGTAGACCGACGGTCCGAATGTTGTTGTTCGGAACTTGTATATATGCGCTTTATCTTGAAAATGTCGTAAGCGAGATTCAGGCATCTGTCAATTATCTTGCGTTGTATGATGGCTACCCGCCACATCACTCCCCTCCGAGACTGGAGGTCGTGTCATTTTTTTAGTTAGCGTTGTCCGTGCTGAGATTAGCTTGCAAGGGCCAGTGCTGCTCGAAGCCTGCGGTGAGTCGAGGCTGAGCTTGAATGCTGCGTGCGTGTCACCAGTGCTGCTCGAAGTTTGCAGTGAGTCGAAACTGAGCTGAATGCTGCGTGATTGTCGCCAGTGCTGCTCGAAGTCTGCGGTGAGTCGAGACTGAGCTTGAATGTTGCGTGCGTGTCGTGCGTAGTCCATGTGATGCAGAGCTGCCACGCCGGAGATGTGTGACCCCAAGCGTTGATGATCCGGTCGTGGGCTGCGATGAACTGTAGCGGCGTGATGAGGCAGTGAAGTTGCGTGCCGTAGGACCAGGAAGCGCGGTGAGTCGGCTGCAATGGTCCTGTTGAGGCTGCGATGCTGGCTTGCTGTGGGACGACTGTCAATGACGTTTTATTTGCGAGAATGCGGGGATTGTGGTAGCCGAAATTCTTGATGCGCTGATGATGAATCAGAAGGTTGCGTGTTCACATCTCGTCGCAGGTCACCAGTTTGGGGAGTTTACGACGAAAGGAAAGATTAAATACAAACAACAATGCAGGAATGAAAGTGATTTAAACTTTTTTTGTGACTGAAAGATTACTGATTGCCCGGAGGCCCTTCCAGTTTCACCAGGACAGGTGGGCGAGCAAAGGCTCAGCCAGGATGGAATGTAAGCTATGGTTACTTTATTAGTATTTAGTGGTAGCATGTTTAAATAATACTGACTAAAATAATACAGAAACAGTAATATGTAGGAGCATTTTTACTAACTAAGCTATAGGGTGACATCTTATGTTACATATAAGTATGAGTACATAGAGTTTTATTCAAATACAAATAATACGAATTGGCCTTTTTACTACAAATCTGCCAGTAGCCTTGAGGGGCTATTCTGGTTTCACCCTGACTGGTGGGTGAGCTCATGGGGCTTAGCCTGAAAGAATTTGCTAACATCTGCCCTAGCAAGAGCAGTGCTTCACTGAATCTACCGACGGGTCGGATTCACGACCCACTCAGAAGACCCAACGAGAGCTCAGTCAATTAACAAGTTAAGTCTATGTTAGTAGTAGGAAACCTGATGACTGAGCAACGAAGCAAACCCAAACTTACCCAATCGACCTTAATACAATAACTAAACTACTAACTAAAGTTATGTAACAACAATCGTTTCAAACTAAATATTCAATTATTATTTCAAAGAAGATAAGTTTCCGAGGCGCACCTAAAGCGCCTGTGATTAATTTTCCAGACTAAATATTGAAATTGATTTAATTAATTTGGATACCTTTCACTTTGTTGATTTTGGAGTAGTTTCGTAGGTTTAGTATAGTTTATGTAAGGTCGAGTTGGTTTATTCTTAAAACATTTCTGAATAAAGTTTGTATATAAACGAAAATTCAAGTCACAAAAATCTATTTTCGAACTCGTATTAATTAGGTATTTAAAATATAAAAAAAACACATGTTTTACTCGGGGACTGTCGCGGTAAAGCTATTGCATAGCATTTATTATCAACTTATGCAATTATAATTAGACAATAATAATATAATATTAAAACAATAATAAAATAAGACCACGCTATATTTATAAACATTAACAAAAGCAAAACATTAACTGTCCCCTTCACACTCATAACCTAGACCGCGCGAGAGACAGACGGGTAGACTTTTCATGATGCGCATGCAGTGCGACGTCACGCCGCACGCTTATTCACAAACACTACACAAACGCAACGTGTGAATGTGTTGAACGCGAGCTACATGGTAGGGGGAGTGGGTGTGTTAGGTTTTATTTTCGTTACGGAATTTCTTGATTCGCTCACCGCGCTCAAAGCCCGCGATAAAAGCTATCATCATCATCATTATCATCATCTCAGCCTGTCTGCTGTCCACTGCTGAACATAGGCCTCTCCAACTGATGTCCAGTGCGGCCGGTCCGTTGCCACCTGCATCCAACGTGACCCAGCAATTTTCACCAGGTCGTCGGTCCATCTGGTAGGTGGCCGTCCCACACTGCGTTTGCCAGTACGTGGTCTCCACTCGAGGATCTTTCTGCCCCATCGGCCGTCCGATCTTCGCGCTATGTGGCCAGCCCACTGCCACTTCAGCTTGCTAATCCTACGGGCTATGTCAGCAACTTTGGTTCTTCTACGGATCTCTTCATTTCTGATTCGATCTCGTAGAGAAATACCAAGCATAGCCCTCTCCATAGCTATATAAAATATATAAAAGCTATGCAATAGCTTAAAAAAAAGACAATTTATAATGACAGTACTTACATATCAACGACATATTGACATAATAGCACGAACAAAACGTACCCAAATATTATATGATATGAAAATAATGAGTAGAATTAATTTCTGCTATTTTGTGCCGAATTATCAAAATGTATTGGTCGTGACACAGCAAAGACGACCGTAGATATTTCTTTATGTTCATAGACGCAGACTCCAGGGAAATAAACGGATATTTCTGTCCCGTAGTAACGTCACGTAGACGCTGTGTCGTGCAATATTAAGGTTGATATATTATACATAGATCTAAATTCTAGTTGTTTAGATATTATTTATTATTAATAGCTACAGTAGTGATAATGTTGCAGAAGACCGAGCTCAATGGAGAGAGCTGGAGGAGGCCTATAAAAAATAAAATATACAAATTCAAAAATGCTAAATTGCATCATGCATGTAGTTCGGAATAAAAGGGCTTCATTATTACAGTATTATTAAGAATAAATAAATAAATAATAGACTTGGCCCACGAGACTACCATGTGGCATGTTGATTATTCAACCGTCGTTGTTCCCATAGTTGTATCGGTACATGGCTTGGTAGCGAAAAGTTCCGATCAACGTCTTAAGAAACTTTCGTTATCCAGCTGGCTTAGGGGCCTGATACAGAAGGCAGTTATCCTCGATACTGCGCGCATTGTGAGGAGGCTTCTCACTCTGGATTCCTAACCACTGGTGGCTTGTGTCGTAGACACTGCCATCGGTGACAATCTATTTTTATATAGTGTTTTTTAAAAATTGTATTTTTAACATCTTTTTAAGAAAAACATTGTGTAATTAATAAGATTTTAAATAAACTAGAAGTCCCGCAGTAGTCGAAATTCGACTATAATTAATTGGAATTGTAAGTTTGTACACTATTATGATTGTATTTCATACTTCATACATAATCACAAATTTCGCCAAGGTTACTCTATAAAAAAATATTAATAAAGGCAAACAATATTTAATCTATTCTCAATTTGACAACAGACGTCAAGAACAAAAGTTTGACAATAAATAGTATGCATGCATGCGTGTGTGCGTCAAATACATGGTATGTAGTGTGTGTAATGTTTTCTTTGTTGATTTAATGTATCTTTTATGCATTATTTTAAAAAATATTAGCATTGTGCACTTCTTCTCTATATTCTCTATAAGTGTGGAAAATTTCCTCCGTCCGCGCAATTTTCGTAAAAACGGATACAAAATTTTTGCTTCACGTATTAATATATAGATATAGTAAATAAGAATAAATAAAGTGAGTTATAACATAAATTTCCAGAAATCTTGCTTAAATTTTTCGGACTACGAGTTTTGAGTTGTAGGTCTACCGAGCAAAACACTGGATGCAGATCTTCGTATTGCTTAACGAAACGCTCCCAATAAACGCGTACGATGTTCTCAACCATCCCATCCTCTGCCAACCATAGAGGCTTTGAACACATCAGGTTGACTGATAAAAAACACCTAAGATATGTTGTAACGAAAATCGAATAAAGCGTATGCTTAATAAAATTCTCACGATTTATTTAAATCGATAACAAATTTTCCATTAGCAACGTTTCGAAGAACTTAGTGTTAAAAAAGCATTCCTTCGGCACCGGCTGAATCCTAATCCTTTTTTTTTTCTTCTTGCAAATTTTAGCGATCCGCAAATTCCACAGTTTGATTAGATTTTTGTAATAAATTATTATCTTTCAATTCGTACATTGAGGAAAATCTAAATATATAAAAATGAATTGCTGTTCGCTAGTCTCGCTAAAACTCGAGAACGGCTGGACCGATTTGGCTAATTTTGGGTTTTGAATTATTTGTAGAAGTCCAGAGAAGGTTTAAAAGGTAAATAAATATGAAAATGCTGGGAGTTAAATAAAAATAACAATTTTGTTTTTCCTTTGATGTGTCCCCCGTCGGACGGATTCCTTTTGTTTGTTTAAGTTTATTTTATACAAAAGTTTAGGTATTTTATTTATTGATTGAGGCACTGGCAGGTAAGCTAGTCTTAAATGAAAAATGCGGTTGAAGAGATTTAAATGTAATTCAGTCAGAACATGCTCTATATATATGAAAAAAAAAATCTTAAACATTTACTTCAATTGACTACATTCCTATTTTTAAATAGCTATTATAATATTGAGTGCCTTATAAAATGCACCTATAAATCGATTCATAAATGTTTCTGCTCGTGCTTTGGATAAATAATCTTATTTAATAGTGACAAATGTATATTTGTGAGCGTGATCTATGCTTTTACACGTCATTTATCTGATGGATTTGAAACTTTCTACTGTTTCTATTGACCCCTCTAACAAGGTTGTTGAGATAAGTCCATTGAAGTGTGATGACTCGAAAGCTGTTTCAAGAAATATATTCAACATCTTCGACTAGAAAAATATGGTTTTGACTGTCTAGTTAGAATCAGTTTCACGGTTACTAATTATTCATTTCGTATCTCATACATCTCTGTCAATTTCTCTTGCCAAGCAGTCATAATTCAGCAATAGAATATAAACTGAGAATTTGATCTGTGTGTTCTATTAATTAGTAATATGTAATTGTCTAGTAAAAATAAAACTGCAAGACATTGTAAAAAAAAAACCTAAAACTTATCTATACCTGTGTCCCCACTCTATAGTTTGTTTGACCTAAAAAAAACCTACAGAACTCTCGGAAAATATGCAACGTTGACTCGATCGAGCCATTCAATCATTCACGACTCGCAATAACAATTATCATTCACCGAACGGGACAAATTTTAATCGAATGATGTACTTAAACAGTCGGTATAATGACCCGACCATTTCGCATTGTCTATTGTATGTTAATACATTTTAATGCTTTTAAGGCAAAATAATTGAATGTCCAAGTGTTACATGTGTTTCGTTGTATGTTATTTTAATGCTTATTTATGATTAATGACTTTACTAGCCATTTAAAACAACAAAACGGAACTTTATACGTTCATTGAACTACTAACTAACTATGAACAGAGGACTTTGAATTATTGATTGAATAAGCGACTTGTGTGCTAAAAGTGACTTGAAATCGAATTGGAGAAACTGTCACACTCATTCGTCACCTTCTAAATACACGCTGTTATATTCACATTCGTTATAATGATTATATAAATCTATGAATATCAATTTATCATATCATGATCCTGTGAAATAGTTATTCATCATTATTCATTAAATCATTATTCATTCTTCGTGTTCTTCCAAGCGTTTTCCCGGTCTATTGCCATGGCTGCTTTCCTACTTAAGCTCCTCCACTTTGCGGGGTCCTCGGCATCCTTCTATATCTATCAACGTTATAAAAATAACCGAATGAACGCGTAAACTCAACAAAGCCGTTATGAACTTTTCACTTCAAAAGGGCTCGTTGTTTGATGCGAGTCAAATTGTTTGAGTAATTTCTTTAGCCAACTCGCACAAGGGTGAAAGTATTATATGAGAACAAACTTAGTCTTTCACGCGACCAGACGTTATTGAACTTGGTTTTTTAACGGCTTTAACGTGTTTAATTTTGAGATTTTCGCGAGACTTTCCGAGCGCGGAACGTAGAAACAGTTTATTGAACGAATTTAAATCTCAATGTATATTTAAAATAGAAATCGCTGTTTCTAGAAGAACCAGAATATGTCAATCATGAAATCGTATGAAGAACTTGTGCTTGGTAGATGTGTTTTAGGGATTGCGGTTTGAGTCAAGCACTAGCAGAATAGAATTTTTAGTGCTCAAAAATAGTGTTAGGTTTTAAGTACATTTGTTACAGAACAAACCGATCTGTGTAAACATTGAAAAAGAAATTAAAAACAACATCATGTCAACCCCATATTAACATCGTTATTTCAATTACGAAAATCTATATCACTACACAGTATAAAACAAAGTCGCTTTCTCTGTTCCTATATCTGTCCCTATGTATGCTTAAATCTTTAAAACTACGCAACTGATTTTGATGCGTTTTTTTTTTAATAGATAGAGTGATTGAAAAGGAGGTTTATATGTATAACATCCATTAAATCATGGAAAAATCAATAATAAATTACAGTTTCCGAAGCGAAGCGAGGGCGGGTCGCTAGTAAAATATAAAAATATAGCAAGCGGATCTGGTTACGAAAAAATATCACCAGAAGCACAATTAAAATACATTCTGGGCTGTTAATCGCCAATTTAATGATTTCTACATTGTAATAAGCCCCCCGCTGCTTGATGGAAGACAAATACTACGTGTTTCTCTTGAACCCGTTATGAAACGAACATTTTATGAGCAAATAACGTGTTTTGATTATTATTTTTGTATATTTTTGTATATATTTTTTTATATTTAAAATTATGGAAAAAATATTTATTATTAGTCATATTTATTGGGAGTGGAAGGTATCTTTTTTTTTTATTGCCCTGTAGGCAGACGGGCATACGGCCCACCTGATGGTGAGTGGTTACCGTCGCCCATGGACTTCAGCAATGCCAGGGGCAGAGCCAAGCCGCTGCCTACCGAGCCAAGCTGCTGCCTACCGAGCCGAGCCGCTGAGCCAATCTTCTAAAGAGCTTTCAATCCGACTTAATGAAATACTTTTTAATAATTGAAGCTGTCAACGCAGAAGTGGCCTAAACTTACCATATTTAGTATGGAGATAATGAGGTTCGGTTACTTTTACACTACTTCGTAGGCAAAAACGACACGTGCAAAAATAATCATTACAAAGCCATCTGTAATCTATGGGCGAAACTACGGATTGGCCGGTTTTGCATCAAAGTTTATTATGTTTTTTAAAAAATTACAATATTGCACGAATATGACAAATTTTGGGTTAGGTCACTTTTGCGTTGGCGGCCTCGCCATTACCGCGTTTTTATCTATACTAATATTATAAAGAGCAAATATTTGTTTGTTTGTTTGTATTGAATAGGCTTTACTAAAACTATTGAACCGATATGAAAAATTCTTTCACTGTTTGGAAGCTACACTATTTCCGAGTGGCATAGGCTATAATCTTTTTTGAAAAAAATTAGGGATCCTTACTATAAAACTCCAATAACGTAATCCAAGGTGTAAAAAAATTACCTAAAATATTCTTTACATCGCGTGCCCTGCGAAAACTATTGATGATAGAATAAAATATTATACTACGACTTTGTAGAACACATTATTATTTACAAAAAGTGTCGCAACAGCATATGTTTAACTATTATAATTATGCCGCAATAAGTGTTTTTTTATTTAAAAAAAATAAAACTACGTCAAATATCGTTGAAATTTTTGTTAAAGACCCGAGCGGAGCTGGAGCGGGCCGCTTGTTTATTATATCTCGAATACCAGTGAGATGTTTGCATACTCTTCACGAATTATGATTCACGAACGAAACGATCGAACATCTAGCCACGTAAGCGTTTTTCCTCGCATACAACCCAACTTGTCGTTTGACCAGATGAGTTTCTCCCGGAAAAAAAAAAGTTATCTAAATTAAAACTTTGAAATCATTGTAAGCGACTAATATTCTATTTTTGAAATTTTAAGCTATATAATTTTCATTCCTTTTACATTCTCATCTAAGCCGCACAATATTTAATGCTTCAATTTTTGAATGTGAACGTTTGTCATGGTCTTGTGCTTTTTTAGGACGCGCTGTAACATTGGGGTGAGTTTTTTCTTTACTACATAGACGGGCTAACGAGCTTACGATCCATCTATTACTAAGTGGTTGCCGGAGCTCATAGACGTCATGAACCGAATGCCACGACCCACTTTGAGACTTGAGGTCTGTGTCTCAAATACATAGTTTTTTCGCAAATTTAATTTTCAATCTTGACTGGAATTAATTCGTGAGTATGTGTTAGGTACCTATTTCATTAAATAAGAAAAATATAAAAAAAAATGTACCGGCCTGCGTGATTTGAGCATCGGCACAATCGTGTGACCGCGGCAATTTCATAACCTTTTTTGTCTTTTTCTTTTTTTATTGCCCTTGCAGGCATACGAGCATACAGCCCACCTGGTAGCGAGTAGTTACCGTCGCCCATGGACTTTAGCAATGTCAGGTGGAGATCCAAGCCACTGCCTACCGTTAAATACTCTCCACAAGCCTCTTTTGAAGAAGGACATGTCATAGCGCCCGGGAAGCACCGTGGTGAGGAGCTCATTCCAAGCCGGATGGTACATGGCAAAAAATCTCTGGAAATTCACTGCGGATGAACGTAGTGGCTCCAGGTAGTATAAATGAACTCCACTCCGGTGGCGGGCGGTGCGATGGTAAAAACGAGATGATGGAATCATCTCAAACAATTGCTCAGAGCACTCCCCATGGAACATACGGAACTTTCGGTCTGTGAAAGATGGTTACTACTTATCTGTTATCACCAGGCAAGAACTGAAGACTCATACAACAGCTCTAAGTTTTTGTGCTATATTCCCAAAACATTTGTTTTGAATGAAAAAAGTAAAACATTGCGAATTAGAATTTCTAGTTTATCTGAAGCTTCTCCTTTTAAATTTTAAACTAGACGATGACCGAGCTTTGCTCGGTTTTTTTTTTTTATAATGCCATTTTGTTGTGTCTTTAAAGCGGCTAGTTGCCCTCAATTAAGAAAATTAGTATTATTATTCGCCAATAGATGTCGGGAAGAGTTGATTATTGAAAACACGAATAAAACAACATTTTCTGAAAATAAGTCGTAGTCGGCTTTATCGCCCCCCAAATCCCCTGTATACTAAATTTTATGAAAATCGTTGGAGCCGTTTCCGAGATTCAGATTATAATTTAATATATATACAAGAATTGCTCGTTTAAAGATATAAAATAGATATACAAAAAATCATTAATACATTCGTTTTCTGATTTGCATTATAAAATACCTAACGCTACTCAACATACTAGAACTTAATGCGCAAAGACGTTCTAAACCATATCTCGACTATGAGTTGAAAGTATTGATTTGCTACCAGCGTAATTGTGGCAGAAAAATATGCTTACATCACACAGCTTCGGGCTGAACCTTTGTCTCCTCCGACGGAGATATGAAAGCTAGGTTAGTATGGAATTAGATTTTTTAAACACACTATTATTAACTTAGTATGTTTGTTTGTAACAGAATCTTTGAACGTCATTTTCACGGACTGCAAGAAGTCCGATTAATTTGAATATTTGTACAAGCATTAAAGACATATGACTGCTGAAATGAGCTATAAAGTAGTACGATCAGTTAGCGGTAGGCACTTGAGTAGTTTCAAGAGATTGATGTTTTTCATACAGGTAATAATAATCACAATGAAATCCTTAATATTTAGATAGTTTACATTTTTACATCCAAATACTTTGTGATAATTCTAATTAATAGTCAAATGATGCGCAACACAATTATTATCCAGTTCTTATCTAGAAAATGGTCTGATACGACTATAAAATGAAAGAATTTTTCGAGGATTCCCTTTCGTAAACATTCGAAGATTTCCTTTCATAAACATCACATACTTTTTTTTACTGTTAAGTGAGTGGATGATCTTATGGCCCATCTGGCTGTCCCATCCACACGTTGCTGGAGCTCATAGACATCTACAATATTAATGCGGCAACCCAACTTGAGTTCTAAGGTCTCAGTTTTTACAGTACAGTTACATATTCCAGTGCGCGAATTAAAATGTATTGACATTTATATTGTTTGATTCAAGATTCGTAAGGTAGCCCCGGATCGAATCATGATTACGGAACCACATTTCAACAATCTTATTACTTAATCAAGATAAATCGCTGTTTGATCTCCGAGATTTTCAACAACAACCAACATTAGTAGTATTTAATTGACGGATAGGCTTATAACGAAATTAATTTCGAATAATTCATTGAAAAAAAAACCAAATTGTCAATTTTTATGGATAACTAGCTGACCCGGCAGACTTCGTAGTGCCTCAATCGATAAATAAAAGACCTAAACTTTTGTATAAAATAAACGTAAAACAAACAAAAGGAATTCGTCCGACGGGGGACACACCAAAGGAAAAACATAGTTGTTATTTTTATTTAATTCCGAGCATTTTTATAATTATCTACCTTTTAAACCTTCTCTGGACTTCCACAAATAATTCAAGACCAAAATTAGCCAAATCGGTCAGGCCGTTCTCGAGTATTAGCGAGACTAACGAACAGCAATTCATTTTTATATGTATAGATTGAAAACAATCCCTGCTAAATATTAAACAATAGATTGTTTGGTGAGCACTAAAGGTGAAGAACAACATTTCAACTAAGGCATCAAGATCTTCAATACTAATCTAACCAAACTAAATAATACTCAATAATAATAATCAATAATAAATTTACAAACAGTAATTATACACTCAAAGCACTTCATAATGCAAGCAAGGATATTTAAGCTGCTATGTTACAGAAATTTATTGCGCCAAAGGTATTTTATCACTAAAGTATATTAAATTTCTCCATAGCAATAATGAGAACTGAACTTAACGATGCAATCATAAATGTAAAATATTTTAGAGAACACACACTTGTATGCGTGGAAGATTGTACGCACTTCATTAATTATAAATCGAAACTGCGCATTAATTATGGCACATTGGAGTGCAGTAGAATGGCCTCGAGCAGGGAAAGATGGCGCGACATCGTGAGATGCATCAAGTCTGCCCCTGTGACGATCACGACCACTCTGTCAAGAGTGACACGATTGTGAAAAAGAAGAAGAAGCATTTTATTTTTTTATAAAGTAAGTATATGTAAATGATATATAAGTATTTTCTTCGGCAATGCGTAGTCAAAATTAAAAGTACATTTAATGTCACATTCGGCCGACTATGACCTTTTTTATGACCTACCTAATCGTTGGTAGCTTGGGGGGCTATTCCATTTACGCGCGGACCGGTAGGTGAGCTCACGAGTTCAATCTAAGAGACTTGCTGACACTGGCCCTAGCAAGAGCAGAACTTCGCTGTATCTACCACCGGATCGGAAACGCGACCCACTGAGAAAAGCCGGCGAGAAACTAGGCGGATTGTCGACCGTGACCACGAAAATTGTAAAGTATTAGAAACGTCGGTAATAATGTGAAGACAATAAAAAAATCCACGCTACACTACAATTATATTCAGTCTAATCCATATTTAAATGAATTAAGATCGTGAAATAAAATAAAATCGAACTCGAAACAGATCCAATTTGCGTAACTACTGATGGTAGGGAATCTTGTGATCCGGCTCTGGTAGACACCTACCTCCGTTTCGGTTTTAAAGGTACGAAAAGACGCCCTATACTATACAATTGAGATTACTGCTGTAAGTCTCATTGTGACAGCTGCGGATTCCCTTAATCACTTAAAACCAGATTAGCCGTGAACTTAATTACAGGTGTGGGACATTTAAAGAAAGTTGGTAACGCTGATCTCAAAGATATTTAAAAAAAAGATTTTATCTGCGCATCAATTGGCCCACTAAAAGGCAGAAAAACAAACAATCGTCCTTTTGCTTTTATAAACGTAATTTTGCAAATAATAATACTAAATAATGAAAAAAGCGCGATCCGCACGAACCTAGCCCGAAAAAATATACTGTTTCAGCACAAAAAAGACAGCGCTCTACCCGAGAGAGGGACGCCAGTAATAATCCACTTACGAATCACGGTCGGGTTGTCCTCATACATTTTTCGAGAAAATTTTGCGAAAGCCTTAATGCACATTAAGCCGGGTCCACGATTATTTGCAGTATCGCTATTGAAATGAAATTTTCCGCCGTGTGGATTTTAGGGATAACGAAGGTTGCGCACACACTCGCCAAGAATACGACCCTTCGCTTTTTACGGATTATTGTTTCGAGTGCTTTCCGCTTGTAATGGACGTTTTATTAAATTTCTTCTCTTTTTTTTTTTTTGTCGAAGGAAACTTGGATCCTGTGGCCCAGTTCTAAGATCAATAAAACCGGGTCATGTCTTTTGGTTTGGATACACGCAGGGCGTATGAAAACGCGCTCCTTAGACCGGATTAAGACCGGGAATTGAGCGCTCAGAGTTCATAGATCCACATAAGGTCAGGTGTTGACTTAGCTGTGGAAACTTATTTCATTATTTTTTTACTATCTACCAGCCTCTTTTGTTATATCCACTCTATTATAGTAAAGGTAAAACCACACTTAGTTTTCGAAATAAATAAATTTAACTAATTTAAATGTAACTAATTTGGCAGCTGCCTCGAACAAAGAATTAGTCTAACTATTCAAAGGGGGAACGCTGCCAGTATCTTCGGAACCTTGCCTAAAGGGTCTCCTTTTACTAATATATTTTAGTTATTATATATTTTTTAAGGTTTTTAGTTTTAGGTTCATTGATTTTTTTTCTGTATAAATAAATAAATTTCAACTTTTTTTTATATTCATATAATTTATTATTTTCCAATAAATGTTATATGTACTATCATATATATTTATTTTATATATTAGAACTAGCTTTGTAGTTTAGTTCTTTGAATTGAAATGAATAAAAAGTTCTATCTATCTGTCGTAATAGTAATTGTTACCTATTACTGCTCATTACAAACAAAATCATTAAAAAAGTTTAAATTCTCGGACCCTTTTTTAAAATTACAACTTAATCTAGGCATAAGTACGATAATTGTAATCCACACAAGATTCACAGTTCAGTATTAAATAAAAAAAAGTATGTATCGCTATTGTATCAAGTACGCTTTCCTAATGGTATCTATATATTAATACGTGAAGCAAAAACATTGTATCCCTTTTTACGAAAATTGCGCGGACGGAGGAGTATAATATTTTCCACACTTATAGAGAAGAAGTGCACATAATATTTTTTTTAAATAATGCATAAAAGCTACATTAAATCAATAAAGAAAACATTACACACACTACATACCATGTATTTGACGCACACACGCATGCATACTGTTTATTGTCAAACTTTTGTTCTTGACGTCTGTTGTCAAATTGAGAATAGATTAAATATAGTTTGTCTTTGTTAATATTTTTTGTAGTGTGGTCTTGGCGAAATTCGTGATTATAGAAGTATAAAATACTAGCGGCCCGCCCTCGCTTCGCTTCGGAAACATTAAAACACACATGAAACCAAAAAAAAATTAAAAAAAAATTAAAAAAAGTAGCCTATGTTTATCAGGGACAATATCGGCTTCTAATGGAAAAAGAATTTTTCAAATCGGTCCAGTAGTTTCGGAGCCTATTCGAAACAAACAAACAAACAAACAAACCTTTCCTCTTTATAATATTAGTATAGATATAGACAATCATAATAGTGTACAAACTTACAATTCCAATTAATTATAGTCGAATTTCGACTACTGCAGGGACCTCTAGTGGAGTATTGTTCTGTAAAACTAATTGAATACGACGAAGATTTCGACGTGCAACTTAACACACACAACCTACTGAGTTTCTCGCCGGATTTTCTCGATGGGTCGCGATTCCGGTCCAGTGGTAGACTCAGCGACGCACTGCTCTTGTTAGAGTAGATATTAGCAGTAGATTAGATTAAGTCGGTCAGACCGAGCGCCGATAGCTCACCAGTCCGCTGAGACCAGAATAGCCCCTCAATCGTACTGGTAATTAGGTAAGTTAAAAAAACGAAATTTAAGCCGAAATCACTCTACTTTCTATTAGCAAACCGCCGAACCGGTTTTCGGCAGCCACTATTGGACCCCAAGTCGCAAATCATGTTCTGACTTAATAACTTAACATAACGTAGGACGTCAGCCAGACTGCCAGCTACAGCAATAAACAAAAATCAACACAAACACAGTACCATAGATTGACGGTCTTTCAAATCCAACCAGGTACACGAGAACTCAAAACAGCTCTACATAACATTGAAATGACGGGACACATTTGAAGCCGCACTACAAACATAACTTGCTTATTTGACACTTAATACTGAAGTTTCGCTTCTCGTAGTAACATCGGATCACAAACCACAAAACTAATTTCGTCTGAACACAGTTTAGCGACTCGTAAATTAACACCGCAATACTGAGTTAGCTTTAAGTTGGAATTTTCAAGGAGGCCAGTCTGTTCTGTACGACTCCCCAGTTTGCACTGGTGGGCTAAATGAGAAGGTTTTCCTATTTCTTCCCATTCGAGAGAGAATATAAAACTCTTTTTCGCCTTTTTTTACTTCCAACTTCGTCTTAATATGCCACCCGCTCGGACTTTGAGGTGCAGAGCTATTTAGCCGCAGAGGCGGCACGTGATTTTGGTTTAATATTTTTAATGAAAAAAAATATTCTAATCAATCGTTCCTTCATCAGATCTTTTCAAAGACTCTGGTTTGCAAAGCATTATTTTTGTGGGGACATCACGTGGCAAGTTTTTCACATCACTACTTGTTACATTACTATCTCACCGGTCCACATGGTCTTATTTTATGATATCCGTGATTGCCTTTTAACTATCACTACAAGATATTTCATAAATACGAAGAAAAAAACGAAGTTTCTAAAAACAAAATTCTAATTAAAGCTATATTAGTTTTGCGGTTTAATTTGGCGTATTTTATTATCATAACATTACTCGTAACATTTCTACTTACTTTACAATTTTCTTGGTCACCACCGTAGCAGTCGCTTGGGACGTGTACATAATAATAATAAAAAAACCGAGATTAAATCATAAATCACAAAAACCGATGAATAAAGTTAGTTTATAACAAATTCAAAAAAAAAACATAAAGAATAAACAACAAATTGAAATTGTGTTAATTGATCTTGCTCGAACACCTCGCTTAAGTGTGTTTGAGATAAACATGTACTAATTATATTTAATTAATTTAATTTATGTATATCTCCGAAAGTCAAGTTCATTTTTTTGTTCCAAATCGGCGGCGAACGAACATTTTCTTTAATAATCACAATTCGTTTGCTAGAAACTTCTGAAAGGCCACATTCCGCGTTGACATCGCTAAGTATTAAAAACGACCAATTTCTTACCTACCGCCCGTTGAAGATAATACAGCAAAAACCTTCTTAGCAGTACCAACAATGACTACAAAATTTCAATTCAATCAAGTGGACGTTTTAGAAATGCATAAATGACAAACAATTAAAAACATGTCTAGCAGATCACGTTTCATTACACCTGCATTGTATTGATTAATTGAAATAACTTTATTGGAATTAACAAAATAATTTCAGAGTATATATGTAGCTTTAATATATGTAATTATGTAATTTTAGAGCTAACACCATAAAACGCTGCGCGTAAAATATAACGACACAACGCTGCTATAAAATTAGTTACTAGTTGGTTTACAACTGGTTACCTTTATAAAAATAATGATAATAATAACAACTGGGAACAAATCACGCACGGTCATCCGACCTCAATTTAGGATTCCCTGTTTTGTAGGTACCAGAGATTGGTAAACATACTTAAATATGTTTAAATATAGATATATTTTTTTATTTTTTTAATGAGGAAGACCTCTCCAGTTTATCCAGGATTGGGATTTGCTAACAGCTGCCCGAGTGCCTCCAAAGGAAAACTAAAAACTGAAGGGTAGCTGCTTCGCGAATGAATCTACTAGCGTATCAGAATCGCGAACCGCTGAGAAGACTTGGCGAGAAACTCAGCGGGCTGATGTTTAGATTAGGTTGCACGTCGAACCCTTTGCCGAGTTCGACGAGTACGGTTACTGGGGTCTCTACTCCTGCTGTTAGAGCTAAAGACGTCTAATGTAAGGGTTATTGGATCTGATGGATCCGTAACGACGTGATATAGATAATAAACACCCAGAAAAAGAGCAAACTTGTTCATCACATGCATGTTTGCCCGATGCCTCTAACTACTGCACCACGGAGTCAGTCTATTTATGTACATTATGTTGCTAAGCCCAAGTATGGATAAGGAATATGTATCTAGATCGTTAAAATTTTACCATCGAAACTAAACCGTTTAAGTTATTCAAATTCGCTGAAATTATCTTTTATTTTATAGCAGATTCTTAAATAGTTTAATAAATACTGTAGCTTGTTAGTTAAAGTACGAAATTACTTCGCAGTACCAAGCAGTATAACTTTATGTGTTCTTAAGTAGCGTTTCATGTATACGTTAATGTGAATGTTGCAACCAACTGAAGTTATTACCTATAATGAAGCAAAACGTGCCTATTTACATATGCTATTTACATGTAACTAAAGTTTTCAGTGCTTTAAATATTATTGAAAAAATCGGTTGTCTGTAAAGTGAGTTGAACGTGACAACGTCATAAGAAAATACTCATGGAATGTTTTCATTTTTCAAAAGAAAATTTTAATTTTATTTGTTTGATAGATATTTTGTATGGACAATTGACATAACATTCACTTTTCATTGCACTTCATACTTGACGAAAACATGTAAATGTATATATGTATATGTATAGTATGTGTATAGCAGCCGTCCACGCGGATGCATCGCTCACTCAAGTAGGAGAAAGACAGATGTCGAATGCTGCCGAACGCGGAGGCCGATTGTGCCTCTTTGTCGCCCGTTGCGCACTCTCGCTTGCACTTCAAGCCTTAAATGGAACGCCTCAATGAGTCATGTTATTTCGTGCGTGCAGCCGGCTGCATCGAATTATAAGACGTTGTCACGTCAAAAATATGTAATATTAGTAGTCGTGTATTCAAAAACCATTTCCGTATTCTATGTAAAAATCATAGTCCTATTTGTTTCCGCCTGCAAAATTGATGGCCTTTTCATAATTGATTCATGCGAGCCCAAAACTGATTTATATGATTAAGTTCACTGAGCAGTAGATGTCTGAATATTTGTAACTCTAGATCCAAGGGGTGGTTGTGTTAATCGCGGGGCGGCTCCCTGTCTTCGTTAGTCTAGAATTAATTCGTTGATAAGACGCCGCGCCTCCCGGCGATGCTGTCTCGGAATTCCAGGGCCGATCAACGCCGGAAAACTAAGAAAAACAGCTTTATTACAAAAATTAGATTAGACGCTGTTAGAAGATAAAACGGTTTGTTGATATACTGAGAAGCAGCAATTTGCCCCGATAAGTCCACTTATCTTTTAAATTAAAATTCTTAACTTCTCAATTTAACCCATGTGAACCATAAAGAATTAAGTCAGGGAATGGAGCCTTCTTATAAAATAAACGTTAGTTAAGCATAATTTTGCAAAAGGATTGCCTCTAATAATTAATTTTAAGCTAACTCATTTCTGCTTCACGGCAGAAATAGGCAGAGTGGTGGTACCTATCCGCGTGGACGTAACTATACGTGAGACCTTAGAACTTATATCCCAAGGTGGGTGGCGCATTTACGTTGTGGTGTCGATGGGCTCCAGTAACCACTTAACCCCAGGTGGGCTGTGAGCTCGTCCAACCATCTAAGCAATAAAAAATTTAAAAAAAACTCACAAGAGGTCCTACCTCCAGTAACAAATCAATCAAGTAATCAAATTTAAAGAGCAAGTTTTATTTTGCAATTTTGCTTTTGGTCAGCCCTGAATTCCAAACGCAAATTAAAAAGACGACCACAAGATCGCCGCGGGTGGGCAGGGGAGTATTACACCCCGTGGCCTACACTGACCCTCTTTAATGAACATTGCATCTGTTTCCGCCTCGCTCACTCGTGCTTATCCCCTCTATGGGACCTTACTCTTTGTCTCTTTCTCAAGAAAATATTCAACGATTGTGTGTGTGTTGCAGTTTTAAAAATTTTCTTTATCTGTGTGACCATTCAATTTCCCCTAAAGTTTGAATGAGATTTTAATCTGTGTCATATTTCTTCATCACAAATTATTTAACTTATTTTATTCAATATTATTTGTGATCCAAAACAGTATTTCTGTTTAATCCTGTATAGATTATTTCGTTTTAAAATTCTGTCGTTTTACTTTCGATTTTTTTTTGTACGAGGTCTGGAAACCACTTGATTGGATTAAGCATACAGGGTGTTTGTAGACAGCGGCTTGGCTGTAGGCAGCAGCTTGGCTGTAGGCAGCGGTTTGGTTTGTAGACAGCGGGTTGGCTCTGCCTCTGGCATTGCTAAAGTCCATGGGCGACGGTAGCCACTCACCATCAGGTGGGCCGTATGCTCGTCTGCCTACAAGGGCAATAAAAAAAGAGCATACGTGTGTGGTAAAACGCAATCTATCATATTCATATTTCCTCTGATCTCTTTCCTCTTATCACGCGCAAGTCGAGAGTCTGGCGTGGTGTACGCGATTTACGCGCGTATTTTGAATTCGCGCGATGCTTGTGGGCGCGATGTATTGATGCCTAGTATCTCACTAATTTGAATTCGCCCTTTCTGGATCAGGTCTTAATTGGGCGCTCTTGTCAGAGTGGTCGCGGCTGTAGTATCAGTAGTTGTCATAGTTTTTGGACATCACCACAATCAATTTGAACATAAACGCCGATAAAATATCACCTGATTTTTTTTTTTAAATATCGGTAACAAAATATGAAATAAATTCAAACGAGTAAGAAACTAGTAAAATAAACAGTGAACGTGTTAAATATTTAACGATGTAGTAAACTTTGTGAAGCTGCCCGCTTAAAATGTTTTATTTTAAACGCTTAACTTTCACCTATGTTATTAACGATGTTAATGACATGCTTACAGGCTCAAGGCTGGGAACGGGATCCGCGACGTGGTGTCCACAGGTATCAAAACCACCTAATATCAGGCGATATTATAATAAGTTACCTAATCTCGTACTAACCAAAATCCTTTTAAAGCGAAATCATATTGAAATTTTCGTATAAGCCGATAGAACGACCTTTCCGTGTAACTTAATTAAATCGTTTTATGAAATAATTTACAATAATTACAAGTTAACATTAGTCGGTTTATCTGATAAGAACGATAATCATCGGTCGGACGCGCAGCCACTCCCATGCGTGGGCATATCATGTTTTACCTCGCGAAATAATAAACGATACGTTTTCTCAAAGATTACTTTACTTAAGAAGGTTCAATACTTTGAACTATATACTTTGAGCCCATAGACATTGAGAACGTCGGCGAAAGGTATAGCGACTGTGTCAATTTCGAAACCCGAACTCATGACTGCTTCACGGTAGAAATGGAGGATGATATTAACTTTCCATGTAAGCCAATATTCATCATCATCATCATCATCAGCCTTTATATACCCACTGCTGGACATAGGCTTCCCCAATGCCTTCCACATAATGCGGTCCTCCGCCTTCCGCATCCAAGGACTTCCCGCCGTGCGCACTAAGTCGTCGGTCCACCTGCTTGGAGGACGCCCCACGCTCCTGGTACCCATCCGTGGCCTCCATTCGAGGACTTTCCTCCCCCACCTGGCGTCGCTGGCTCGACAGATGTGACCGGCCCATTGCCACTGCCTGTTAACTTTGAGAGCTATGTCGTCGACTTTGGTTCTTCGTCGTATTGTTTCGTTCCGGATTTGTCCCTTAGAAAAATACCGAGCATAGCTCTCTCCATCGCCCGCTAAGTGACTCTTAACTTATGGGCCAGCCCTGCCATCAGTGTCCAGATTTCCGCGCCGATGTTCGCTGATCACTATTTATTAAGTACATTTTAAAGCTCGAAATGTTTACTCTGATATTTATTTCATTATCATCAAAAAAAAACTCCAGTACTATCTGAATAAACTTTATTGAGTATTGTTTATAGCTATTGGCTTCATTGTCTTTTACAGATTTTCATTTTATCCGTATCACCAGATCACCTCTGTATATCATATTTATTTTATTCCAGAGTCTACAGTATAATGTAAATGAAATTTTATCGTCAATGACACTTATTACGCTTGGCCCAAAAGAGCATTTTTTTCATCAACCTCGGCCAATAATGACAGTCTTTTTTTTTCTCCACCTTATCCCACTAGGCGGGATCGGCACAGCGAATTTTTCTCTTCCATTCTCTTCTATCAGGCGCCATCTCACACTCCTCTCTCTCTCATATCGTCATTCACACACTCCATCCATATCTTCTTCGGTCGACCTCTTCCCCCTCTACCTTACACTACCATTTCCATACATCTCCTCGTCACATGCTTCTTCTCTCTACCCATCACATGTCTATACCACGCTAACCGTCCGCTCTTTAATTTGTTGATTACCAAGGGTATTTTCACACTTCCTCTGATATACTCATCCTGTGAAAAATATTCATGCGACAGTGAAAATTAAAAAATAAACATTGCCTGTTATACACAGTATTATTGAACGACTAGACTACTAGTGTTTTTTTTTATATTTTTATTGCTTAGATGGGTGAACGAGCTCGCAGCCCACCTGGTGTTAAGTGGTTACTGGAGCCCATAGACATCTACGACGTAAATACGCCACCCACTTTGAGATATAAGTTCTAAGGTCTCAAGTATAGTTACAACGGTATTATACATACATAAAGGTAGCATAGTGTAGACTATCAGTGACCATAGCGCTTCCGATAGCGGGAACTTGGTTTGCGGAGAGAACTAGGGGGCAGACATCGCCTTTACTGCGGCATTGCTGACATCCGTGAGCAACCGTACCCACTTCATCAAACAGGCCAGATGCTCATCTGCCTACACGGGCAATAAAAACAAAAAAAAACTCATCAAATATGGGAATCGTGGTAAAAAAAAACCATTAAACAGTAATGTTCTTAATGTTTAAAACAATTCACCGTTCTGGTGTGCCCATTCTTTGAATATTATAAAGACAATGATTATTAAAATGTATTTTAATAACAACGAAGCAACCTTTCGTTATGCCCAGCTATCACATGGCTATCTTATTTCATTTTGAGCGGATTGTTCCGCCCATTGGCATGTGGTATGTCCATTTCGAGACTAAAGCACTATTCAGGTTTTCTTAAAGTAAAACAGACAGATGAAACCTTTATTTATTGTTACATTGGCAGACATTTCTTTGAAATAAAAAAACGAATTCAGAAGTGACGGTGGTCGTTTGGTCCGCTGTAAGCGAAGTAAATTGTCCCTTCGAAATAAAGTGACACTCTAGAAAACTTGCATACGCCCCGTCGTGCCCTATGCAAGCGTAGTGTTAGCTCACGCGGTCCGTACCAACTTGAAACCCCTTCAACTCATTCAATCCCGTTTTTGCAGGATAGCCGTCGGAGCACCATGGTTCCGACCGGAATGGTGCCGACTGGAGATGCACGTTCCTTGCATCTCCAGTCGGCACCATTGCACTACTTTGAAAAGGCGACACCACATGAAAGCTTTCTTGTTGTGGCTGCTGGGAATTACATACCCGATCCTGTAGACCGAATGGTAAACAGTCGACGTCGCCCTAAACACGTCATTACGGATCCTCCCGATCCATTAACGGTGCTTTTTGGTACCACAAGCACCGGTTATAGTCCTCGTCGAACCCGTCACTTGCGACGAAGGGCTCGACGAGTGCATTAACTCATAAACACAGCCCACTGAGTTTCTTCGTTTCTCGCCGGCTATTCTCAGTGGGTCACGTTTCCGATCCGGTGGTAGATTCCGCGAAGCACTGCTCTTGCTAGGGCCAGGACCAGTGTTAGCAACACTCCCAGTTTGAGCCCCGTGAACTCACCTACACGTCAAGGAGAAGCTGAAATAGTCTCTCAAGACTATCAGCATAGGTAGGAAAAAAAACTGCTGTTAATCTCAATGTTCTTAATGTCTTTATTAAGCATATGATTATGGTTTTCTAGCTCCACTTTCTTGGAAAAATCTTTCAGCCCACAGATGATGACATAAGCCTCCTGGAATCTCAGTACAACGACCGGTCTTGCGGTGCTCGGCATCAATCAAGTGAATTCCCTGATTTAGTAGGCAATAAGCGTTGTTTAAATCGGTAACTTCTTTGATTGGATCTATTGTCGAAGCTTCAGAACTAACGATATGACAATAAATGTATTAAATTAAAAGAATAAAATTAAATAAAGATAAATTTAAATTAAAATAGTACTGTTTTTACTTAGTACCTCGTATTTACTCCTACTTTAGTACTTTTGACTCACAGAGACAGAAGAAGATACATATTTTTATTTTAAATATTTTTACATCATGAACATTTCCCAAGCACACTAAGCAGGAAACGAACAGTAAAAATGATCATAGTCGGCCAATTTACTATGATATTTATTGCTTCATAGCCTAATAAACCACTGGTCTTGTTAATAAATTATTCACACAGTAAGTGAGGCATAAAACACCGAAGAGTTAGCATAATATCAAACGAATAGAAAGACAAATTCAACATTGACTTGCATCATTTAATGTCAGTTGAGCGTAATGCGAAGCAGTAGAATGAAACTACTGTCGCATGAGTCCCAAAACAACCATGTGTTTCAGCTTAAAAGGAATCCATCCTTTATAACGTGTCTGTGTCTAAGGGTGTCCCTGGTATGCCGATGTTACATGAGGCCCAGTCGCGTCACTCCCCAAAAGGTGGTCTATGGGTCGAGAGACACGGGGCCGAGTCGCACCACTTCTAGACACGTCACCACCGGTAGACAACCGGTGAACAGGAGACTCTGTGAGGAGGATCTCAGGGCGCCACCACTTACCGCTCTGGGAGACTCACGCCAATAAATGAAACAATTACAATATTACACTTGAGTTTATTAACTACACACGAATACAGATTTAATGTTTATAATTGTTCACACAGAATAAATTAGTGGTAAGGTATCCTTGATTAAATGTGTGTCGGTAAGTATACCGAACACACGAGTAAGTATTTAACGAAAGAGATTAAAATAAAAATATTAAAAACAAAGACGGTATCACCAGTTTGGTTCACTAAATGACGATGAACGATTACTGGATTGCTTCCCCGCAACTGGGGTTGCTGGATCCGAGCCAGGTTGTTATGCAGGTGTGTTTCTTTGTTCTACGGTAGCCAAGTACTTTCTTGGATCGCCTAGCCAGAGCACCTCGCTTCCGGCAGCGTCCACGTAGAAAAGTACTGCGGGATCTCGAAGGTGATAATAAGTCACACTCCGCACCCTAACTGATGTACAGGTACTGTACCAGTTATTAGGACCTACACGACAAGACAAAGTGGTGTTAACTTCGATTTAGATAAAGGTTGTGGACACAGTGTGGAGAATAAATTATGAAACACTTACCCTGGTTGAATAAAAATACACCAAGGAACTGATAAATTGACTTTGGTAAATACGTAATACAACTTTCACTGCAGCCCGTGAGATGTTGATTGAAAAAAGCTTCGGACAAAGTGACTTGTCCTTTTATAAGAATAGTCTTACGGTTCTCGAATGTTCCGCTTATAGTGCTGAGACAATCTCACCCTCGAACCACAGACAAGATAGCACGGTCACGCCATGCAGTGTCGAATAATTGCACTACGCAGTGCTTCATAATTATATATTTCCCCACACTGCGCCACGTATACGCTAGAGGGCGTTAATTTCAAAACAAAAATTAATTTTAATTTTTCTAGCGTTACACCTTAAACACCTTATAAATGGCAACATGACCATACAGCTTCTCGATCAAGGATAGGCCTCAACACAATATAGTTATTTTATACGATTGAGACATCGACCTCATGTCTCAAACGGGCCATTGGACTGGTTGATCCATCTATTGTTATTATTATTATTGTTATTAAATATTTATTTCAATAAAGAAACCACACATTTTGTTAGTAAGTATTACTTATAATCCATGTTAGTAACATAAAAACCTAACAACACATTACTATCTCTCTTATATGAGATACATAATTTAAAAAATCTGTACAATAATGTCGTGACGTAAATCGTATCGTTTTAAAAATCGTAACAGTATCGTTCTTACTCCAAGGGATAGTAACCTAAGCGCCTTTCACATGACAGGCAGTCCGTTAAAAGTCAATTTCCTGCAACATTGTAACGTTTTATTGTTCTTATATGAGTAAAAGCGAAGTCTGAACTGTTCTCATAAAGAAGGAGGTGTGGACCTCCCCGGAGCGACACAAACTGCTTTACAGAGTCGAACTGCGCTAATTTCACCTAATTATATTCTAAATTTAAAAATCAATTCCCACAGATTTTACAGTGTCTAAATAATTTCGTATAAATTTTTAATTGTGGCAAAGCTGTTTGTCTTAAGAACATGTTTTTAAGCTATTGCATAGCTTCTATATATAGCCTTGAGCGCGGCGACTGAATCAAGAAATTCCGTAACGAAAATAACCTGACACCCCCACTACGCCTACTATGTAGCTCGCGTTCAACACATTCACACGTTGCGCTGGTGTAGCGTTTGTGAATAAGCGTGCGGCGTGACGTCGCACTGCATGAGCATCATGAAAAGTCTGCCCATCTCTCTCTCACGCGGTCTAGCTTATGAATGTAAAGGGGACAGTTAATGTTTTGCTTTTGTTAATGTTTATAAATATAGCGTGGTATTTTTATTATTGTTTTAATATTAAATTATTATTGTCTAACAAAAATAATTTAATTGCATAAGTTGATAAAAAATGCTTTGCAATAGCTTTACCGCGGTAGTCCCCGAGTGCCACACGTCTTTTTTTTAATATATAAAGGAATTTATTCTAATACACGGGTAAGTCACTCCTTACTCAGGAGTCCTATTTACGGTATCAAAACGAATAAATGGATTTTCACCAGTCGTACGAGTGCTTAAAACATTGGATCTTGATTTTAGTAACATTCATCTTTCAAGCTGTATCAAAAGCTATCTTGATTTCATCAAATTCAATCATAAATAATATCGTGATAACATCACCGCGATGTATTACGGCTGACCTTACGAGTAATAGGATTTCAGTAGCTAACAATAAGCATGGGAAATGTTGGAAGCAATTACTACGAGTATGTACTGGTAACACAATACGTGGTACTAACCAAACTAATCAGTATTGGAATGTGTGCAGGTTTTTAGTGATATCTATTTAAGATTTCATTTCCTATAAAGTATTCAAAATAACAAAGTAAGCTAAAAAGATTCTTATAATAGGGCTTAACACGTTAACTGCCATGTAGGTCACCGGTGCCTTACGCGGCGCACTGAAGTAATTATATCGATTTCTCTCTCGATCTTTTTACTAAGACTGCGGAACAGCTAGTAAACTCTGGGAAAGACGAATCCGAAGATACTGAGGATAGATCTATTTCTAAGAGACCTAAAAGATTAAAACATACATTAACAACAGAAGAAGGCAAGTTAAGCAATCCAGGCGCTTAGTAACAGAAACCGACATAATTAATTCAGTGCGCCGCGTAGGGCACCGGTGGCCTACATGGCAATCAACGTGTTAAGATAATAAGGTTTACGAATGGCGTAAACCGAAATGAAAAAAAAACTAATTATTAAATACGCTTCTAGGTATCATAAGAGATGTGTGCGTTCTTCGATCAACAATAGTAACTATTGCTGATCGAAGTGTGCGTTAAAAACGTAAAACAATAGCTGCATATACCCAGTCTCGAAACGGTGGCTAACATAATTAACAGGCAATCGACTAGTTACGTCTACGTAAAATTAACTTAATACGGATTTATTTTATGTCAATATATCCTACAGCCGGCCCTGTCTTATGTCGCCTTAAAAATCAAAGACAACCCACAGAAAACAATTTGCGGAGGTATTTATTATAATTTATGACTTTATTCCAATACATTATTGATAAATATACACTGGCTACCCAAACAAAAGTTTACATTCTCGAATAAATATCTCGCAAAAGATAATTTGTTTGTTGGTTTATCATTACAGCTGTAGATATACGACAAAGGGAAGATCTTTCACCGAGCGGGTGATATTGCTCGGTAGACCGTCGGTCCGAATGTTGTTGTTCGGAACTTGTATATATGCAAGCTTAGCTTGAAAATGACGTAAGCGAGATTCAGGCATCTATCAAATATCTTGTGTTCTGTGATGGCTACCGCCACACAGTTTATGGCGTCCATTGCAGTCCTTTAAAATAAGCCATTTAAGGCCCATAATATTCCAACTTTTTTTGAAGTTTGTAGGCAAAGCAGCTGACAATAACTGTCAGAGCATCAGTTAAGCAGCTGCCTACGCTAAAGACACTAAAATTAGATTTTAAAATCATTATTTTGCTTCATTACGTGTACACCGCGCGCGCTAGAATTAACTACATCCAGCAGTGGAGAGATACAGGCTGATGATGATGATCGTGATAATTTTCTAATTAGTCTTACTTGTTATTCCTTAAGTGCGTTCAACATAAAACTAAAGAACATGATCGAAATCTCTTCAGTAGTCTGCGTGATGCACACATAACGGCAAACCTTTTTCACATTATTTAAAAATATTTAAAAATTATATATTCTCATTGATTTGAATTTTCAAGTAAAATTCATAATGAATTCCAAGCAAATATTCATGTGAGGAACAGGTTTGCTTGCATTTTGACTGGGTGTTGCATGTTTAAATACTACTCTCTCAAGAAATACCGGGAAAAAGTCAATAATATACAAAATATTAGTTAATCGTCCAAATTTATTGTATTACTTTCAAAGTGTGCTCCTTCAGTAACGATATACTTACCAATATTATCCACTTATCCCATCATCAGAACATTATTCAAAAGCCTTTTCCGAAACCGACATCAGTTTTCGCCGCAAATTCTACTTTATGTCTTCTACCGAATTTTTCATTCCCTTTTCGGGACGTCACGAGTGGTAATTTCAGTATAGGAAATAGAAAGAAGGATATTGGAGCTATACTTGGTGATTAAGGTTGCCTGAAGCTATTTGTTGAGTTTTTTTGTCAAAAATTCTTTCGCAATAACGGCCTTCTGCGAAGACGCATTGTCGTGGTGCAAAATACAAGAATTCTCTTTCCAATAATCTGGCCTTTTTCATCGAATTTACTCCCTTAAACGCCGCACAGCACTCAAATAATATTATTTATTTACCGTTTGATTTTCCGGTAAGAATTCTAAATGTACAACACCGCGATACTCAAAGAAAACAATCAGTAAACATGACTTTGACTTTTCGACTTTGGCGTGTTTTTTTTTTCGGTATCAGTTCAATTGGAAAGCTCCACTCCGAACCTTGTTGACTAATTTGCATATCAAACTCGAAAACCCACGTCTTGTTACCAATAACAATTAATTTCATAAATGTTGGTAAAAATTTAAGACAAACTCTTTGTTCGAGGTTTTTGTCCATTGTGAAATTCGCAATACAGATATGATATAACTAAAAACACTCACTTACTGTATTTAATCTAAATAGCAGATGCACCTTAAAAGTCTTTCCCAAAATGGAACACAACTGCGACAATTTAACAACACAACAAAAATACGAATATGGCGGCAGCTGTCATACAACACAAGATGACAGATGCCTAAACCTCGCTTACGACCATCTTACGACATTTTCAAGATTAGCTGGCATATGTACAAGTTCCAAACAACATTCGCGACGCCTTCAGCTCTAATGACGCCTTCAGCTCTAGAGCACTAGGAGTAGACTTAGGAACCCCGGTTACCGTATTCGTCCGTACCCGTACCGAACTCGCCCAAGAGCTCGACGTGCAATGCATCAGCCATGCATCAGCCCGCTGAGTTTCTCGCCGGATCTTCTCAGCGGATCGCGATTCCGATCCGGTAGTAGATTCATTCGTGAAGCAGCTGCTCTTGAGTTGTTAGGTCTCCTTCGGAGGACCTCGGGCAGCTGTTATCAAATCCCACCCCTCCTGGCTAAGCCTTTGCTCGCCCACCTACCCTGGTGAAACTGGAAAGGCCTCCGGGCGACCAGTAATGTTTCAATTATAAAAATAAAACTACATCGGGTCGTCGGTCTACCGCGCATTATCACCCGCTCGGTGGAAGATCTTCCCTTCGTAGTAATCCAAAACTGGAGTTTGGAACCATAAACAAATCATCCTTTCCCGATACCTTTTGACTAAATTTATATTTATGTTTAAACGTATCTATGTATGTATAGCAGTCTCTAGTTTCCATAACACAGGAATCCTTATTTTTCAAGCTGGATGACCGTGCGTGACTTGTGGTTACTTTAATTATGTATTTATAGATTCACTATAATCTTTTGTATTTGGTTTAAAATGAATATTATTTTACATTTCATTTAGACTAGTAATTTATTCCTGTTTCGGCTCCAGAAACTATCTCGTTACACCCTGTTTAATATAATACTATCAATTATTTTAATATTTATAGCTGTAACCTTATTTTAATGCCCAACAAAATAGTTTACTTATAGTAACGACATCATCTCTCCTACCATTTGTCACAGGCCCGACATAGATTTACGATCTGACTCGTCGAGGAAGTAATGCCACCGATCAGTCATACTACGACATTGAACAATAATTGTAGATAAGCTTACTCACATTATCACTTATCTAAATAACACAAACATGAAATATGTATTTATTTATTTATTACTAACAAAACTTAGATATCTTTAAATAGAATCTAAATTTGGTAAATTTCTTTGTCTCGCAACTTCTTTTTGTGTTTTACTTGTCCTTTGTAAGTTAATATGTGAAACTAGTGAATCAAATTAACTGCAAGCTAAGAGTGGCATTGGGCTAAAATGCTAAAAAGTCTGATCATCATCGGAATAGGACCCATAAAGCGTAGGGAGCAACATCTTTGCATTCTTTTTCAGTTTATTTTTTATTTTTTATTGCTTAGATGGTTGCTGGCGAGCTCACGGCCCACCTGGTGTTAAGGGGTTACTGGAGCCCATAGACATCTAGAACGTAAATGCGCCACCCACCTTGAGATAAAAGTTCTAAGGTCTCAAGTATAGTTACAACGGCTGCCCCACCCTTCAAACCGAAACGCATTACTGCTTCACGGCAGAAATAGGCAGGGTGGTGGTACTCAACCGCGCGGACTCATAAGAGGTCCTACAACCAGTAATTACGCAAATTATAATTTTGCGGGTTTGATTTTTATTACACGATGCTATTCCTTCACCGTAGAAGTCAATCGTGAACAATTGTTGAGTACGTATTTAATTACATTAAAAAAATTGGTACCCGCCGGCGGGATTTGAACACCGGTGCATCGCTTCAACACGAATGCACCGGACGTCTTATCCTTTAGGCCACGACGACTTCATGATTCAGATGATACTTCAGATGACACATTAGCAGTCGTAGCCTCCACTAGGTAGAACCACCTTAAGCTAGAAGCGTATTCTGAAAAAAACAATACCATTATCGTTACAAACCAAAGCTTCTCGAGTCAGCGTCCAAAAAAAAAAAAACATATAAATCGATAAGAACAATCAACAGAACAGCGTCTCCATCAATCACCTTATCAAAATTCTACACCATTAATATAAACTTTCTACCGCACGTCCTCAAACGAGCAAAGCAAACAAGATCATGATTCGCACTCGCATAAATCTCGACGGAGGCTCGGGGCTCGCTGTAACCGATTAGTAGGTGCGCCGCTATCCGCGAGAAACAATTTCCAATGCGTTATTATATAATTTATGACTTCATCGAACCATCGGTCACGACGTCTCACGATCGTATGCGATATGAGATACGATGGTACGGGCACGCTCTGACCCCCGGTTATGGGAACGGAATTGTTCGTTAAAAAATCTGAAAGTGATCTATTTTTCGTCGTATTTTACTACGTCTAAAAAGATATAGGGTTTTTTTATTTTTTATTTTCTTTAGGTCTTCAGTTACGCACGCGGACTATCCGATCAGAAAGGGATTTATTGTTCATTAGATACGATGATAAAGGCGAATGATATTTAAAGCAGTAGTTCTTCGAAATTCTACTTAAAAAGTGACCTCTAGAACTTGCATGATGGTCATTCCATTATACTGTGTTCGATTAAAAAGCAGTAACGAATACAAAGCAAGCAATATAACGTTATTATCAATAACTTAGCAACATTATTAGGTACTACCGTCGTTCATATTTCTACAGTCACTCTGCAGCATCCGTTCTTATTGGAACGAAGTTCCTTATGGGACTATGCGGAAGAGTACCCTATCCGGGAAAAAACGTCCGTAACGTAAGATTTTTATTAGTAATGTGTACGACTTAACTTTGTAATAACGTACAAAAAATAACATTTTTTTTATCATTTATTGACCACGATCTCAGAGCTTTCGTTTGCGCAATACTTACTTAGTGTATTATCTTATGCAAACGACCCTGAATGAAGTGTACCACAATAACTTCGCACGTTACCGAATGACCGTGGGCTGTTGCGAAACCTCCAGTTTTATTTTCTTTATACCTCGAATAGAACTTAAAAATAATATTTTTATAATAAGGAACTTCGCTGTTATCCGGTGTCCCACGACACCACACATTTCTTTTTTTTTACATATAAGATAGCCGTGAATGCAATTGAGAATTCGACCTCATCCCTCAAGGCGGGTGACGGCTTAGACAATGCGATACATAGTCTCAGGCAGTTAATACTGGGTGGGCCCTTAGCTAATTTGTCTATCTGTACCATTAAGAAAGTAAATACAATTTAAAGTATCACAGATAAAAATACATGAATAAGACATGAAAAATCGCTGGACTCCCACGCATATAACGCGGACGTGCTTGCCCGTGGAACGGTCGACAATTTCCGGAGACAGACCAGAATGTCCCATAAAATTTTATATCGTCGCAATTGAGGTAATTGCTTAATTAAATCCGATAAAGAATAACAAAGTCGATTTTATATTCGAACAGTAAGTACTATGTATGAAAACTCAGTAACATCTGTTAAAAAAAAATCATCAATTTTCAATTTAGTTAATCTCCCGGATAATTCAGAACGTTTACTTCATCTATTCCATTTAAATTAAATAATGTTTTGTCCATCCAGGGATTCATTATTTTTAATGCGACTTTTTGGAACAAGTTTCCTTATGGAACGATGCGGAGGGGTACCCTAACCGGGAAAAAACGTCCGTAACGTAAGATTTTTTTTCCATTTAGTGTGTTATCAACAGATGTCGCTGCACGTAATTTCAACATTCCTGAATCGCGGTGACGAGATGTTACACAGTTGATGTTCTCGTATTTCTCTTGCTAAATCATACTTACCTGGCGTAGGGGATACCGTGATCATGCAGGCGATTTCCCCAGGGCGAGGCTGCTCCATTGCACTTCGGAGTGGTTGACCCTTACGATTATTGCTATTTTTGTATCAATAAAAAATCATAGCAATAAAAAAATCATAATAATAAAACATGTATACCCGAATAATTATTTTCATTTTTCTGTATACCTCGAAGAGATCAAATTTTTTTTTTTTGTAATGAGGTACTTCGTTCCTCTGCGGTTTCCCACGACATCACACATCTTTTTTTTCTGGCGTAAATTATGTATATACACGCCTAAAGAAAGGACGTTCCGAAAGCCGAAACGTTTATAAATATAAGCTGCTAGACTAATTGAAATGGAAATGAAACTCATTCTAGAAGCTGCAATGTAATATAAATTTTATTTACTGGGCTATATGCTGGTATGACGTCAGTAGAACGACAACTTATTACCGTTTTTAGGAAATTCCAACGATACTCTCGTGACTCTAAGTACAGTGTTAAGCTTGAGAATAGAATGCACTTTTTTCTGTTGAACCGAATCCCTCCACAATCCTCTTGTATCTCAATCATCTGATGGTGATATCACCAATACATTGGAATAAATGATATGGACAAACCAGATCGCATCGTCCCATCGTCCCATCACCACGTTACCCGCAAAATTATAATTTGCGTAATTACTGGTGGTAGGACAAAACTATCTATCTTCTTTCTAGTCCGTTTTCGAGTATTACCACTGAAACTCGATGACTTGCGAAACTGATAGTTTTTTTCTAAAAATTTATTACACTTAATTCTGATTTTTTATTAGTTTAACATGTTTCATGAAACGACATGACAATTTTCCATAACATGAAGCCATCACGCCGGTTAATGCTATAAAGCTATTTCAGTTGCTTCTCTCATATCAAATCGTGGTAAGAACGTTCATAACATCAATATTCTCATAGCAATTCTCTTCTGCCTTAAAATCACTTAATGACCCCACATGATGCTAGGCCACATTAAAAATTAGAAGCAAAAAGATATAATATACAAAACGAACGTAAAACTCTCACGACTCGAGACGTGCATATGCGTGCGGCGTCGCCCGCTTCCGGGCGTACAGAATGTCCCATTAAATTTGATGGCACCGACAATTGACGTAATTACTTCATTAAACGGTCAAATTAAATTATAGTCCGTACGCGGCCCCGATAACAGCACGGCCACATTTCTTGCGTTTGTTTTATTGTTTTGACGTGATTTATTTTTGGGAAATAATGACAATTGTTTTTAACTTTCGCGGCTTTTTTCTCCCTACCTATGCTGATAGCTATATCAGAGGCTATATCAGCGTCTCCTTGACGAGTAGGTGAACTCACGGGGCTCAAACCGGTGCTTGTGGTACATAAAAGCACCGTTAATGGATCGGGAGGATCCGTAATGACGTGTTTAGATCGACGTCGACTGTTTACCATTCGGTCTACAGGATCGGGTATGTAATTCCTGGCGGCCACGACAAGAGGGTTTTCATGCCGTGCCGCCTTTTCAAAGTGCCGCAATGATGCCGACTATAAATACTTACTACTTTCACGGTTGACATTACGCACAATATAGCATAACGGATTCTTACCGCGAATTTGACATTTGATTTGTTCTCGATTTTCGGACATAATAGTACAAGCCCCATATTCACGGATAAGCTTCGAGTCTTCAAATATGAAAGTCGTTGGCAGAGCCCGTTAAATAATAGTGTGAGTTGCATAGTGAGAATGTTTTAAAACTACAAGTAATAATTTTTATTGGCGTATGCGGAGCTCGTAAACATATGAACACAATTTAGGTATAGTAAATAATTGAACAGAAAAACGCCCATAAACATAGAAACACAGTCAAGCCACAGTCTACAGTTTCAAATACTCTCTACTCTTCATAAACCACGTTTCGCTGTAGGAGAGAGGTATCGAAGTCTCAGTTTTACAATACAACGCTTGCCGTACCATTCAAATCGAAACGCATTACTGCTTCGTGGCAGAAACAGACAGGCTGGTGGTACCTATCCGTGCGGGCTCAGAAAACTCATAGAGAGTTTTCGCCAGTTACAATAATAATAATTTTTGTTTGATTTTTATTGGACAATGTCCGGTCGAAGTCATTCGTGAATATTTGTTAAGTAAGAATGTATTTCATTAGAAAAATGGATACCTGCCTGCTCAATTCGAACACCGGCTTAGTTGCATCACTCGATGCGATTGCAGAAATTGACACAGAGTATTTAGTACCCACAAAGCGACGCACTACAAGAACAAGACGATGTTTTTTAAGGTACTTAACATATCAATTAGTATTTAGAAATGAAAAATCCTCAAACAAGTACTGCAAGTTCTGAATGACTCCGTGTAGTAGTTAGCGGACTTGACTGTTGTGACTGTTGTGCCAAGTTATTAGGACCTCTTGTGAGTCCGTGCGGGTAGGTACCACTACCCTGCCTATTTCTGCCGTGATGCAGTAATGCGTTTGGGTTTGAAGGGTGGGGCAGCCGTTGTAACTATACTGAGACCTTAGAACTTATATCTCAAGGTGGGTGGCGCATTTACGTTGTAGATGTCTATGGGTTCCAGTAACCACTTAACACCAGGTGGGCTGTGAGCTCGTCCACCCATCTAAGCAATAAAAAAAGGGTCATAGGTTCGATTTCCACTTCGAGCAAACATTGCGTGATGAACAGGTTTGCTTGCTCTTTCATCTTCACATGTCTGAGCTTTTATTATCTATATACGTAAATATTTAAACTTACATATATGAATATGTTTATCAGTCTCTAGTACCTATAGCACAGGGAATCCTAAATTGGGGCCAGATGACCGAGCGTGATTTTTTAACAGCTATTTATTAATTCAAAAATTACTAAAGATCATATCGATAAATTAGCAAATTAACGTTTGGCCAAACAAAGCACAATGGAAATCTGCAAATAACTAAACAAAACCTGAAATTAGCACATCAATCCGAAAAGTTATTTCATTTTACTCGGAAATTCAATAGCCAAAGCCGTAAACTTCATTTAACACAACATTTTCTATTCAATACAAGCACAATTTCACCACTAAAACGTCTATTGTACGACAATCGAACAATTAGACTCACACCTTCGCCAGGTTTCAAAAGGCTCGTTCAATTTTATCGTGTAATTAGAACCTATAAAATCAGTACAGTTGCTAGTTTCTTTGATGCAAGCGATGCTTTAACGTTTTTCGAATAGCAGCTAAGTTTCTTACATTTCGACCTAAGGACAGGGCTGTATTAAGGCGATTTAACTGAAACCGAAAACTATTTTTTTTAATACGCTTTTATTAGCTTCAGACGTATGTATGTTAGTATGTAACGGAATCTTTGAACATGATTTTGACCCCTTCAAAACGTCAGATTAACTCGAAATTTGGTATACTTACATAGGCGGCACTGAAAATTTCGGGAATTAACGAAGTGACACAACATTACTATTTAAAAATGTATTTATTGCTTTTCGAAGTATTCTCCGCGAAATTTGACACATTTTTCCATACGATGGAACCAACCATTGAAGCAACCATTCCATTCGGAAGTTGGGGACTCCAAAATGGCCGTTTTGTAGGCGTCCACAGCTTCTTCAGGTGATGAAAATCTCTGTCCACGCAATTTATTATTTATTTTAGGGAAAGTATAGAAATCATTAGGGCTTAAGTCGGGGCTGTACAGCGGATGATCTAATAATTCTATGTTTTCTTGCTCTAAAAACTCTTTTGTTCTGTGCGCGGTGTGAGAACTCGCATTGTCGTGATGGAGGGTGATGCGGCGGTTGCAGTTCTCTTTACGGAGTTCAGAAACGACCTGTGGCAAACAAATGCTAGCATACCATTCTGCATTAACCGTTCTTTGTCCCTGAAGAGGAATAGTCGTAACATGGCCGGTTTTGGAGACAAACGTGGCCACCATTTTTTTTGCAACACTCCGTGAACGAACAATTTTTGTTGGCTTTAACTCATTTTCGAACACCCAAACTCGTGACTGGTTTTTGGAACGAAGTTCCTTATCGCGCGTTGTGAAAGGGGGCTAGACGGAAAAAATTCTTACGAAAAGTTGTCACGACACTTTTTAGATCCGTCATTCTGACCAATCAACGTGTAGGCGCTTATCGCGTGACATTGCTCGTATCCGATTGGTCCGCGTAATGAGTACAGTTTCTCGAGATAGCGTTTCAACAATAGTAATTTAGTTCATAGTATTGTCTTTTTCTTCTTCATAATGCCGTAATTTATTATTATATCTTAAAAAAAATTCGAATTCCTTCACTAATTAATCGAAAGGAACTTCGTTCCATCCGGGTGTCCCTTGATACCTCTGAAGTTTTTTTGTTTCAGGTTCGTACGCGTATATCCAGGATTCGTCACCTGATACAATGTTGTATACAGCATTTGAGGATCCTGCGTGGAATCTTTCGAGATTTCTGACGCACCAAGTAACGCGAGCCGCTTTTTGCTCTTCACACAGCGAATGCGGTATCCATCGGGAAAACAACTTTTTTACACCTAATTGTTCATGCAAGATTATTTGTATTTGACTCATGCCAATGTCTAAAGTTGCCTGAATTTCGCGGTATGTCACATGTCGATCTTCCTCAATCAGCTTACGCACAGCATCAACGTTTTCTTGGGTGACTGCAGTTTTTGGACGACCTTGACGGGGATTATCACTGAGCTTGACACGTCCACGTTGAAACTCAGCAAACCAGCGATAAATTGTGGTTTTGGATGGGGCTTCATCACCAAATGCAGAAATCATCCGGTCAACACACTGTTTTTGTGTTAAACCACTTCGAAAGCCATAATAAATCATCGCTCTTGAATTTTCTCGAGTCAATTCCATTTTCTCAACGACTAAACAAGTTTGACAAAAGCTCGTGACAAGACCGAGAATATTTTTTTAAATAAATAAATGGTATTCGATTTTTAAAACCAAGGAGCTTTCAATTAAAAAGATTTTAATATGACAGGAACAGTGGAAATATTCCATTCCCGATACTTTTAGTGCAGCCCTCGTATTAAGGGCTGATGACAATTCAACTTTTAAAAAAATTGAAAAAAAAAATTGGGAAAAATTGAAATTCCACTAAAAAATGAAAAATAAATAAGAGTTTAAAAAAACTAACAAAGTACGCTTTTATAGAAAATCCAACTAAAACGTAGAAAATAAATTTTAATAATTTTGAATTAAAAATAGTGTAAGAAAAAATTATTTTATTGTAAAAAAAGCGTGGGTAACCACTTAATATCAGGTGGACCGTGTGTTAGTCCACCCACGGAAACAATAAAAAAAATGTGAGATAAGTTAAACGAGCGTGGGTTTAACAAAGCTTCTCTTAATAGTAAAATATCGATTGACATAATGTACCAGAAGATCTTAAACCAGAATACATCCCTGCTCGTATCCCATCGTCTAGAATGTCGACCCTCGGCCGTATTCAAGGCAGTTTAAAAAGATTAAAGTTGTCGCCGCCTCATTTTTTGCACTATTAACAACTGCGAACGTTAAATTATTTTTTACTGTACGACATCGCTAGAAATAACGAGCGTTCTCCACGAAGTCCGGCCCTGGCTGTTAAGGAATAACACAGAACAGCCTTATATGGAGTTTTAACTGCAAATATTGAGTAAAACGTATACGATTCCGTCGTCAAAGCGAATGTTGCTACTAATGAAAAATATGTCTAACTACAATATAAAGGTTCAAACGCTTTGTATTTTGTATTTAGTTAAACTGATGTAATTTTAACGAAAGGCAGCACCAGAATCTATATATTAATACGTGAAGCAAAAACTTTGTATCCCTTTTTACGAAAATTGCGCGAACGGAGGAGTATGAAATTTCCCACACTTATAGAGAATATAGAGAAGAAGTGCACAATGCTAATATTTTTTTAAAATAATGCTTAAAAGATACATTGAATCAATAAAGAAAACATTACACACACTACCATGTATTTGACGCACACACGCATGCATAGTATTTACTGTCAAACTTTTGTTCTTGACGTCTGTGGTCAAATTGAGAATAGATTAAATATTGTTTGTCTTTATTAATATTTTTTTATAGTGTAGCCTTGGCGAAATTTGTGATTATAGTATGTGTACAAACTTACAATTCCAATTAATTATAGTCGAATTTCGACTACTGTGGGACCTCTAGTATTATTTATTATGCGTTGAAAATGTATTTTTTGGGAACTATTTATTTTTAATCGTATAACACCAAATAAATTAAAAAATATTACGGTTTTTTTCTGTGTAAGGTATTTTGAAAGGTTTGATTAAATATATATATCCCGAAGTGGGATGTGGCATCCACATTTTGATGGTGGATCTTTTTCTCTTTTTATGTATGGCAATGGCTTCTCGCACCACTATTGTTGCCAAGGTTAACGTTATAAAAATCTTAATAAATACATAATTGTATTCTGTTTTATAAAAATGATATGGAGTCAAATGAGATTAAGTTTAATTTTTTATTGCTTAGATGGGTGGCCGAGCGCACGGCCCGCCTGATGTTAAGTGATCCTCGGAGCCCATAGAGTTCAACAATGTAAATGCCGCCAGCCACTTTGAGATGTGATTTTATTGTCATTTTCATACTAAAACGGCTGCCTTACTCTTCAAGCCCGGCTGCATTACTGCTTCGCTGCAGAGACAGACGGGCAGGATAGCGGTACCTACCAATGTTGTCGTACAAGATGCCCTGCCACAATATCTTGATGTGCGTATGCGAGCACTTATTCTTCTTTGTCATATCACTCTTGTCAGAGCGGTCGTGGTCGTCATTGAGTAAGTACCATTGCTGTGGGCAGATGCTATGCGCCTAGCAATAGCCACTTCTTCCGGTTTGTTATGGGCCTAGTAACCATTTACAATACTAAGGCCGATAGCTCGTATACCCACGTAGCACAAGAAAGAAGATCCGTGCGTGTTTCATTTCTTTATTTTTCTAACCACACAACCCGAATCCTGTATGGAGCCCTAGTTTTACAACAGGTTGAAGAGCCGTAATGAAAACACAGAAAAACTAATGAAATGCTATATGTATATCCTTTTGGTATTTGAAAAACTAAAATTTTATTGTAAATGTTTATATAATAATAAAATGCTTATCGTAGAACCAAAAACGGATGAAGTGAAAGAAACATTAAAAGAAGAAACGGTGGATTCCCTCACTATGCCACGTTGTAATGGACATTGTGTGATGTAATGCATCCGCAAGCAACATGATAAACGAGATGTTGCGCAGAACCAGCATAGTGGTATAGAAAGGAGCTTTTACTGGTGGTAGGACCTCTTGTGAGTCCGCACGGGTAGGTACCACCACCCTGCCTATTTCTGCCGTGAAGCAGTAATGCGTTTCGGTTTGAAGGGTAGGGCAGCCGTTGTAACTATACTGAGACCTTAGAACTCATATCTGAAGGTGGGTGGCGCATTTACGTCGTAGATGTCTATAGGCTCCGGTAACCACTTACACCAGGTGGGCTGTGAGCTCGTCCACCCATCTAAGCAATAAAAAAATAATAATAAAAAGAGCAAGAGAAGAAGAAAATACTTGAGCCATTATTCCACTCTGTGTCTAAAAGCAGCTGACGCATAACCGCTCTAGTGTCTTGGACTGCGACTCCTCTGGTTATAATGCAAAGCAGAAATCAAATTTCATCAAAGCATAACCTCTAATGTTATTAATGCTCTTAACCTTAATAAGTTATGGGGACCTAGACTCAACTTTATTTTAATACCTTAAGAGCTTAATTTATCTATTAGAACTATAACAACTCTGATACTTAACTATATGTAGGATTCGTGTAGGATGAGAGAAAATGAGAATTCAATTTTCAATTTGAATAAACCGTATGCAATAACACTAATTTTCTCAACGGACCACAAGTTTCGCATGGGTCAATATGACCTCAAACCGCTTGAACGTGTTAATAGACACGCTTATACATGACTAAGGCCCACATACTCGAACAACCCACACATTAAGCTCACAGTTAACCGTTAATCCATCGTTAAATCATAAATATAAACACGCCCACAATTCCCTACGTGAATTAAACATGTTTGATATCTAATTTACATCGTAAAAAAAACAACGTGGATGGAACTAAATTAGCGATTTGGAATCATCGAATGGCTTAAACTGTAATTTTCGGGTTGGTATCGAGCTATTAACGAAGTCAAATGATTTATAATGAAAGAATTTTTTTTTTTAATTACACCTTACTAACAGTACTTTTGAGTTTAGATTGTATTGTTTTTGACTATAATAATGTTTTACAAAAAGTCCTCTTGGCTTAGGCAGCGTTTTAATAATGACAATATGCTAAATCAAAATTAGTTAATTAATATGAATAACACACAAAAATATATACAACATTTAAATATTTTTATAACTATTTTAATTAATTAAAAATTGTGTTAATGCGATTTAAATTAAATTTTGTTATACTAAGTCAATACGTAGTCAAATAGAAATATCAAATATTAACACAAATTAATTTGATACATAATTGTTATATGATAAAATATATAAATTTCATTTGAATAACGATGATTTTTTGTGAACGCTCGATTTTACTGCCCATAAAATTTTCCTACCATACCAGCTTTTAAATGAAATCAACACGTATTCGATTCTTTAAATTTAATGAAATCGACAAACATATTCATCTGTACGATACTCAGCCTTCGAGAGAATGATATAAAAATATTTCTGAAAGTTTCACTTCTACTCACACAATTAGTATAATTTTATATATTACTTTTTAAGTATATTTTTTTTTTACTGTAGGTCCCAAAGACACTTCATGCGTGACAAAAACAAAGGCACCAAGAACTGAAACGCTCTGGGAAGAGATGGTAATCAGGACTACTACTAACTAGTGGTTAGGTTAACCAAGTAGATGACTGAAATGAAGTCGTCGTGGCCTAACGGATAAGACGTCCGATGTATTCGTGTTGACCGATGCACCGGTGTTCAAATCTCAGGCGGGTACCAATTTTTCTAATGAAATACGTACTCAACAAATGTTCACGAGTGACTTCCACGGTGAAGGAATAACGTCGTGTAATTAAAATGAAACCCGCAAAATTATAATTTGCGTAATTACTGGTGGTAGGACCTCTTGCGAGACCGCGCGGGTGGGCGGGCGGGGCAGCCGTTGTAACTATACTTGAGACCTTAGAACTTATATCTTAAGGTGGGTCGCGCATTTACGTCGTAAATGTCTATGGGCTCCAGTAACCACTTAACACCAGGTGGGCTGTGAGCTCGTCCATACATCTAGCAATAAAATTAAAAAAAACAAGAATTAACTAAGTATTAGAATTATTAAAACGGTTATCGATACTGATTACTGATTCATTCAAAGAACAAATATTCATTGTCTTTGTAGGTTAAAGAATACTGAGCCCCTCTGATAGTTAGTGGTCAACATCGATCATGGACCACAGCCAAGTCGCTACCTATTACTGAGGACTCTACGTAATCAAGGCTTAAAGAGGCCATTTAAGTAAAACAGAAAGAGAAAATAAACATTAGTACACTACCCGCGAAACTTAGGCTACTTCATTTTAGCATAACCATATGTTTCAATTTGGGTACATAAATTTCCAATTATTTAAAAAACGATTATTACGATCTATAAAAGTCATAGATTCAAATATTAATAACGGAACACGATTTACTTCAATCGGACCGCAATAAACACCACCATTGCCATAATCGATTATAAAAAAAAAAAAATCGATTCAAGAACGAGCATCGGGACATTCACTACAAATCATCGATTCGATTACATCGGTATTAGCTCGAGTACACGTTTAACTAATGAAACTGATTAAAGCTCTCGCTTCGTGTAATTGTTATAAATGACAGCATTCGATACGAGCGCCATATTCAATAAAATTCGTTTAGCAACAGCAAGATCTACTAATCAAGATGCTTAAGAGTGCTAAACACGGCGCTGTCAAGTTCTGGCAACATCTACCGTAGTGATAATGATGAGGTTGCTAATTTTAAAAAAAGTGTGCTTAAAATTAAGAATAGTGAAAAAAACGGTACAGTTGACAGAAATCGTAGCTCATCCATAATCAAAACAACTTTTACCGCTAAAACTGGCGTTTAATGACCAATAATTCGAACGTTTTAAATACTTTACGATCTACGTAATATCATTCCGACTTTATTCTATAGGTACATGTTGATAGAACGATAATTTTGTGACTAACTCGAATTTATTGTGTAAAATATTTTATCGTTGAAACCCGGCAGAGTAATCTTCTAAACAGAAACTTGTGTAATCAAAGTAAGCTGTGACGCAATGCCTTTGCATTTAAAGTTACGAGATAAGATTTTATGATCGCAATTATATATTACACTACTATTAGAGGTAGGGCGAAATGTATGCATAATTCTGCAAGTATACATACGATCCTACGTATTCCTGCAGTGCTGCATCTATTTATTGTGTTTCAGACATTGAGTTAAACAAACATCAGTGGCTTCAGCTGCAAAATTCCATGGTAGTGCGTATTCGCGCTCACGAGTATTTAGCCTATGAGCGCTGCAACGTCAATAGACCATTCAGAATAACCAAGCTCGAACAATTTAGACAAAAGCAAAACATCAGTTTCTAGTTTAAAATTCACACCGCAAAAATCTAAACTAAGCGCACAAAATCCAATATCTGCCAAAGACGATGATGAAAACATTCTAGTTTATTCGATTCAACGCTATCCGAGCTCTAAACGAGCATTCGGTCCGGGTTATAATTCTGTAACAGTCTAAATAACATAGGCATGTACCATTTAGTGGTAAACGACTCACGATGGTCACGCCGCGCCGCACGGCCATGTACCATATTGCACTGAATTTGTAACCAAGATGTTTTTTTGAAGATTTTTTTATATCTGTTTTAATTTTACAAGATTTTCTGGAGTACTCAGCGACGTTACCGTAATTGGAACGAATGAAATTCGCCCCCAAAAAACTAATTTTTTTTTTTTAAAGCAATAAAAAAATACTGTTTTTAGCAACACAAAAATTGCAATGTAGGTATCCAAGCTATTCAGTAAGTCACTGAGGCAATGAAATGTGTGTGAACGGTATTAAATTATGTACCGATTTTTTTGAGATATCATAAAATTTGTGTCCATTGCTATACCGTAAAAGCTTCATGATTCTTTAATTATTGAAGCCAAATTATTTCAACTCAAGCCCATTTGATTCGCCGACATCTGCTCCGAAGGAAGATTTAAATTTAAAATATATTTTTTATAATTCATTGAGACCTATTGTATTTTAAATAAAAATAATGTAAAAGTGAACTAGAATCTACCTCGAACAGAAACAAAAACAAACAGTAAGGCCTGTTGACAAAAGGTCATTTTATCGATGGTATCATGGCCGCCAATTTAAGCTCAGCCTAAATTGTCTCTGAACCCAAATCAGTGTAATAATCATACCGAGATAGTTTCACGAAATTCACCCAATTTAGCCTTTATTGAAGCATTCTTAAATATTGTTCTGTTACTTTCACAGGTAAAAAAAAAATTGGAGCACTTCATTAGGTTGAGTGATACAATTTGCTGGATGTTAATTTTCGATAAAAATAATTCAAATGGACTTCTATTCAGTTGGCGTTTAGTGTTTCATGGAATATGACACCGATTCAACCTCCTTGTTAAGACAAGTTATTTGGATTTAAGTTTAAATAATACCACATCAATTACAGTAGGTACATATTGAGAGTTACCTACCATCTTAAGAACAGCGACAACAGAGTAGATCTTACAGTCACAGACTAATTCAAGCGACAGATCGTATTCTAGACAGGCAAAGGCTGTTTATAGAAGGACACTGGACACATATTTGAAATTACAACACTAAAAAGATAGCATGTGTTTATTTTCAATTTTCCAATCTGAGAACCTACCTGAGTCTACTTCGATGGATCGATCGCCTTGCAGTATAATTATTTCTCCAGTTTTTACTAATCGTAAATATAATTATCACTACTTTTCTTGACCTTGACATGAGTCGTCGTGACTGCTATAACTGTAATGCTTTGCATCACGGCAACCGCAGTGTTCTTCTCCATACCTTTAATTTGGAGTCAAATGACATTAACTATAAGCATTTCAAAATTTCTGCTTTGCTATTATAACGTGTCTGTGTCTAAGGGTCCCTGTTCCTGGTATGCCGATGTTACATGAGGCCCAGTCGCGTCACTCCCCAAAAGGTGGTCTATGGGTCGAGAGACACGGGGCCGAGTCGCACCACTTCTAGACACGTCACCACCGGTAGACAACCGGTGAACAGGAGACTCTGTGAGGAGGATCTCAGGGCGCCACCACTTACCGCTGTGGGAGACTCACGCCAATAAATGAAACAATTACACTATATATTACACTTGAGTTTATTAACTACACATTAATACAGATTTAATGGTTTTATAATTGTTTACACAGAATAAATTAGTGGTAAGGTATCCTTGATTAAATGTGTGTCGGTAAGTATACCGAACACACGAGTATTTAAGAAAGTGAGATTAAAATTAACAATATTATAAACAATGACGGTATCACCAGCTTAGTTCACTAAATGACGATGAACGATTACTGGATTGCTTCCCCGCATCTGGGGTTGCTGTATTCGAGCCAGGTTGTGAATGCAGGTGTGTTTCTTTGTTCTACGGTAGCCAAGTACTTTCTTGGATCGCCTAGCCAGAGCACCTCGCTTCCGGCAGCGTCCACGTAGAAAAGTACTGCGGGATCTCGAAGGTGATAATACGTCACACTCCGCACCCTAACTGATGTACAGGTACTGTACCAGTTATTAGGACCCTGGTTGAATAAAAATACACCAAGGAACTGTTAAATTGACTTTGGTAAATACGTAATACAACTTGCACTGCAGCTCAAGAGATGTTGATTGAAAAAGCTTCGGACAAAGTGACTTGTCCTTTTATAAGAATAGTCTTACGGTTCTCGAATGTTCCACCTATAGTGCTGTGACAATCTCACCCTCGAACCACAGACAAGATAGCACGGTCACGCCTTGCAGTGTCGAATAAGTGCACTAAACAGCGTTTCATAATTATATATTTCCCACACTGCGCCACGTATACGCTAGAGGGCGTTAATTTAAAAACAAAAAAAAACAAATTCAATTTTTCTAGCGTTACACTATAAGGTACAAAGAGATTTGTAGCAAATGTGTGCCGCGTGTCAGAAACATTTATTATGTTGTTCAAAATTCTGGTAATAAAATGATCTAAGGTTTGCATACTCGCCGTCAGCCAAAGTGACGACCTATAAGACTGTGTTGTCAACAGTAACAAAACCCCGCGGTTTAACGGAAATAGCAATTTTGGGTATTTTAAAATAGGAAAGTAAGATTAGGCTCGTAATAGACCGTTACAGTGACAAAAGTTCTGGCCAAGTTTAAAATATTGTAGATACAGAATAAAAGTCAACTAGCCGCAAACAACAAGTCTCCTCAAACTACATTGAAGAGGGATGAAGTAAGTTCATTAAAATCTGATTCAGATACCTGTCAATAATAATCGATACAATAAATCCTGAAAGAAACATTGAGATTTATTATGTTCTTGTATATAAATAACTCAGATCAGCAAACTAAGCTACAATTAATATATGAAACTAGACAACACTGCTTGAACACGAATTAAACTCCTCACCTGAATCCAGTTGAACAACTACACTCCTGAATCTGGCTCCAGTCAATTAGTTGTAGAAGGTACATTCCACTTAAGACATTGTACATTTGCCCACACAAAACTTACTATGTAACGAAGATAGGAAATGTCAACGAAAATGAAATGTTGTTAAAGTATAAATATAATATTTTTGACATTTACTGTTTGATTTTTGAGCAGTTCTTATCAAATAACAACATCATTTTTACAAAATATACTGTAGTAACTTTCAAGTCCGTTACTATGTCACTGTGTGCAGATCCTTGAAGCGTCCACGGTCTAATAAACGCCTGGTGCATTACATACGGTAGCTGATATGGCAAATGAGCTAACTCCATTATCAGCTAATAATATATAGCCGTATTCCTTTGCACGGAGTTTAACGACTTTTACTTATTCATCATTAGTGCTTACGTACGCTTACATTGATTGAAAGTAGCAAGATACCTCAAACTTACATTCCAGCGTGTCCCAACGCTTGACACTGCTATAAATACTTCGAATTGTGCCATTAACAATGGTAAAACTGTTGTTATACTTGTCGGTGCTTCGACTTTTTTGAGAGTGGCAACAGCCCGAGCAATGACAGTTGACATTTGAGCAGTGACAGTTGACGTTGTCACTGTCACACAACTCTGGGCATGAGGGTCTATTACCTATGAGCCAAGAAAGTAATCGGACGGTATTGCCTCTATGCATTTTGTATGCAGAGGAATATCAGAGAGAAATTACATAGTGAATCATGTTAAGTCTATTTTCTATTCTATCATCCCACAGCCGTGTCTATTCTGAACTTAGTTCTTTTTTGCGTTCATCTATTTCTCAAATTCGTCAAATTTCTTCATCTCTTGAGCTTTCAAAAGCTCTCGATCGATTGTCTTCTACCCACACTAAGGCAATCTACATAAATCCTAATTTTGACAACGTAGTCTTTAATATTTCTCGTTTCGAAATCATTTCGTGATAATTGATTGCGTATTTCGATATTAATTTAACAATATTTAGCATAAATCGGAGCTGTGTCGAACATGTTTTATTTATGGCCGACACCTGTAGAAAGAGATTCATTGAAATAATTTATTATTTAAATAATTTTACTAACAAAAACATTATATTATATCATTTATTTCATTATATATGAAATTAAGATCTATTTCAATAATTTGCCTTGATTCGAAGATTAATATTCGACCTTATAATACAGTACTGAGGTTACTTTCTAATTGGTCAATTAATATGCTTCTGCGCCTGCTTACTGCCAAGAGGATGCACAACCAGCAACTTACCTGGTGCTTAATGACTACCGGAGTCCGTGGACATATGGGGGCAGAATTACAATGACGAGAACTGTCCCACCATTAAAAGTGGAACTGATCACTGCTTCACCTCAATAAACAGACATATGTACCTTCCCATGCGTACCTCATAATACCTACTCCCTAATAGTCAACAATTGTGTAAATCGCTGATAGTCTCCAATTTCAAATTTTTTAATATTTTTTATTGGTGGTAGGACCTCTTATGAGTCCGCGCTGGTAGGTACCACCACCCTGCCTATTTCTGCCGTGAAGCAGTAATGCGTTTCGGCTTGAAGGATGGGGCAGCCGTAACTATACTAAGACCTTAGAACTTATATCTCAAGGTGGGTGGCACATTTACGTTGTAGAGGTCGATGTAACCACTTAACACCAGGTGGGCTGTGAGCTCGTCCATCTATCTAAGCAATAAAAATACCAACAAAAATATACAAGAAAATTCTATATAAAAAGCTTTTTTTTTTTATTGCGCCCGCTACATTTGTCCTAGGTGCTTAGAGCGAGTTTTTAAAGTTCTCGATAGAGTAAAAGCTAACTCAAATTTGTATGCACTCGAAACAGCACCCCTAGCGGCAAACGTAGCAAAAGCGTGAACTCCATACAAATTTGAGTTAACTTTTACGCTATCGAGAACGTTAAAAAACTCTCACTAAATACAGTCTCAAATATCTAGTTAGCAGAGCCAACTCACCGAATGAATGAATGATAAATAAAACGACAAAGGCATAACGAGATCGTACCGGATTGTTTGTGGTCCAAATAGCCCCTTGGAAACAGAGTAAACACATTATGACATGGATATTATATCGTTGAGCCAATAAATATGGTTTTTAAGTCGGAATACCTTGGTGCGCAACAGTCAAAAACTTTTTAGTTAATCAATCAACTCAATTTTTTAGTTATAATTTTTAAACTTTTCACATAATATGAAAGAGATGAGAGTGAGCATGAAAGTTTAATTTACAGAAACAGCACCACAAGCGCCGGTCACCGTCCGAGCGAATTAACTCGTAACTGAGTTTCTCGCCGGATCTCCTCAGTGGGTCGCGTTTCCGATCCGGTGGTAGATTCTGCGAAGCACTGCTCTTGCTAGGGTCATTGTTAGCAACTCTCCGGCTTGAGCCCCGTGAGCTCACCTACAAACGTTAGGGTGAAGCTGAAATAGCCTATCAAGGCTATCAGCATGGGTAGGAAAAAAAAAATACAGAAGCACTTGCTACTTTTATTTACTACTATCGCAAGAAAAATTACAAAAGTAAAGTAAAAGTCATAGAAAAAGTAAACAAATCACCAGTAACAAGAAATAACAAAACAATCATCAAAGATTAAAAACCTCTTAAACTGATTATTAAACATTATTAATATTGATTAATCAATAACCTTTTTAATAGTGCAGATGGTAACAGAAGGGCTGTTCGCTTATTTTATCTTTTTTTTACTCCTACCTATGCTGATAGCCTTGAGAGGCTATTTCAGCTTCTCCTTGACGTGTCGGTCAGCTCACGAGGCTCAAACCTGACGACGTTGCTAACACTAACCCTAGCAAGAGCAGTGCTTCGCAGAATCTACCACTGGATCGGAAACGCGACCCATTAAGCTGATCCGGCGAGAAACTCAGTAAGCTGTATCTATGGGGATTACCTTATGTGTATGTTGCCATGTATGTTTGAACAACATTTCCATCGACTACAAAATATCCGATTAATTTGAAAACTTATAGACGTACGGAATACTGATACGCAATCAAATAATTTTATAACTTCGCTCTAATATTCTAACTACTATCAACAGGATAAAAAATCATTAGTTGTTAGTTTGATTTGACAATCAAGCGTTTTTTTTAAATATCATATTGAGGAGTCAAAGGCTATTTGGTTTAAGCGACATTTTTGTGGAAAAAATATCATTAAAAAATAATCTTCAGCTATTTGAATTCGGTAAGCTTAATTGAATTACAATTGAAAACATCTAGTTGTTCATACTAATAGCAAATAAAACGGACATTTATTTACAAAGATAAATTTCGCGTATTCAGCGAAAAGTCGCTTAAACCAAATAACTTTTCGCCCCTCGATATGACCCAGACGCTTAAAAGCTTCAAAAGCTTTTAAGTTCAGATACGCTCATATATTTAAAAAAACAATATCATTAACATCGACTCTGATTAATTGCACAAAAACATCCCTAAATCTTTCATATATCGTCAATGTAAAAGAGTCGTTGCATCCCACGCGTTGGCATACACACGTGAACTATCTAAGATATATCTCTATATTTTACTATAAACTGTGTGTCACTACGTTACAGTGTACTATTAGAGACATAATTACATTTTAATACATTTTACATGTGTTTTAATTACCAGTGAATTTGACCTTGTGTAATTACAGTACAGATATGCAATTCTCCCTTATTTTACTTAATAACGAAGTCGTCATGACTGTGACGTCATAATTTCTAACAATTGATACTTCAATACTAAGTGCGTGTGTGTATAAGCTCCTTTAATTACTTTATATCAAATGGCCCTTAAAGTCGTTGCGTAAATCGAACAATAAAAAACATAAAACTGTTCATTTGAATGTAAATTTTCAGTCAATTACTTATTTCATTCATTACGTCGGTCATTAAAATAACACTATAATGATCAGTCTAAAAATATTTTTTGTTTTTTATTTTATTACTTAGATGTGTAGACGAGCTCACCTGGTGTTAAGTGGTTACTGGAGCCCATAGACATCTACAACGTAAATGCCGCCACCCACCTTGACATCTGAGTTCTAAGGTCTCAGCAAACTTACAACGCCTGTCTCCATCCTTCAAATTCAAATTGGCGCTCACATGTAAAAGCTCTGCATTTGTATCAAAGAAATGCATTCACTGTTTAAATACATAATAAAACGCCAATCAAAAAAAAAAATAACGACGATATTATAATAATGTAAATACATAATCAACATAGTCTATTGCTTACTTCAATTGAAACAAAACAATATTTTCGTCGCCAAGACATTCCGTCTGCCGGACGGCCGTCTGGTGTAGTGGTAAGTGACATGGTCACTACACAAGGGGGTCGCGGGTTCGAATCCCGCCAAGGGAAGATATTTATATGATAAATATCAATGTCTTTTCCAGGGTTATGGATGTATATTAAATATATGTATGTGTGTATAATAAAAATCTTACATTTATTTCCGATATCTGGTACCTGTAACACAAGTTCTTTACGAACTTATCACGGGACCAGTTAACGTGGCATGATTGTTAGTAAATATTTATTTATTTATTTATTTTTTTATACATTGATTCACTTTTTTAAAATAGTTTTATAACAAAATTTTCACATTTTAAATCTTAGGTCTGCTCAATTTATTACCTTAATTTTAAGTTTATACGTAACGGGTTTATGAAATTGCACATAACTACTAATTATCTTATATATGGATGCTAAAAAAATACATTATTTTAAAAGCAAACATCTTGCGTAGTAATTAAAGTAAGCGATGCGAAATTCTTAAATTGTTTTAACGGTTCTACTACTAACTAATTAGTTAAATGTTATCATCGGAAAAACTATATCGTTAACAGTGGGCAGTCGTATTTACAAAATAAAAAATGCATCAATAAACGTGCCTGCAATTGGTGATAATTTGTTTGACAATATTTTGTGATACATGACGCATTTCCTAGGATTGTAATGTTGTAAACTATAATATAAAACTAGTTTATTTGGCTATTGATTGTGGCATTTGCCTATATCACGCAACACCGGCCTATCTTCACTATATCCCAGGCCTATCCGTAGTAACAAAATCTCCTGTTACAAGACTAACGTTGTCTGTTCTGGTTTGGGATGGAGATGGAGGGAGGAAGGATACTATACCATTATACCATTTATATTTTTATTTTTTTATAAATATATATATATTTATAGTTTTATTTTTCAATGACTCGTGACCTTTTGTGGTGCCTAAAGACCCCAATAGCCCCTTACTATCAGACCTGCCACACGGCTGTGAGATCGACTGAATGTGGACAGCAAAAAAATGAACTCTCATTGTTTCATCCCATCCCTTCAATCGGAAATGTTCATTTAAAATGAATAGTGTAACACATTTCAAGCATTTTCTTCTGTTTTCTTAAAACCTTAAAATAATAGGAAACACAGGAAAACTGACTTTATAATGTATGTACGTGTTATAGTCATTTCTTAGTATGGTGAGGTGTTTCTCTACGGAACGAGCAGAAAACCCCACTTTATGGTAATTACACGCCATGCAGATAAGTGCCACGATAGTACACCGTAACTCGTAAGTCTATGGAATGTACTGGAAACAGAAAACAAGAAAAACAAAAAAGTATTTTTTTTGAAATCGCGAATTCGCGGTATTCAATCTGTTTTGTCACGAATTTATATTTAATATCAAACTAGAAAATAATTTTTCGGCCACAAACAGGATACAAAGCGTGCAACTATACTGCTTTAAACACTTCCTTCTGCAGAGAGAATGCTATACGAGGAGGCTCTCTTATCATTGTTAATAAAAATTATAAATGTAAGGAACGTAGAGACATTGTGAGCCTCTCTGTGGAACGGATTATTGAAATGGCATGTGTAGAGCTTGAGCAATTCATTGTTGTAAGTGTGTACAGGCCCCCGAATTCGTTATATGATTCTTTTGAAAATATATTGGAACATGTTTTATTAAAGCTTTCTGTTTCTAATAAACATATTTTTATCTGTGGTGATTTTAATATAAATTTATTAGAAAATACAAATGCCACTATTAGATTCAGAACATTGTTAAAATCATATAACCTTAGCAATTTATTTTCAGAGCCCACAAGAAAAACTAGCACATCGGCAACCTGTATAGATAATATTTTCACAAACGTAAAACCTTTGCATAAATATATTATTAATCATTTAAGTTCAGACCACAGTGGACAATTCATATCTTTTAAAATTAAATCTGTTACAGATGTTAATAGTTCAAGAAACCTACAGTTTGTTCCTATTAATATTAGACGTATGGAGAAGTTTAGAGGTAAAGTTTTGGCAAAAATTGCGAATGTTTGTTATAGTGAAGATCCTAATGTTCACTACATGGATTTATTTAATTGCATTAATGATGAATTTAGTGCCATCTTTACTTCTAAAACTCTGATCTTACATAATAAAAGATCATTCAATGAATGGGCGACTGTTGGAATTCACAAAAGTAGGCAGAGATTATATGACCTTTATCATGAAAAATCATATAATCATAATAAGTCATTTCATGAGTATGTCTGTAAATATTCCAAGTTGTTTAAAAAAGTATGTACATTGGCCAAGTCATTGCACTTAGGCAATCTTATAAAAAATGCACCTGACAAAATTAAAATGACTTGGAATATCATTAATAGGGAGACTGGGAATGTCAGAAACAGCAATGCTGAATCAATTTTGAAAATCAATGATAAAATAATAACTTCTCATCAAGAAGTGGCCAGTGCCTTTGAGCGCTACTTTGCTGATATCCCAGCTTCTACTACAAAATCTTTAATTTCATCTCCTACCGTCGCCGAATCATTACTGCAAGATCATGTTGATAAATGCAGTGTTAACTTTAAGTTCACAAATATTGCTATAAAGGACATAATTGATAATTTCAAGCTCATTAATATTAAAAAAACTGGTGATTTATGGGGAATATCAATTAAGGTTATAAAATCCATTATTGATATAATCGCACCTTACCTTGCTACAATATTTAATGACTGTATTGATAGTGGTGTGTTTCCTGATCTAATGAAATATAGTAAAATAATACCTCTGTTTAAATCTGGTAGTACTTTTGACCCCACTAACTTTAGACCCATTTCAGTACTACCAACTTTGAGTAAAATTTTTGAAAAAATTATTTTGGAACAGCTTTTGAACCATTTCTATTCCAATAACCTGCTTCATAACAAACAATATGGATTCACTAGAGGCCGTTCGACTATTGATGCAGGTGTAGATCTTATTAAAAATATTTTTCAGGCTTGGGAGGAATCGCATAATGCCCTTGGGGTATTCTGCGACTTATCTAAAGCTTTTGATTGTGTTGAGCATAATACATTGTTGAGGAAATTACACCATTATGGTATTAGGGGCGTTTCATTAGAACTTATTAAATCTTATTTATCCGGAAGAATCCAAAAGGTAGACGTTAAAGGAAAGAGATCTTCCGGTGTCTTACTTAATATGGGTGTTCCTCAGGGTTCCATATTGGGTCCCTTCTTATTTCTTGTGTATATCAATGATTTACCAAAGTTTATTGAAACCCGTCACGAGGTCGTATTATTCGCTGATGATACATCCTTATTGTTTAAAATTAAACGACAATTGGAAGATTATGACGATGTGAATGATGCTATCTCGCGCGTGGTACATTGGTTTAGTGTTAATAATCTGTTATTAAATAACAAAAAAACAAAATGTATAAAATTTACCACACCTAATGTTAGACAAGTAGACACTAATATCATTGTAAGTGGAGAGACACTGGAGCTTGTTGATTCGACAGTTTTTCTTGGTATAACAGTTGATTCCAGGCTGCAGTGGGGTCCTCACATATGCAAGTTAGCGAATAGACTTAGTTCTGCAGCGTTTGCGGTAAAAAAAATACGAACGTATACTGATGAAGATACGGCACGTCTAGTTTATTTCAGTTATTTTCATAGTGTTATGTCCTATGGCATTTTGCTATGGGGCAATGCTGCCGATGTCGAAACGATTTTCATCCTGCAGAAGAGGGCTATTCGTGCTATTTATAATATGCACCCGAGGGAATCCTTGAGGGACAAGTTTAAGGAAATCAAAATTCTAACTTTAGCGTCCCAATACATTTTTGAAAATTTATTGTACGTGCGTAAAAACATTGTAGAATTCCCCAGAGTCTGCGATTTGCATAATGTGAACACTAGGAACAAACATAGGCTTGCGTTGCCGGCGGCTCGAATTAAGAAAATAAGCAACTCTTTCAGGGGGCTGGGTGTACAGCTTTTCAACAAGATCCCACAAAACGTTCAACTACTACCTGTTCATAGATTTAAGAAAACTGTCAAGGAACGTTTGTGCAACAAGGCATATTATAAAGTTAAGGATTTTTTACTAGATGGCACTACGTGGGAATGAGGCGTTCGCTCCTGGCCTTTTCATTTTTCATTATTATTATTATTTATTTGAATTGTATTTTTTTGACTTGTTTTTTTGTATACTGTAAATATGTTTTCTTGTTTAAAAAAAAAGAAAATAGTTGAGAAAATACAAAAAAAAAAAAAAAGCCCGCTGAGTTTGTTTCGCCGGTTCTTCTCAGGACTGTGGCTTTTTTTGGAACCGGTGGTAGAGTTAACATTTTCTTTTACATTTTGACATTCAACAAGTGTGTTTTTGATGACATCCAAGTGGAAATAAATGATTTTGAATTTGAATTTGAATTTGACATTTTATTGTTGTTGTTGTAGTCTTAGGGTACACCGCTGGTACATAAGCCTCTCACAAGTTACCTCAACTTCACATATTAAGAGGAAATGTTTCCAGTACAAAAGCAATTCAACCTGCTTAACAGTCTAGGCGATAAAAAAAAAATAAAATATTAGACTGTATGGTATGATACATTTGCCTTTCCAGTTGGAAAAATACAACAACAACTACTACTGACATTTGACAAGTACATAATTTCAATAGTAGTTTGATGTCACTTCCGTTGCATACCTGCGTAACGTTCTGTAAAAATTTTACCCCCATGCGCCTAAAGAAGTTTCACTTCAAAAAAATATATATTGAACTTTAACTTAAATGTAAATATTAAGAAAGAGAATTGTATGTTGTTTGTATGTTATTTTATGTTAAGAATTGTATGTCGCTTAAAAAATAAATTGTATAATTTTAAGGTGCCAGAAATTTTGTGCAATAAAGTCACAAATCTTTAACCAGTTTTTTTTTTAATCGAAGTATGTACTTGTTTAATCAAAGTAACTGATGGGTTGAAATGACAGCTCCATATTTTTACCTCTATTACTATGTAGCTTTGTACAATTTTCAGAGACAGTAAATCATTTGTTATCTGTGATAACAGAAATAAAACAGATTCTTCACAGTATGTACCTAATATGTACGTAATATATTTATGTAATACGATAAATATATAAATTAAGTACGTACCGTGTACATTGCACTTTTTGGCGGGAGTGCGAGGAGCGAAATCGTGATAATTGGTTTTATTTTGTTATTCTAAAGTTTTTTTAAAGCGTGTTATCATGTTTCCTTATTTACCGTTTAGTATCTGTGAAAGACTCACTGACTGAGTGCGCAAACAGTGGAGCAAATGCGTTTTTTTTTTTTAAAGTCTTGCACAATGTGCTTAAAACATCACCGCCCACGAGAACACCTCAGTACAAAACTGGAGCCATTATTATCATTATTGCCAAACCGGTACAAAAACGAATCAAGCCCAACACCGAGTAAATATTCTGACACTACTCATAATAATAACGCAAAATAATGACCGTCCGCTCTATAGATTAAAAACATAGGCGTGGTTTAATTAGAAATTTAACCTGTTAATAAATTACAGATGGCCACCCAAGGTGTGGCAACACTCGACATATTTCCCCGGAGAATTTCATTCGTATCGTGTTGCCAGCTTAGTAGCGATGTGTTCATTTATTTTAGGGAGCCATTCATGAAATTTATAATACAAAATTATTCCTGGAAATGTATCATTTAATGTATTTTAAGGAGTTATTTTCGATTTAACGAATCCATTCCATAAATAACACCCGTATTTCTAAACTTTGATAATTTTGTTGTGTCTTTTTGAGACATGTCGACTTATGAGTCGTTAAGAATTTATTTTTATTTCTCCGTAGATGTAAGCTTCAATTTTGTATTCAAAATATTAAGCAATTAACAATAAAGTTTGTAGGTGATTTAATTTGATTATTTTTGAGCTGATACTGTGCTTAGACCAACTTATTGGGAATATCACACAGAAAACAGTTTTGATTTTATTTATTTTCTTTAAACTCCGTTCCAATATGAAGCATACCGAAGTCACCATGGACGATAAGGCCCTGGATTAGCTGGAAGATGAGGCATCCTCCTTTTTACTTTTTTAACCTGTAATCGAGGAGTAGATTAATATTTTTTTTAGGAAGGAAGGGTTACTGGTGGCCCTTTCCAGTTTCACCAGAACTAGTGGGCGAGCACGGGCTCAGCCAAAAGGGGTGAAATTTGTTAACAGCTGCCCGAAGGAGACCTATCAGCTCAAGGACGGCTGCTTCGCGAATACATCTACTAACGGATCGGAACCGCGACCCACTGAGAAGATCCGGCGAGAAACGAAATAGGTTGAACGTCAAACTCTGCCGCGTTCTTCGAGTAACTCTTCAATAATAATTATATCTATTTACTATGTGCATGTTATTGTTTATCTATAATTGTATACTTAATGTTATAAATCTGAAAGTGTATTTGCGTGTTTGTTTGTCCTTCTTTCACGTCAAAACGAAGCAACAGATTGAAGTGTGTTTTTTTTTTCTTAAAATGATAGTTTTAGGTGAGGAGAATGGCATAGGCTACCTTTAATCCTGAAAAAAGATCTCATACCATTAGAAACTAATTTATTATCTTTAAAAAAATTATATGACGCTTTTCTTTGAGCACACAGGCGGGGCCGCGGGTAACATATAATAGATTTGACAAAAACATGAAGCGAGGTCATCCTTACGTAAAAAGTTATTAGAAGCTACTTATAAGAGTCGACATAGCTTTTTGGTACTGGTGGTAGGACCTCTTGTGAGTCCGCACGGATAGGTACTACCACTCTACCTATTGCTGCCGTGAAGCAGCAATGCTTTTCGGTTTGATGGTCGGGGCAGCCGTTGTAACTATACTGAGACCTTAGAACTTATATCACAAGATAGGTGGCGCATTTACCTTGTAGCGTCTATGGGCTCCAGTAACCTCTTAACCACCAGGTGGGCTGTGAGCTCGTCCACCCATCTAAGTAATAAAAAAAAATAAAAAAATATATGACGGGTGATATCGAGAAATATTACTTACAAATAAAATTTCGGGCATCACCGCCGCGCCGCAGACTAAACGTTCGTTAGAGGCGCTTAGACTAATCACCTTAGACACACTTCACGGTTAATTTTAGTGTTACATCGATTCCGTTGAACGGTAATCCTCCGGGAAAATACTGTATCTTATGAGTTTAGAATTCCGCTTGGAGTTTTGTTTTAGGGTCCACGTAAAGTAAATCGCACGTTGCCACAGGTTGTTACACGGTATCCCGAGGTCATTGACAGCAAAACGCATATTATTATGTCGACTGCAATAGAGTTCCAACACGTCATTACGGATCTTCTCGATCCATTAACGGTACCACAAGCACTGGTCACCGTCCTCGTTGAACCCGTCGCTTGCGACAAAGGGCTCGACGAGCGAATTAATCCACAGACACAGCTCACTGAGTTTCTCGCCGGATATTCTTAGTGGGGCGCGTTTCCGATCCGGTGGTAGATTCTGCGAAGCACTGCTCTTGCTAAGGCCAGTGTTAGCAACACTCCGGTTTGAGCCCCGTGAGCTCACCTACACACGTTAGGGCGAAGCTGAAATAGCCTCTCAAGGCTATCAGTATAGGTAAGAAAAAAAATTGAATTCCAAGGTGTGATATGTTTTGTTTTATGTGTATCATTGGATCTCGTATCCGCTTAGCATCAAATTCTTCTTCATCAAATCAAAGTCTCCATGCCGAGGCTGGTGGTCCAAAATATAGAATAGAAGATTCTCGATTATTGCATAATTTAAAATCGTTTCGAAATGTGCTTAACGTGACATAATTAATAAATCACCTGAGAGGAGCATTTCGGAGGGGGACTCTGGCAACTATCTTTGCTTTAGTTGGCGCGTTTGAAATTCGCTTTGAGTTTAATCTATCTTACTATGAACACTAGTTAATCATATTTCTATTGCCATAGTAGATATATCTGATGATAATCTTTAAAGGCTTTAGGACGCTTAATATAAAAAGAAAATATCAGGTATAGGAGAACGTTATTTTAAAATTACTAAAAAATATTAATTTTTAAATGCCGTCTTCAAAGAAATTACTACATTTTAATATAGTAAAACAAGCTGTCTTTCATTACGCGTATGAAGAAGTCACTCATAATTTCTAAATATAAAACACGTGCTCACGTTCCAAATCTCGAAGGATGAAACAGACAAATTGAGTTCAGCGAACACTTAAAATTCAATCTATTTTAATGTGGCACATAATATATGCTACTTAAGATCAAAAGTTTTAAAAACTTACCGACAAAAATAATATTGCCTTTAGTGAATTTGATATTAACAAAAACAGTACACACAAAGAGTACGTTCAGACGGTAACGGTTTTTTACTGGTGGTAGGACCTCTTGTGAGTCCGCACTGGTAGGTACCACCGCCCCGCCTATTTCTGCCGTGAAGCAGTAATGCGTTTCGGTTTTAGGGTGGGGTAGCCGTTGTGACTATACTGAGACCTTAGAACTATATCTCAAGGTGTGTGGCGCATTTACGTTGTAGATGTCTATGGGCTCCAGTAACCACTTAACACCAGGTAAGCTGTGAGCTCGTCCACACATCTAAGCAATAAAAAAATAAAAACAATCACTCGTCAGGTCGGCCATTTGCTCGTCTTCCTACAAGAGCATTAAAACAAGAGTTCGATCGGTTGCAACTCAGGAACCCCATTGATCGCTTCGTAAGCAGTCTTCGGAGTAAATCTCAAGATTTTTTGCACAATAACAATCGCTTAGTCACAGATAACTCGGCAATCAAAACAAATTGCTGCGTTCATTAAAATTTACAGCTAGTCGTACGATTTACATACACGTTTTTTTTTTGTTTTTTGGCTAAGAGATAACATTCTGTTTTTGTACAACGCTTCGTGATCATCCGCATGTAGAGGTGTAATATTTTAGTGACGTTACCAACAAATGAATAGTACTGCAAATCTTTGTTGACTGTGATCGAACTGCAGCCAAAATTCCCAGCGAAGTTAGTTATCACAAAATAAGATTTTCAATTCATCATCATCATCATCATCAGCCTATAGCAGTCCACTGCTGGACATAGGCCTCTCCAATTGCTCGTCAGTGTGCACGATCCTCGGCTCTCTCATCCAGCCTTTCAAGATCCAGATGTTCAATTATGGAACATTTATTGTGTCACCACTATACAAATCTTCGACTTCGACGATATGGTTACTCGTTTTGATCAACAGTCCAAACGTTCCTCGTCTGTATGGAGTCAAATGGAAGTAGCTGTTATTTGGAGCCCCGACCCAAAAATGGAAGCAGTACTCCGCGCGCAACCGGCGACCCATATTCTAGATGTAGTAAAGTACCACTTCGTTCTATTCAAAACTCCCAATAGCTCACCTTTACCTACCTAGCTTTGCCTGGCAAGCGACTAATATTCGAAACCATTCGAAATATCGACCCCAAGAATCCCAATAAACTCGTTTGGTTACAAAGATACTCTTACGAATTGCGGGGCGAAAACATGTTATTTTATAATTTATAGCATTCCCATTGGATACGTATATTTCAAATTATAACTATTTTCTATCGTAACCTTATTACGTGGATAATAAAGTGACGTGACGGTTAGTTTATATATTATTATTATTACTATTGTCCAAAAAACAAAAAATATTAAAAGTGCGAATCAATATTGTTGTAGAATAGGGATCGCAGCGCATAAAATAAGACTTCCACTGTTCCAAAATCTTCTGTTATAATAATAAAAAAATTAATTAACACTTATATTACGGCTTGCTCATTTTTTAACCGTCTTCGCCATCTTCTTTTTTCTCTGTCCTCCTGTCTGTCATTCTCTTCTTCCTTTCTTTCTGTTTTCTCACACATCTTAACGCTCCGTTCCACACTCTCTTCATACGTTCCGTTCTTACCAATCCTACATTATTATGATCATTTTACTAGCTAACTACTATGGAAAGTCGTGTCCATGGTGATATTAAATACAAAGGCTCATTTTACTGGCATAAAGCGAGTGCACTTGATTTATTATATTTACTGGAACTGTACAACTGCGTTTGGAATGAGTAATTGCTCTGTATCTTTTAACTTGTGCGTCATACACCGTAATAAATAAACATAGATATTTTATTCTATTTGTTTGTGTTCTACACGTGTTAGTCACGGTTTGACGACTGTTGATTGTTTTTATATAACAATAACTTTATGTAACATATAAAAGACATACGTTTTGGTGACATGGGAAACGTTTGCTTGTGTTTAATGTGATCGTTTTGTCATAATTTTATCAGCTAATAGATAAAATATTTGTCGTTTGATAAGCAATTCAAAGGCTTGAATTGCTGGCATTGTTTCATCATTCATATCAGATTACATTTTTTTGACTCTAGCTGTATAGAGTTCGATACTAGCTTGTGCTAAGTGATTACCGAAGTCCGTAGAGAGGTAAAATTGCGGACCCCAACTATCTTGAAGTATGAAATCCATTTATAACTGGCAATTTTGAGTAAACACATTTTTAAAGGACCACCCGCCATCGAAAAAGAGTTTCAGAGGTAATGGTGAGAGCCGTCGCATTCACCCAGAGTACATTTTAACAAATGAATTTTGCCACATAGCATCCTTCTCTAAACTAAACTCACTCTCACAATCCTGCGCACATGACAAGTCCTTCTCCAAGCAAGGTTTCTAGAGAACTCTCACTGGTATTAAGCGGCTTGGCAGTGCGTCCCTAGCGCTATGTGACAAAATTGAGTCACGTGTTACATCTCGTGGTCATAACCATGTGTTGCATCTTACATATATGTAATACATACAAGAAATGTCGTATGTAGTTTACAGTTAGCTATTGTGCTGAAAGATCGAAATGGTGATAAAATGGCGATGGCCGGGTCACGTGGCAAGATTGAGTGACGATAGAGGGATTTCACGGCTGACGTCATGGTCAGGCCCGCAGGGAAATAGAAAACGAGGAAGACCTAGAAGCAGATGGGCTGACGACATTGTAGGAACGGTCGGTAAACAGTGGATGGAAAACGCCACAGATAGAGATTATTGAGTATCTTTGGAGGAGGCCTTTACCCTCAAAACAGAGGGGCTCACGCTAATCTAAATTTAAAATAAATAAATTTTTTTAATCGCTTAGACGGGTGGACGAGCTCACAGCCCACCTGGTGTTAAGTGGTTACTGGAGCCCATAGACATCTACAACGTAAATGCGCCACCCAGCTTAAAATATAAGTTCTAAGATCTCAGTATGGTTACAACGGCTGCCCTACCCTTCAGACCGAAACGCATTACTGCTTCACGGCAGAAATAGGCAGGGCGGTGGTACCTACCCGCGCGGACTCACAAGAGGTCCTACCACCAGTAGTCCATTCAAAGTAATTTAATAAAGATAATTTATAAATGATATACTTAGAATGTATTAGATATTTTTTAGGGGTGAAATAAAAGCCTTTTTTTTATTTGTCGTTCTAACTCTTAACGAGCAATACGATTATCTCGTTTCAAACCCACTAGCACTCATGCCAATATACACACAGTCGATTAGAATATGGTTCACTTTACAAAAAACAAAACCTAAAATTGATGCAGTAATTAAGAACTCGCGTCATATCAAATTAAAAGGCATTTATAATCTTCAAAAGCCATCACGATACTGTGTAACAACAAAGTGTAATGTTAATATCATCATCGTAAATCTAAAAATCATTAAGCTACCGAGACTTAAACTATTATGTTACAGACATCTCAACTATGCAAAAGCGTCATTAAACATATTCGTAGCGCTTGTAATGTGTTATTCATAAATGAAAGAACTCGTTGTAATCTGTTGATGATGTCCAGTGTAACTCAGGCTCGAACGAGTACGCCGAAAGACGCCGGCCTCTTTGATCGCAGATAGCGGCTCCTATGATGTCCAGTCGCATTAGGGCTGCCAATTAATAAAAAAACTTTCAAGATTTTTATTTCTTCGTCTTCTTTAGTTTTTGGCTCCGGCACGGTTTGTGCATTAGCCAGCGTCAAGTAATAAGATTTTTATAATTCGCCGTTTTCATTATTTACAGTTTATGAACAATAAAAAATGAAGAAAACTTAATCAATTGGCATGAAATTAAATGAAATGAGATGAGATGATATGGGATGAAATATAATCTCAGTAAAATGGTGGTCATTTACTGAGACTTTTTGGAGGATCCCGAGAAGTTACGTTCAGCGGCTTTGTTTCATTTTCCCACATTTGTACACTTTCACAGATACTAAGCAGTTAATAAACCACCGTTATTACATATTTAAACCCTAAGAAACTCTAAATAGACAAAATAAAACAAATCACACGACTTCACTCCTCGCGTTCCCGCCAAAAGTCAAGTTTTTTTTTTCTTTTCAAAAACAAACGGATTGAGTTGTGAGTTGATCGTGTCGTTTATATTTTGATTGGATTATTTATTGCGTAGATGCGTAAATGACGGTCTACTACTGAGCATCGAGTGGTTACCAGAGCTCTTGGTCATCACAACCAATTTCGCCACCCATTCTAAGAATGAATCGACTTCATTGTATTTTCTATCTACTGTCCCACGAGTGTCAAGCCAGAACGGATTACTACTTCGGGACATATGTCAATTAAAGGCATATGTATTGGTATTTGTGTCAAAAAATAAATTTTAAAGATAGCAGCGTTTCAGATCTCATACCAAGCTGCTATGTTAGCTCGCAACGCTCCAAGTTTACAAGTCATACATTTTAGTTTGTAGAGAGTACCATTAGACATAGTATAATATACGATTCATAGTGATCTAAGATCCATGATAGATAATCTATCGATCATTATAATGCAGTAATCGAATAACTGTAACGAAATATATAGATTTAATGTTAACAAACAACTATAACTATGTTTGTAAACACGCAAATATACCTACTTGATAATAATTAAAATAAAATTATTAATATTAAAAACGTACACGACTTTGTAATGAAATATAATAACTTATTAATAATTTATTTTGGGCGCATCCCTAAACCGTGTACATACTTCTGCAAACTAAAAACTGAGACCATTATTTGCTGAGAAACGTGTATATGGTGTACATAACACGGGAACTGCCAAAAACATTGTTATAGACATAACGGGATCGAACGAGGTGTCGTCGGCACGCGCAAACAAACACACATGTAGGATTATTTCCTAATCCGTTAGACGTTTGATTTAGTTCCGTTATTGGCGGTAGGATAGGACGTCTTGTGGGTCGGCAAATGGGCAGGTACTACCGCCCTACTCATTTACTGCCTCGAAACATGAAAGCGTTTCGGTTTTAAAGTTAGGACAGACCTTATACTATACTATTATGACTTAGAATTGTGAATTGTGTTATATCATGTCCGTGGAATTAAAAACAAAAGATCTGATAAAAAAAGAAAAGATGGGGTGTCATTAAATCTATTAGTTCGTATATCATGTTTTTAAATAATACAAAGTAAAATTATCTCCGATATTAATTAAAAAATAAAATGATAAGAATGATGTTGGAATAAATATGCTTTGATATATTTTATATGTCTTTGTTAAAAATGTAACATAGGGCAGTAAAAACGTTTGTTTGTGGTTCCCTGATGGAATTTAAAAAAAATATCTGATTAAATAAAAACTATATTTATACTTGATGTATTAATAATCATCATTTATAAACGCAAACGGAGTAAAAGTTTCACATAATTTATGATCAGCACACAGACTTTTACGAGCACAGACGATTTAACCCAACGAACTCGTACCTCGAAGCAATAATTCGACGATTTAACTAACGAAAGGACCGAACAATCCGGTATATTAATCGATAAAATCGATAAGCTACCTATGAAATTCGTAAGCTGAATTCGCAATAAATACGAGTAGCCCTCAATTTGTCGATCGTAAACTTTCCCGAGTCGCAATTTGTCAACGTCGGCTTGCTGCTCGTATCGATGCATCGAAATCGAATGATCGATATCTCGATTCTTTGTATCGATCCTGACGATTATCCGATCGAGAGCCCGATTCGAACGTATGCCGCATGAATCGTAAATTGAGAACGCTATATTCGAATGCAAAGAAGAACGTTGTGTTTATTCAGAATTTGAATATCAATAACCGTTGGAACGGTGGCGCGGAATACAGATGTTCATATCAGGATCACAATCGACTTGTACACGACTTTAATTGAACGAACATGTATTAAATGTTCGTTATATACGAGTACAAAATACGTGAGTACGTACATGGAACCCGAGTAGTACATTATCAGACCTTGATCAGTAACTATTCTATTAGAACTCCAGTCTATGGAAACACTTAATAAGAATCTATTTAAAGAGCGACAAATTCTTTAAATATTTTAGTTTCCAATTAAATTTCAACATAATTTATCCATGCGGAATACATAACTAAATCAAACGTTTTTATGATTTTCCTCAAAACAAAATTGCAGTAATGATCGTCTTTGATAGTCCAAAAACCATTAGCAAAATTATATAGCACGAGTCAGACCCCGTTTTGCTGGTCGATCTTTGGATCTGTCTTTGATGCGGACGCTACTAAACTTCACAGGCGCGTCCACCCCTTAGGCCAATCCAAAGAACTCTTGAAATTTTCATCGGAAACGGTCCAGCCGTTTCGGAGTCCATACGGATAGGAACACATTAGACTTTCAAACGATACATGGGACTTGATTGAACGCAGAAAGAACTTACAAGGATTAAATAAACTTGAAAATCACAGTGCACTAAGTAAAGACATAAAACAACGCTGCCGATGTGACAAGAATCTTTTTATTGGAAATATTTGTAAAGAAATTGAATGGCACTCGCTAAAGTTACAATGCTCTGATCTATTTAAGAAAGTTCGTCTGCTGTCGAAGAAATTCAAAGCAAAGACATGGGTTATCGGCGACGAGGATGGCGACCACATCACTGACCTTCAGCTGATCACAGAAAGATGGCGACGTTATTGTAATTTACAAGAACTCCTCTAATAACACCCCTCTTAGTCCGGATTTTGTTTGGGCTGATATAGTTCAGGAACCATATATATTGCATTCGGAAATTAAGGCTGCCTTGAAAATACTAAAAGATAATAAAGTGCCAGGACATAATAACATCACAGCAGATGCTCTTAAAACACTCAGCGACACAGGAATCGATGTACTGCATATAATCTGCAATCACATCTTTCAGAATGATGAATGGCAGGATGATTGGAGGAACTCCATAATACTGCCTCTACACAAAAAAAAATCCACGAATGACTGTAAGAACTTGTTATTTATGATTGAATAGAAATATCCCATGCTATAAATTATCTCTGTGCGAAATTTTATCCCATACATGAGTTCCATGGATGGATAGGTATAAAATTCTAATTAAATGTATTAGAATGCTTCCCTGATGTAGAACCAACATTTCTCGATTTCAAGTAACAAAAACAAAACTATTCGTATTTGAATTGCATTAAATATTTACCCGTACACACCCACACTCATAGGTAAGCACCAAACTACCTTTTTCTACTGTGAAACACTCATTCATATCGGTAATAAAGGTCTCCTTACACCTCAAAGTGGGATTGCGGAATTGGAAATGCCGACTTCAATAACCACATAGTATAAAGAATAATAAAAAGAATACCCATAATCTTATTCCAAACTGTTTCCAAACAAATTATTACCCCGCAAATCAAAATAAACACACAAAAATTCTAATTTTCGTAATTAGTTGTGGTCTTTTAGGCTCGCAAGGGTAGACCGCCGCCCTGCCTTTTTCTACCGTGAAGCCGTAATTTTCGTTTGAAGAACTGGACAGCTCTTGCACTATAAAAACTGAAACACAAAACTCATGTCTCAAAATCGGTGGCGGCATTTATGTTATCGATATCTAAAGACTTTGTTAACCAATTAGCACTAGGTCACGTCCTTACCGATCCATCAGATCTAATAACCCTTGCATTAGGCGCCTTTAGCTCTAACACTTGGAGCAGGCTTAGTTCTAGTTCGACGTGCAACCTAACCTAAACATCAGCCCTTTGAGTTTCCGGATCTTCTCAGCGGGTCGCGACTCCGATCCGGTAGTAGATTCATTCGTGAAGCAAATACTCTCGAATTGTTAGGTCTCCCTTGGAGGCTCTCGGGTATGTTAGTATATTCCACCCCTCCTGGCTGAGCCCTTGCTTGCCCGCCTGTCCTTGTGAAACTGGAAAGGCCTCCGGGCCACCAGTTATCTCTCAATTATAAAAAAAGCGCTAGGTGAACTAGCCGAACCAAGTTAGCAATAACATTATTATTATTTTTAGGTTAAACTGGTACTAAGTAGCTATTCCTACTTTTTCTTCTATACTTGAAACTCATCCTAAACTATTAACGAATCTAATGTTTATATAAAAGATCAAAGAGGTGAATCGAAATGATCACCATACAGGTAGTTGCACTGTCATCAATCCACTGGAACATAACTCGTGGTTTTCCACCGAAATGCACATCAAAGGGACTGGGTAATAGATTATTTGTATCCATTAACTGATGAAAAGTGACGTTTGAAGACAAGATTCTTTGTATTCAACTCAATAAATGTAATTCAAAGTGACGTTTCAGTCGTTATGAATTCCTTTAAGATGTTGAAAAGAGACATTTTGGAGCGCTGTCAACGAAAAATTTACGCTGCATGATATACATGTCCTATTTTTTTTTATTTATAAAGCTACCGATATAAATTTGTATTTTATATTCAAACGGTGCGACTGTGGTGGATCGAAATTTTAAGGTGACGCCTTCATTTTGCCATTGAATTACAATATTTAATGATATCAAATAGTCCAGACAATGAGAGACTTAACTGCGAATTCTGTGATATAAATACAAATCTATTGACAATATAAAATTAAAAGTACTAGTGATCCCGCAGTAGTCGAAATTCGACTATAATTAATTCGCTGGACGTAACTCCTCGGGATCCTCCAAAAAGTTCACTGAAAAAGTCTCAGTAAATAGGATAATAGGAGTAATGCATCGACCTATTACCATCGATGGAGTAATGGTAGAACTTCTTGTGAGTCCGCACGGGTAGGTACCACCACCATGCCTACTTCTGCCGTGAAGCAGTCATGCATTTCGGTTTGAAGGGTGGGGCAGCCGTTGTAACTATACTGAGACCTTAGAACTCATATCTCAAGGTGGGTGGTGGCATTTACGTTGTAGATGTCTATGGGCTCCAGTAACCACTTAACATCAGGGGGGCTGTGAGTCCGCACACCCATCTAAGCAAAAAAAAAAAAATTTCAACACTATGCCTTAAAGTTATTGATGACGTCACTATTGGGGGAAGTTAACATACGCAATTTATTAATTTAAAATACCCAAAATAATTTTACAACAAATCGATTCAAATAACTTAAGAAAAAAAAAGTAAGTAAGGTTAGTATATTAAAATGTTAGTTAGTAAATTAACATTATTCGGCTATAAAACACACTTAATGTATCCACGTAATATTATTAATGCACGTAAAATAGCATGTATCTATAAACCAACTAGCAACCGAAGTCGCTGGTCGTTTGAATCACTGCGGAAACACAAATGACAGCCGATAAGGAACGTGATTTGCCTCGATATCCCTACATATAAGCTGAATGCAAATCACAGAAAAATATCTACGTTCTAATACAGTTTATGGTGGCTTCGAGCAGTTAAAGATTGATAAGCCAGTTTATTTATTTAGATTCGCTTCGAACGTTGCTTTATGTTTTAGATTGGCGATATAAGTGGTATCGAACCTATTACGAACCGTCGCCGCGTCGCCTCTATTAAGCTAGATACTAATACTAGATGAGTCCCGCGATGTTAGCCCGCAGTTATTCTCGTACCGCTGGTGACGTCGCAGGGCGAAGTTAGTCTAAAAAGAGTCTAGTCTAGCTTATAAACAAATTTATTAAAGTACTCCTAATTAAAAAAAACACTACTATTATTTTTCATAAATACTATCTCTGACCAGGAATTCGAACTAGATGATCTGGTATGGATCATTAATTTCTTGACCAACGAGGTATTCGAATTTACAACAAAGAAACTATTCAAGAAAATATCAGTTTGCCTTCCTCTGTGTCTTGTATAACTGTATTGGTTCGGTATATAATGCAAATCAAAATATCATCATTGTCCTATCCATTTCCCAGTCACCTGTGGTCCTCGCAACATGTTTTCCCCTTCCATACTCCTCTAATACCATTTCTTCGCTCACTCCCCTCTTACACATATCGTTCTTCACACAATCCATCCACTTTTTTCTTAAGTCTACCTCTTCCTCTAAATCAAATCAAATCAAAAAAGTTTTATTCAACATAAATGAAAGTACATACTTGTTGAACGTCAAAAGAACTACCGCCAATTCACAAGAATTAGCCTCCGTCCTGAGAAGAATTGGCAAGAAACTCAGCGGGCATGTCTTTTTTTTTTTTAATATTAGATAAAAAAAAAAAAAAATTAGATTTTTTTGAATATTCATTTTTACAATAAGTAATTTAACATAACAATTTTACAATATTGAAATGCCCGGAGCGAGCAACTCATTCCCACTTTGTGCAAAGCAAAGTGTGTAAAGCCTTCCACATTCATAGTTAAAACTCCCTTAACAACAAATCAAATGCAAATCAATATATCGACGCCTGAAAGGCAAACGTGACTAAGCGACAATGCGTGAACTTTACAGTAGACTAATTTAAAGTTGAAATACCTGAAAACAAAATTTATTTTAACGAATCTAGCTGTAGTAGAATCTAGCTAGTAGCTGTAGGATTGAAATGATTTTAATAGACCTAGAAATATATTTTTTTTGCGCATCGAATATGGTTATTGCCTATCATTAATGTATAAAGCAGTTATTGTCGCTTAGTCACGTTTGCCTTTCAAGCGTCGATATGTTACATTGAAAAATATTCCAGTGCAGTGCGTAATGTATGTATTATATAATAATAACAACTAGCAGGCCCCGCAGTAGTCGACATTCGACTATAGTTAATTGAAATTATAAGTTTAAACATTATTATGGTTCTATTGTCAAACACTATTATATTTCGAGAATATAATCACAGTATTCGCCAAAACTGCAGTATAGATATATTTTAATAATATTAAAGACAAACAATATTAATTTATTTTCAATTCGACCACAGACTTTAAACAATAACAAAAGTTTCCCAATTGACAGTAAACAAAGAGTATATTTTTATGTATGTGTTGTGTCAAATACATGGTAGTGTATGTAATGTTTTCTTTATTGATCTAAAGTATCTTTTATGCATTATTTTAAAAAAATATTACCATTGTGCACTCCTATAGATAAGCCCATTTTCTTTAAATAAAAAGAAAAACACGTTATCAAATAAAAATTACAAATATATAACTAATGTTATTGGAACCCCAGTTCGGGTATAGGCCTCCTCCAGCTTACTTTACTCTTCCCTATTCTTGGCTTTGTTTCTCCATTCTTTTCCTGTTGCTATTATTTCGTCGATCCATCATTTTTTTTTCATACCTATCCTAGTAACATCGAGGGATTATTCTAGATTCACCGAGCTAGTAGATGAGCTCACGGGGCTCAAACCGGGAGTGTCGCCAGCACTGGTTCTAGCAAGAGCAGTGCTTCGCAGAATCTACCACCGGATCGGAAACGCGACCCACTGAGAAGATACAGCAAGAAACTCAGTGGGCAACTTTGTGATGTATGTATACTTTATCTTATTTATGCTACCGAAATGAACTTAAACATGCAATGAGATATGCTTCTCTGTTGTATGAATTTTAATCGCAAATGCTACCTGCCTGACTATCAAAAATAAACGAAATAACATTAAAATATATATGCTCATTTAAAACTTGGCACCGAACAGAATTACAGCTCCACAAAATGTTCGAGACTATTCATCTCTGTCTACCTACAAACACTTTACCTCGTAGTGAAGTTTATTAATGATAATTTAACTCATTATTTATCTCGTGCCCTTATCTAGTATACTTAACTATGAGTCGTTTAAAATTTATTCGTTAATTTTCAACATAATATTTATTGCAAAGATTAACTTGAATAATACCAGAAAAAACACTGCTTATTTTCTGCACTGTGGTCGTTAAGATCAAACCAACGATACACGGTGTGTCAAACGGCGTCCCCACAGCGTTCCAGCGACAAACTTATAGATGCTGTCGATCAAAACAAAACACATTCACGAATGTATAAATCAACAAAATTTGGCCGGCAAATACAAAATTTGCCTTCACGTATCGAATATCAAATTGATTAGTTGCAGAAAATAAGCTAAATCTGATACGAACTTCGCTGATTTCCTTTGCATTCTCACCTATTTACAAGTTTCCTGCGTTATTGAAATGTAAATTTTATGTAACGATTGAAAAGCGGTAAATCACGCAGATATGATCAGCTACGAGTCAGCTCTTTACGTAATTACCTACCAGTTCAAAAATTACTGCAACATTGTTTTTTATATTACTAATAATCATGTATATCGTACTAGTCCATAATTTATTCCGAAATTAACTTCTACAGCCAAGAAATGGCATTAAGAAAATCATGCTCTTTTACTCGGAGAATTTATCAGCGTCATTATTGGATGGCAAGGCAGTGTATAACCCGTAAAGCAGTCAAGTATTCCAATTTGAATGTTACAAAACATTGGGGCTTTGGCATGAACCCCCTCCATGTTATTTCCTGAGCCCTATGACATGCCATTTCAAACGAGCTTTGAGCAAAGTGCTCGACATTATGCAGTGCCTCAGTGCTTAAGTCGTGCCGACGGGCCTCATGTGCCTATAATACCTGCCTGATTACTGGTGGTAGGACCTCTTGTGAGTCCGCACGGATAAGCACCACCACCCCACTTATTTCTGCCGTGAAGCAATAATCCGTTTCGGTTTGAAGGGTGGGGCAGCCGTTGTAAGTATACTGAGAAACTGAGACCTTAGAACTTATATCTCGAGGTGGGTGGCGCATTTACATTGTAGATGTCTATGGGCTCCGGTAACCACTTAACACCAGGTGGGCTGTGAGTTCGTCCACCCATAAAAGCAATAAAAAAAACAGCAAAAAAAAACAAAAAAAAACAACTAAAAACGGCGTCATAGTCTTATAAATAATGGCACTCCTAATGCAAATTAACACCGTATCTCTAATCATCATCATTTCCAACTTTATTACTATCAGCTGGTAAATGCTTGATATTTGCCATTCACTAACCTCTTCGGATTCCATACATCCGTATCCTTTCACCCGTACGTGCAGAATATACATGGGTGGAATTAAAATCAATAATTGAAAACATCTTTGGAGGAGGTCCTAGTTATTCTCGTGCGCCAATTAGTTCCTAAGCCCCAAGGCCCTACTACTCCATTCACTGAGGACAGAGCGTGTTCTAAGGATCGCATGGGTAAGTACCACCTCCCTTCCCATTTCTGCCATGAAGCAGTGATCGATAGTGAGCATAAGATAAGCTGTGAGCTCCTTGAAGCGTATACGCAAAATATAAAAAAAATCCTGACTATAATCTCGATTGCATTATGCATACCCAATAGCTAGTCCCATTTACCGCAACATTACTTCAGGAACAAAAAGGATATCGGAGGCTCCTACTGCCAGTTAACACGATGTATGTAACAGCACATGAAATGTATTATTCAATAACAAAATCCCTTAAACTTAGGACCCCATGAACATTTTTAGTATGTCAACCAACTGAAACAAATCGACATCTAAAAACAATTGCAGCCTTGTTGGTAACATTATTTTATTTTATTTGTATTGCTTAGATGCGAGCTCATAGCCCACCTGGTGTTAAGTGGTTACTGGAGCCCATAGACATCTACATCTTGATCTTGAGATATAAGTTCTAAGGTCTCAGTATAATTACAACGGCTGCCCCACCTTTCAAACCGAAACGCATTACTGCTTCATGACAGAAACAGGCAGGGCAGTGGTACCTACCCGCGCGGACTCACAAGAGGTCCTACCACCAGTAGCTAACTACCAGTAACCAGAAACTAAGCCACAAAACAAAGAAATCGTTCATTATTCCTTAGAACATCAAAAATAAACCGCAGAACTTTAAAAAACAACAATGGCCACTTAACCTAAAATCTGTACAAAGCAAGGATCGGCTTCGTTTGGCACCCTCCCAAATGATTCAGTGGCCGTTCTGACTCCAAGTTTATTCATCGTTAAAACAATGAGCACTGACGCATCGGCACTTCCTTGTTTACGTATGTACTTAAATTTATGATACAAGTTCCAGCCGTGTTTGCGGGATGAGCGGCAATATGTTTTGTATCTTATTCATTTGTTCTAGTTAAACGCGGACCTTGGTCATCTGTTCTGCACTTTGTTTTCGTACCTTATCGAGTCTGTAATAAATTAAGGCAGGACTGTTTTTATTGTATGGTCCGTTAAATGTTTGTAACATTAATCCCTGTTAAAAAAAGGTGAAAAGCAATTATTATTGAATTGTAAATAAAAAATCTTACGTTACGGACGTTTTTTTCCGGTTAGTATCCATCGTATCCATTGACGGCCGTCTGGTGTAGTGGTAAGTGACATGGTCACTACACAAGGGGGTCGCGGGTTCGAATCCCGCCAAGGGAAGATATTTGTATGATAAATATAAATGTCTTTTCCAGGGTTATGGATGTCTATTAAATATATGTATGTGTATAATAAAAATATTACATTTATTTCCGTTATCTGGTACCTGTAACACAAGTTCTTTACAAACTTACCACGGGACCTGTTAATGTGGCGTGATTGTTAGTAAATATTTATTTATTTATTTATTACAATTAATTAATTATATCGTTCCATAAGGAACTTCGTTCCAAAAATGTAATGAATATATGTTTTTTTTTCAACTTAGAAGTCAAGTTCGTGCCCATAAGGTTAGACATCACAAATAATCACAATGTGAACACCACTACCGACATTGACACATAAGGTCTAAAGTTTCAATTGCAGTGTAGAACGTCTGTATTGCCCTTCAAACCAAAACCCAACTTGCACCTGCTTTGACTAGACGTTCTACATCCTGGAATAGTAGTATTTGTCTTTGCAGATTTCACTGTTATTGCACGATATGATTACGGAACAGCAAAAGCAATTCATGAACATTAGTGAAGTTCGTATTTCAAAATAAAAAAATGGTACCTATCTACCGGATTTGAACACGAGCATAGTCGCACCGCACGATATGAGTAAGCCGGGCGTCTTATCTCTTAGTCCACGCGACTTCGTCTAGTAAATTTTCGTAAAAATATCATTAAATAAAACGTTTTTGTTAACAAAACCAACTAGAACCTCCATCATAATAAAAAATTAGGAAATGCAAAACAAATAACGCATAAAGTACAAGATCGTTTTAAATTACGGTCATTGAATTATTTTAAAATTTAATATAAATGTAAATGAGAAAGTTTATAACTTTCTATTAACTCTGTTCACTAGAAGAATTTTGCATACAATTTCAAAATATGATAATTTCATTCAATGCTTGTGAAATCTCGATTCGTTGTGAGCGGTCGCCATAAAATATGCATGTACCACGCCCATTTGTTGAAAAGCGCGCCATCTATCGTACATTGATAATACTATCAGTGACGTACCATAAGCAACTGCATTCGGTTTCAGGGAGCCGGATAAAAAAAGCATTCTAAGAAATTCATCGGCACACATTTTTTTTATTGCTTAGATGGGTGGGCGTTCTCTCAGCACACCTGGTGTTAAGTGGTTACTGGAGCCCATAGACATCTACAACGTAAATGCGCGACCCACCTCGAGATATAAGTTCTAAGGTCGTAGTATAGTTACAACGACTGCCCCACCCTTCAAACCGAAACGCATTACTGCTTCACGGCAGAAATAGGCAGGGTGGTAATACCTACCCGTGCGGTCTCAAGAGGTCGCCTGTCATCGTTTCTCCTTAGGGATTATAGGCGATAAATTGATAAATAAGGATATAACTTTATTCGATATTATTTAGGATTACATTACCTGTCTTCTCATCTAAAATTCACTATTGTTTAACTGTAATAATATGCGCTATGTTTGATTTAAGTTTGCATTGATTTAAACATCATAAAGGAATCGATAATACGACAAAGTCGTAGTATAAAGTCGATAGTTAAGTCTATACTTGGAGTTGGAACATAAACGAAGGTTGCACTAATACCTTCGTTCGGATCTCGATCGTACAAAAGTCGTTGCCGCGATCAATAAAATCGATATTATCTGCACAACCCTAGTAAACAAGTCAAGAACATTTCCGATTTGTGTACAGATCGCACGACAATAATATTAATAGCTTAGAAATGGCAAGCTCTTGGATATCAGAAGTATTTTGTTTACTAGATATACTAGTTTTTTTCTGTTACTGAGTTTCTGAGCCGGATTTTCCCAGTGGGTGGCGGTTCCAGTCCAATTGCTAGGGCTAGTGTTAGCAAGGTCTCTCAAATTAAGCCCGTGACCTATCCTACTCGTCCACGCGTAGTTGGAATAGAACCTTCGGCTATCAACGATTAGGGAAAAAAATAAAACGTATTTTCTTCGATTTTTGTAAACCGTAGACATAATTAAAACTACTTTTACATACTAACAGGAAAGGCGAAGGTATCACACCATACATTCTCATCTACCTATAGAAAATAAAATAGAGTAAAAAATTATTTTGATGAAATGATGTGAAGTTGAGTTATTAGAGACTGAAATCAATGGAGATGAAATAAAATGAAACGAGATGAGATGGGGATGGGATGAAATAAAGTCCCAGTAAAAAATGGTGGTCACGGAGATTTTACTGGACTTTTAACACGTCATCACGGATCCTCCCGATACATTAACGGTACTTTTAGGTACCAAAAGCACCGGTCACCGTCCTCGTCGAACCTGTCGCATGCGACAAAGGGCTCGACGAGCGAATTAACCCATAGACACAGCCTACTGAGTTTCTCACCGGATCTTCTCAGTGGGTCGCGTTTCTGATCCGGTGGTAGTTTAAGCGAAGCACTGCTCTTGCTAGGGTCAGTGCTAGCATCACTCCGGCTTGAGCCCCGTGAGCTCACCTACTAGTTAAGGTTATGCTGAAATAGCCTCTCAAGGCTATCAGCTTAGGTAGGGAAAAGAAAAAGGACTTTTTGGAAGAACTCGGGAAATTACGTCCAGCGACTGTTTCATTTTCCCACATTTATTCACTTTCACAGATTCTAAACAATTGATAAACAACCTTCATTACACGTTTAAGCCTGAAGGAACACTAAATTAACAAAATTAAATAATCCACACAACTTCGCTCCTTGCGTTCCTGCCAAAATCCCACCTTATCTAAAATTCAAATGTCATCGAATTAGACGGACATGACCGCGAAACGGTAAACTTTATATTTGCGTTTTATTTTCGCAACAGACAACAGAATCACGTCACATTCTTACCAATAATTAGTTAAATAATCTTAATTTAAAATGATCGCATATACTATAAAATATTTGAAAAAAGTAAAGTTGACATTGCCGATGATCGACGGCCGTGAAACACAAAGAAACATAATATACTTCTAAAACTATGCATGGTCTATGTCCAGCAGTGGACGCCTGTGAGGTGATGATGGTAATGGTAGTACTATAGTAGTAGTGTAGTGGTAAATATAAACATTAAGGATAGTAAAAAAGAACCATTTGTATGCACCAATAATTTTACACAATTTACACAATAATAATTTTAATACCCCTTAGGTATTAGGATTATTTTATCAAAACACATCTAACTCATTCTTATATCTCCGCTGTTTATATTAGCTCGGAGCACTATCGATTGGCCTAAATGTACATAGCCTTAAAAGGCTACGAAATGCTGGAAGTAAATCGTTGTATTGTTAAAGTAAATTGGTATTTTACAACACGAAGTTTCGTGTGGCGTTGTTTTGTACCTTAACAATTTCCTACTCAGCTGAAGAGGTGCGTTCAAACGATTCTGTACCTTTACACGAAGTGCTAAAGAGCATTTTGTGTTATAAAGAAAGTGACAGTTGCGATTCAAATTAAATGTCAGGGCTTCAGCAGTTACAGTGACATCCAGCGGTCAGGTCGCGAAAGAATTCGTGTTCCACTGATATTCTAAATTATGATAATTTTAAATGTTTAAAAGGGTAAAGGCTTCCATTCCATTTGAGTGTATATTTGAATGTTTTAGTTCTCATGACACGAAACAAAAGATATATAGTACAAATAACAAAGATAAAGAAACTATTTAACTATCGGAAAGTTGCTGAAACATTAATTGTTTCACTTAGCTTTCGCAATGTTACGGATACTTTGAAGACATTCAAGTTAAGCCTTGCAGTACTTGGTAACATTATAATAAACTAATTTCAATTACAAATAAATGAATTTTCTTTATAACTACGTTAGATTCAACCATAGGAAAATTAGAGTCGTCGTACCGTAGGATAGACAAGAGCGAATATTCGTATCGTAGGTCCCAATTTTCCTGAAGAAATACGCACACTAGACATAGACAAACGATATATATGTAGTAGATACGAATGAATACTTTTTTTTCCCTCCACCTTATCCCACTAGGTGAGGTCGGCACAGCTAAGTTTTCTCTTTCATTCTCTTCTATCAGCCGTCATCTCAACACTTACTCCTCTCTCTCTCTCTCATATCGTCACGCACACACTCCATCTATGCCTTCTTCGGTCGACTGGTGGTAGGACCTCATGTGAGTCCGCGCGGGTAGGTACCACCACCCCGCCTGTTTCAGCCGTGAAGCAGTAATGTGTTTGCCGTTGTAACTATACTGAGACCTTAGAACTTATATCTCAAGGTGGGTGGCGCATTTACGTTGTAGATATCTATGAGCTCAAGTAACCACTTAACACCAGATGGGCTGTGAGCTCGTCCACCCATCTAAGCAATAAAAATAAAAATAAACTTTTTACGTTTAAATTTAAATTAATAACCCTTAATATCTCTATTTCAATTATTATTTTAAACCATATTATTATACAACTCATTATACAAACAATATTATTTATTATACATACAATATATAAGATTGAATTATTTATCTTCATTAAATAACAGGCGAGTGAGCTTATCTAAGAAAAATATATATAAACCTAAAAAGAGGTTTTCTTTATATATTTTATCGTCTTTTCGCATTAAAAGTGCATAATTACCTAAAATATTCGAAACTGAGTTAATATGCGGAATCATTTGGTATCATCAATATTTTTCTCATAAATACTGTCAAAAGAGCGTAGTTTAGTTTTAGTTTTTTTTTTAGTTTACCTATGTTTTGACTACTATTAACAAAATTAATACATAAGTTTTAACTTAATTTAAAAGACAGATAATATAACTGTTAAAAAATAAAAAATTAATGTTGCAAAGATGATTGATATTAAAAATATCACATGTTAAACTTTTAAAACACTCTCCTGTAAAATTTGTAAGTTTTGAGATTATAGAGTTTTAACGCGAGAAGACGATATATATTTTAAATACCCATATGGTTGAACAAACTCACTGCTTGCTTCGTGTAAAGAAGTTATCGAAGCCCATACATACATATGATAGACCACGATGTCCTCCCACCTCGAGACAATTCTACTATAGAACGATATACAGAGAAATAGGCAGAATGGTCCTTCTAGAATGCAACTACTCCCTCCTCGCGTCGTTTCCTCACTGCTGAGGGTCGTGACCATTATAATTCGACATGATTTTACTCCTTGTGATGTCCCGCCAGCGCCTCCGATCATTGGCCGCATGAAGGGCGTCGTGGAATGGGATCTCTAGTGTGGTGCGGATTTGGTCGAACCACCTTGTCGGACTGCGCCCGCGCGGTCTCTTTCCCTCAATCTTCCCTGTCACGAATAGTCTTTCTAAGCTATCCGGTGTTTTCCGAGCAATATGACCGAAGTACTCGAGTGCGCGGCGAAGGCAGAGTGTGGTCAGTCTAGTCTTGATCTGCAGTTGATCTAAGATAGACTGATTGCTTCTCTTCGCTGTCCAAGGTATCCGGAGCATTCTTCGGAGCAACTACTATTGCTATATAATATGGTAAGTACGATGCTACGATCGAATGGAGGAATTATGAACTTTATGTTATGAACATACAAGAATCTTCTAATTATAATTAGCCGATCAGGAAAAAAAACATGATATACGCTAAAAGCTCCTGACCTAATATGACGAGCCTTAGAAACTGCTAAAGCGCGAGTGAAAACAATATGGTTCAAGTTATTTCCGAGAACTAACTTTCACCCGCCACAGTAATTGTCTAACAACATGTTTACACTTGCAAAAGCCTCAAAAGATAGTTCCCTACGTTGAGTTACACGTTCTAATGCCCCATTATATCTTGACCTTCTGGTCAATAGCAGCCCATACCATGCACTTCGAGGACCGGGGTCAATAGATTTGACACAAGCTTTCCCTAATAAAGACAGAGAACGTGTAATTTACCGGCAAGCCAAGCAAAGCTTTTCTTATTGATAAACTAAACATTAAACATTTTGGATAGTATTAAAACACGTTAGCAATTTCGGATTTAATGCATTAATAAATCAATAAATTACTCATGTTGATAATAGAATATTATTTTTATAATCAGAGTTGATTATGAAAATAGCAGAGAATTATTTTCTCGCAGATACTTTTTGGATACCCACAATAAAGTGTATAATAACGCTACCATTGATTTTAGTTGAAAATGATCTTGGATAATGTAGAATGTCACTTTATTTGTAACTAGCGACCCGCCCTCGCTTCGCTTCGGAAACATTAAAACACACATGAAACCAAAAAAAATAATAAAAAAAGTGTGTGTGTCCGCTCCGACGCACGACTGGAGTTTACTGGATATAAAAAATTAAACGAAACAATACGAGAAATAGTTCTATATTACGACAACACGATACACTACAGATTATTAACAAATTAACGAGACACAAAACAAACGACTAACAAATATATGAAAATACAATAATGAGAGAAACGCGCGATCAGTACGAGGCTTTGTGGCGGACTGCCGGCGCAGCAGCCCGGCGTCACCTGCGATAACGCGGCCGCGCGTTGGCTCCTGATTGGCGCGCGCACGCATCACGCAATCAGGAGCCAATCAGGCGCATAACGCATTTCGTGTGACATGCTAGTACGATTTTGATTGGCGCGCGCACGCATCACGCAATCAGGAGCCAATCAGGCGCATAACGCATTTCGTGTGACATGCTAGTACGATTTTGATTGGCGCGCGCACGCATCACGCAATCAGGAGCCAATCAGGCGCATAACGCATTTCGTGTGACATGCTAGTACGATTTTGATTGGCGCGCGCACGCATCACGCAATCAGGAGCCAATCAGGCGCATAACGCATTTCGTGTGACATGCTAGTACGATTTTGGTCCCCATAATTTTCATACCCCGGGCCTATATATGTAAATCGATTCTAAAGGAGTAAACTCCAAAAAAAAAATAAAAAAAGTAGCCTATGTTCATCAGGGACAATGTCGGCTTCTAATGGAAAAAGAATTTTTCAAATCGGTCCAGTAGTTTCGGAGCCTATTCGAAACAAACAAACAAACAAATCTTTCCTCTTTATAATATTAGTATAGAGTATAGAAAAGTCGAATTAGTATAACAAATTATTTAATTTCGATGAGTAAAAGGCTATTTGGCTTAAGAGACTTATTTGCAAACTTACAGGAGAGCCATTTAAAGCTTAAAGTTTGGAAAAAAATATCATAACAAAAAACTTCTTCAGGTACTGGAATACTGGAGTAAAAAATAATGGAGTAAACTTAATTGAAATTTAATTAAAAACATCAAACTGTTGATACTAATACCAAACAAAAAGCACCTTTAATTACAAAGATAAATGTCGCGTATTAAGCGAAATATCGCTTAAACCAATAAATAGCCGTTTTTTATGCAAAAATACAATAAGTCTACTCTATTTTACACGTGTAAGTATCAGTGAGCATACATATCGCACTGTTAATAACCATTCCCGATCCTGCGGACAGAATGGAAAGCAGTCGACGTCGCCCAAAACACGTCATCTCGGATCCTCCCGATCCACTAACGGTGCTTTTAGGTACTTCAAGCACCGGTCACCGTTCTCGTCGAACCCGTCGCTTGCGACGAAGGGCTCGACGAGTAAATTAACTCTCAGACACAGCCCACTGAGTTTCTCGCCGGATCTTCTCAGTGGGTCGCGTTTCCGATCCGGTGGTAGATTCTGCGAAGCACGGCTCTTGCTAGGGTTCGTGCTAGCAACGTCATCAGGTTTGAGCCCCGTGAGCTCACCTACAAACGTTAGGGTTACGCTGAAATAGCCCCTAAGGCTATCAGCTTAGGTAGGAAAAAAAAAAAATTGTTAATAATAGACTGACCAATTATGATTTAGGTCCATATTTAGTAGATCAAACATATATATTAATTACAAAGTCATATACATATCTACTAATCTCAGAATTTTCATAATCGTGTTATTGGAGACTGAGAAACTGATATGTTTGTCTCTTTTACTAGTGTAAATTTTAACAATGCTTATTACATAACGCTGACATAAACCATTATGCATCTTTGACTGTGAAATTAGCTCTCGATGTTTTTATGATATCGTGACTATACAGAAGACTAATACAGAAATTATAAATTATACAGAAATTAGCTCTCGATGTTTTTATGATATCGTGACTATACAGAAGACTAATACAGAAATTATAAATTATACAGAAATTAGCTCTCGATGTTTTTATGATATCGTGACTATACAGAAGACTAATACAGAAATTAGCTCTCGATGTTTTTATGATATCGTGACTATACAGAAGACTAATACAGAAATTAGCTCTCGATGTTTTTATGATATCGTGACTATACAGAAGACTAATACAGAAATTAGCTCTCGATGTTTTTATGATATCGTGACTATACAGAAGACTAATACAGAAATTAGCTCTCGATGTTTTTATGATATCGTGACTATACGTAATACACTTAATATTTAATTTAAATTAAGTGATAGTGACCCATTGATAATTGAGTTCGTCTAATATAAAAATCTCAGGAACGTTTTATTTAAATTATTTATACCTCAATGACCAATTAGGGCAGCTTAGTACAAAATGAGACATATATCATAGACAGAACATAAAATGCAGACATTTAATTATTATATAATAATATATAAAATATTCATAATAAACTGACATAGCTCTGAGAACATTTCAAAACCTATAAAATTATAATTATTTTAATAACGGAATATCATCAAAGTACATTTAAGTATCAGTAATTGCTTAATTACCTATTCTTACAATAAATACATCAGGCTATTTTAATTGGGTATAAATATGTAATTAAAGCAGGCAAGTTATAAATGACAAAACGTATTTGCCATTTCTGAACAATTTGCTTTCTTGAATTGGGTCAGTCTATTAATAAAAGTGCGTTATATCTCACTTCGATAAAGCGGCACCACACGAGAACCCTCTCATCGTAGCCGCCGGTAACTATGGAAAGCAGTCGACGTCGCCCCAAGCACGTCATTTCGGATCCTACCGATCCACTAACGGTGCTTCTAGGTACCTCAAGCACTGGTCATCGTTCTCGTCGAACCCGTCGCTTGACGAAGGGCTCGACGAGTAAATTAACTCTCAGACACAGCCCACTGAGTTTCTCGCCGGATCTTCTCAGTGGGTCGCGTTTCCGATCCGGTGGTAAATTCTGCGAAGCACGGCTCTTGCTAGGGTTCGTGTTAGCAACGTCATCAGGTTTGAGTCCCGTAAGCTCACCTACTAGTTAAGGCGACGCTGATATAGCCTCTCAAGCTTAGGTAGAAAAAAAATAATGTTTTTTTCTATAAAATTATAATTATTTTAATAACAGAATATCATCAAAAGTACATTTTAGTATCAATAATTGCTTAATTAACTATTCTTACAATAAATACATCAGGCTATTTTAATTGGGTATAAATATGTAATTTAAGCAGGCAAGCTATAAATGACAAAACGCATTTGCGATTTCTCAACAATTTGCTTTCTTGAATTGGGCGAGTCTATTAATAAGCGTGCGTTATTTATGATTTTTCATATATGTCGTAACTAACGAACTTCGTGATTCCAATAATGATTTCGGAACCCTCTTCCTTGACGAGCTATCACTTTTTTTTATACCTTTGCTGATAGCCTTGAGAGGCTATTTCAGCTTCACCCTAACTTTAGTAGGTGAGCTCACGGGGCTTAAACCGGAGTGTTGCTAACACTGGCCCTAGCAAGAGCAGTGCTTCGCAGAATCTTCCACCGCATCGGAAACGCGACCCACTGAGAAGATCCGGCGAGAAACTCAGTGGGCTGTGTCTATGGGTTAATTCGCTCGTCGAGCCCTTCGTCGAAAGCGACGGGTTCGACGAGGACGGTGACCGGTGCTAGTGGTACCTAAAAGCACCGTTAACGGATCGGGAGGATCCATAACGAGGTGTTTTGAGCGACGTCGACTGTTTACCATTCGGTCTACAGGATCGGGTATGTAGTTTCCAGCGGCCACGACAAGAGGATTCTGATCTCGTGCCGCCTTCTCAAAGTGCTAGCTATCACGGTAATATTTTTACGCAGTGGATCAGTGGTATTTTCTAATATGTATATTTATGTATGTATCGCAGTACTTAACTATGAGTATTCAACAAAGCAGACAAATCAGTATTTTTATGCTTTCGACACTCGATCATTGCCGATTAATATAAACGTAATTATTGGCAACCCAGAATAAAAATAACCAGCCATCTCTAGATAGATAAGCAGGAATTTCGATTAAAATTTTCCTCACAAGCCGTTTTTTGTTTTTATTCCATAAAATTTTCAAAATAAAATACGAACGTGACGACCGCTTTCTAAAGAAATTAAAATTATCGGTAATTAAAATCATTGGCCACATTTCGCTTCGGTAAAGGAAACAGAGATATCTCCTGGCCTCGATCGATCTCTAGATCTAGTAAATTATGGGAAATCGTTGAGATTCTCGAAATTATCTCAATAAAGTACGGATGCGTTCGTTTCGATATTGAAATGCCGCGACGAATTCGTGGAGCCTCAGCCAAAATGTCCGATTACAGATTTATTCGAATTTTGATCTAAGATAATAATGAAACAATTATTTCCTTTATTTCTAAAAGACTATTATGCGGCATTTTTTTCGTATCTATTCGCTAGTAGCACAAGGGGACTATTCCAACTTCACACAGACGAGTAGGTAGTGCACGAGTTCAACGTTAGAGAATTTACTAGCACTAGCCCTAGCAAGAGCAGTGCTTTGCAGAATCTACCAATGGATCAGAATCGCGATCCACTGAGAAGATCCGGCGAGAAACTCGGCTGTGTCGTGGGTTCGACGAGAACGGTGACCGCTGCTTGTGGTACCTAAAACCACCGTTAATGGATCTGGAGTGTCCGTAATGACGTTTTTAGGGTGACGTCGACTGTTTACCATTCGGTCCACAGAATCGGGTATGTAATTTCCGGCGGCCACGACAAGAGCGTTTTCATGCCATGCCGCCTTCTCGAAGTGGCGCTCGCTGAGTTTAGTGTGTCGCCGCCACGGAATAGATAAATAAGGTCACCGCCAATGATCGACTCCAAGATCGTCCATCTTCGATGTCTTGAATATCACTTTTGAATATTGACGTATATATAAAAACACTAATAACATCCCTGTGTATATTTTTTGCCTCACGCAAATATTAATAACAAAATAGAATTTGATTACTATCGGCACGAATTCATAGTATTGTATAATTTTGTAAGGATGTATGGTTAGTTACTCTGTCAGCTTAAAAAATGTTAAGCAATGTTTGCGTGAATGAAAGTAAAGCGAATTCCACTCCAAGACACAATATTCTATTAAACGACTATTTATTTATTTACTGATCACGTTATCTTATGTATTTGCTGGAAGAAAACTTATGTATTTCAAAATAATATCTACTAATACTACTAATCTAATTTTGAACACACTTTTTCTAAACTATGATATAGTTCTGCGTACAATCGAAAATAAAACAAAAACAAATGCCGACAATTTTATTTCCAGAATTCTGGTGTATTGGTTCTATTTGCCACCACTATTTCAATTTGACATTCAGCTCGTATGTGCGTTCTCGTTAATACCATCGTATGTATAATGTAGTTTAATTAATTACTTCTTCAGCTACAAATTAAGGGACATTAAACTAACATACACCTGCTTTTTATATTTTCATTTACCCAGATGAGCAGTGGAGCTTTCGGCCGTCTGGTATTAAGCGCTAATTGAATCCTATTAACCGCTCTTCGTTACACAATATTAATAGGCAATAAAAATATTTATCCTTTTAAATTTGAAGGTAATTGAGAACTATATAACTAGCGTTAAAGAAACTACATTCAGAATTTAAAGTTCTGTCTTGGCTGTATAGCAACTAAATCTTTTGCTTTAATCCGTGTGAGGGATTATATGGTTTAAAATATCATTTTGTCCTGCACTCCTGCGCCCGCAGTGACTTGTAACCCTTCCTTCATGCATTTACCATAGACTATATACTTATTATAACATACAAACCTACACGAAATAGTACGAATTGTCACCAAAATGACAATACTAATTTTATTTTAATTATGCATCAAAAATCTATTCTGTCTGTTGTCATCTTTTGTTGTTGTTAGATCTGTTGGATAATTAATCAAATCATGCCTCAGAATGGAGTCACATAAAGACCACACGACCTCACTGAGGCTTACTTAAAACATTTAAACCATGAATACATTATAAAATAACATCCTTATACAACACATAATGTTGGTTATTAAAAACGAGTCTACAAAATGATTATACTCATCGTAATTAAATGTACTTAGTACTTAGTTTATTCATATAGCTAATTCAAACACGAGAGCGCACACTACGTAATTGCAACGCATTGACAATTTTACAGTTAAATAAGTATTAACGTAATTAATGTAAAATTTATGCATAATAAAATTAATTAGGTATAATGGTAAAGTTATCTCTGAATCTAAACATCAATTGTGTAATGCACAGACCGTGCAAGACATTTATCGACACTAAAACCAAAAGGGAATAAAAGCACCTACTTAAGTACTTAAACCTTAATTAGTATAAATTAACTCAAAATTATATTAATTCTAAATAAAATATTTTGTATCTCAGGAATGTGGACAAGGTAGGATCATAATAACAAATCACATTATTATTTTTGCAACATTTCGGTCTTTTAATAGACCTTCATCAAGCATCTGAAAATTACACACATTAACAACCAACAATATAAAAATAACAATTGTCAACATTACAATATTTACCATAATTTGAATTCCAACAATCACTATCTTACACTGCACAGTTGCCTTCTTCTTCTTCTTCTTCTTCTTCTTCTCCTTCGTTTCCTCATTACTGAGGGTCGTGACCACCTTGGTCCAGTTTTTGCACCAGCTTCCTCCAATGCTGCCTGCATTCGGCCTGCTTAATGCCTTAGTCATCATAAATTTATACAAATTAACAAAATTGATAAATTAGTTAATTATTATTTTTGATTTTAGATGTAATTTGTTATTTATTATGATCCTATCTTGTCCACATTCCTGAGATACAAAATATTTTATTAATAATTATGGACGATAATATTGATAATAGTAATTATTAATTCTATTATATATTACTTTTAATGAGTTTCCGATATTTCGTCGCGATTAAAAGCGCCCAATATACTTCTTAGGTATCGTGGTACAAATCGTGAACCAGCTCACGGATCACCTGAGGTAAAGTTTTTTTTTCTATTTTTTTATTGCCGTATAGGCAGACAAGCATACGGCCCACCTGATGGTGAGTAGTTACCGTCGCTCATGGACGTCAGCAATGCCAGGAGCAAAGTCAAGCCGCTGCCTACCGTTTAATACTCTCCACAAGCCTCGTTTGAAGAAGGACATGTCATAGCACTCGGGACACACCGTGCAGGGGAGCTCATTCCATAGCCGGATGGTAAGTGTTAAGAAAGATCTCTGGAGACGTACTGTGGATGAACGTAGTGGCTCCAGGTAATATGGATGAACTCTACTCCGGTGGCGGGCGGTGCGATGGTAAAAACGACATGTTGGTCTCGAACAATTCCTCAGAGCACTCCCCATGGAACATACGGTACAGAATACAGAGGGAACCGAAGTCCCTCCGCAGACCCAGAGGTTCCAAACGATCCGTAAGAATGGGATTATCGACAATCCGAACGGCTCTTTTCTGTATGGAGTCAAATGGAAGTAGCTGGTATTTGGGAGCCCCAGCTCAGAGGTGGGAGCAGTACTCCACGCGAGTACTGCTCCCACCTCTGGGCTGAAGTAGTGACACCAAAAAGACATCACAATATTGCCACCATCCATCTTGAGACATGAGCTCTAAATCACGAATAGTATAATAACTGTCCTACACTTCAACAACAGAAATACAATGACATAGTGTTCGATTTTGGGTTTACAGTTTGAAATCTCCCGCCAACTTGCCCGGTACCAGCGCAATCGACTAAGTGCGACACTAGCGCTTACTTACTATACACTTTGCCGCAGTTTGTGCAACATTTGAAAAAGTCAGTCGTGAAATCTTTAGCAGTTGGCAGTAAGTCCGAAATTAAATATTTAAAACTTTAAAATTCAATCAATCAGACCTATCGTACCTACACATAGGAAGAGTTCGAACCCATGTGAACTCACAAGACGTCTGTCTGGGCAACCTGTTTTCTACCACTAATCACGCAAATTAAAATATCTGCGGATATAATTTTTACTACACGATTCTTTCATCGCACAAGTCATTACTTGTCATGCGTTAACTGCATTAAACAAAAGTAGTACTTGTCTGTAGGATTTAAAAATTCAATCGATCGCGTCGCTTGATATAAACATACTGGCGATTTATCCGTTAGGTCATGACGCCTTCTGACGCAGGTTGACTATAAACCCTATTACCAGTAGCCATTATACGTTTGAAAGCAAACAAATCCCAAAAAAACCAAGCGTTTGCAAAATCAAAGGCTCTCTTACAATACAAGTTGCGTAAACGAAAGCACAGTCATTTTATAAGTCATAGTCTTAGGAATATTAACACTCTTTTATTTGTCGGATTACCAAGAACAATGACTCGGGAATGTAATAACGCGATCGTCCGCCTGCGGTGTTGCGTGATCATGATCTGTAGGCTTAGTGCGAGTTTCAAAAATCGAATCGAATGACTCGCATCGAGTGTACGCTCTTCACGGTGAAACGTGCGGAGCTCTGAGTGCGAGTTACTCGATTTGCAGGACGTTTATTCATCTTTAGAAGCAATAATTTTTTCTTTTATGTTGGTAGCATGCAAGTTTTTTTTTAAGGCGTTTAATTGAAATGCCAAGCTTTCTAACGATATTTATAATTAGTCGGGTAATGGGTAATGTACCTGTGCTTAGTGCGAGTTTTTTAAATTACTCAGTCGATGTTAATGTTATGTTTAATTTGTGTGAGTTTGTATCAGTGCCACCTAGTGGTAAGCTTATGAATCTCATTTTGTGGGAGAGAGAAGGTTTGTTTATGTTGCTGTCTCATGTATCGAATAGCTTTACCGAAGTGAGCCTCTCGATTATTGTATGTGCGAGTGCGAGTTACAAATTAATGGATTTTGAGAGTATTTCTTCACTTTCAAGCAAGTTAAGTAGTCACTAAAAATTTTGCCGTGAAACCAATACAATATCAAGATTTTTCTTTCGTTTTTAATAATAATGTTGTTTTTTAAGGTTTTATCTATTCTAATGGTTTATACACATATATTTTTTCGGTTAGAAAATTTTATAGACGTCTAGCTAGTTGTAAATACATATTAATTCTTTGCTTTTTCATTTAATTCTTATTAAATCATTGCTTTTTTTTAAAGAGTTGTTTGATGAGAGAGAGAGAGCGAGATAGAGTTGTTTTTTTTTTATTGCTTAGATGGATGGACGAGCTCACAGCCCACCTGATGTTAAGTGGTTACTGGAGCCCATAGACATCTACAACGTAAATGCGCCACCCACCTCGAGATATAAGTTCTAAGGTCTCAGTTACAACGGCTACCCCACCCTTCGAACCGAAACGCATTATTGCTTCACGGCGGAAATAGGCGGGGTGGTGGTACCTACCCGTGTGGACTCCCAAGAGGTCCTACCACCAGTGAAAGAGTATTCTTTATTGTACACAAAATGAATAAATATTGTGAAACATTTTTTCTTGGTCTTATCGCTAAGAGTGATCTCTTCCAGACAACCATTAGATGGGCAAGAATAATTTCGAAATGAATTGCACACTGTATATCTATCTATTATAGAAATATATATACACACGCACATACACACGCGTACACACACACACACACACACACACGCGCGCAATATACATATTTACAGGTACATACGTACAGATTTATATTTATAAATTATATAGAAATTTGAACAATGTAATAATAATTTTGCTTCTTTACACATTTATAAATAAGGATGGATGCTCGTAATAATTTTAGTATATTTGGGCCACCTAATGAAGATCATCAACACTATTACCGTAAATACAATCATTTTATAAACGTTCAACGGGTAAAAGATTAAACCTATGTAAAACATAATTTCTTTAATTAAAAAAAGCTGAAATAATTACCTATTCCAAGATTAATTATGTTAAGTATGTCTAAATATGTAATTACAATTAAATAAATTCTATAATAAACTTCTAATTCTAATACTTCTATTAAAGTTACTAAAAAAATATGTGCTGGGCAGTTTTCGTGTATTTTAAAGGTTACGCCATTACGGCAAAGTTTGTTTACGAAATTGCACCCTTAGAATGGAAGTGGTATAACTAAAAAATTTAAGATTAGTTTTATATTTCAAAACACTTATGTATTATTATTAAGAACCTACATTTTAAGTAGGTAATACGTGCAGCAAAAATGTTGGACTCCTTTTCACGAAAATTGCGCGGACGGAGAAGTATGAAATTTCCCACACTCATAGAGAATATAGAGAAGTAGTGCAGATTGCTAATTTTTTTTTAATTGTGCATAAACAATATAAAAATAAACTAAATGAATAAAAAAACCTTACACACATTACCATGTATTTGACACACACACACGCACACACACATGCATTTATACTTTTTTTGTTTATTGATTTATCAATCTGTGGTCAAATTGAGAATAGATTAATATTTTTTGTCTTTAATATTAATTTTCTATAATGTAGCCTTGGCGACATAGAGCAATGATTATTATAGAAATGATGATAATAGAAAGGTGACAATAGAACTATAATAATGTTCAAACTTAAAATTTAAATAAATTATGGTAAAATTTCGACCACTGGACTACCATTAGTAGATAATAATAAAATCATTTATTGCCTTTCACACAGATTTAGATTATTACAGGCAGCCTACAAGGAAACAACAAAAAAACAAAACACTATTATATCATTTCTGGCAAGCAGCTCAACATTTGCACTTGTATATTATTAATAGGAATTTTATTAAGAATATTGACAATTTATGAGGAATTTGACAAGTACGGATTAGTTATAGATATATGTAGTTACATATTGTAAATTAAATTAGTTTTATAAGTGCAATAAAAAATAATTTCAATGATAAAATGATAAAGCCATACCTTTTTCCAATGTGACGATTAGAGGGTATCCTATTATTCTTTTCTATATTATTCTATCAGCTTATAAAATTAAACAGTCTCTTTTAGTCTAGAAAAGGACAAAGTACTCTTTCTGTCTTTTTCAAATAAAATGGCATGCCTTAAAGTGTTTAAACCGAAAAACTAAAAAAATACAATTATTGTATTACAATATTGAAGTTTAGCAGAAACTAAGAATTTTGGGTTGAGCCACTTTAATTCTAAAGGTACAAAATAGTATTGAACACGTGACATTACCCGAATAATTTTGAAAGTAGTAGGTTCCCATTAAAATGCTGTTAAAATACGTTGTATTTCATTTAGACGGTCTAATGCCTAAACATCACGTGCTACCAATATACGAGAAATAATATTATTGCTGCTCTCGGTGAATAAACGCCCTGCGAAGCGAGTAGCATATCTCAACTCACACTCACAATTCTTCATTTTTCACCGTATAGAACGTTAACTCGATTTGATTTTGATTTATTCATTTACAATTGAACAACTAGGAAAAAAAGATGAAAAGACATTTTGGAGGGACCGCGAGGAGCTAAATTGTGTGAATTGTTTTATTTTGTCTATTTAATGTTTCTTAGTTAATGCGTATTTAAAATTTCTTCGTGTATAAGTGTAATTTTGAGACCGTCCTGGCCTAAAGGTTAAGGCGTCCGGTGTATTCGTATCTTGCAATGCACCGGTGTTCTAATCCAGCCGGCGGGTATCAATTTTTCTAATGAAATACGTACTTATCAAATGTTTACGATTGACTTTCACTGTAAAGGAATAGCATCATGTAATAAAAATCAAACCCGCAAAATTACTTTTTGTAATTACTGGTGGTAGGACGTCTTGTGAGTCCGCACGGGTAGGTATCACCACCCTGCCTATTTTTGCCGTGAAGCAGTAATGCGTTTCGGTTTGAAGGGTGGGACAACCGTTGTAACTATACTGAGACCTTAGAACTAATATCTCAAGGTGGGAGGCGGCATTTGCGTTGTAGATGTCTATGGGCTCCGGTAACCACTTAAGATTAGGTGGGCCGGGAGCTCGTCCACCCATCTGTGCAATAACAAAGTAACGTGGGTTTATTAACTGTTTAGTATCTGTGAAAGTGCGAAAATTTAAAAAAATTAAACAAAACCGCTGGACGTAGCTTCTCGAAGTCTTCGAAAAGGTCCACTGAAAAAAATCTCAGTATATAATCAGCATTTTGCAGAGATTATATTTTATCCCATATTATCTGATCTCATTTCATTTAATTCCATGCCAATTGATTAATGCTTCAAATTAATCAAATCCATTTCACTCCATATTATCATTTTTCATAAAAAAAGATTAGGCTCTATGGCATGATATTTTTGCCTCTCTAGTTGGAAAAATAAAACTACTAAAGAAATACTCGATCGAAACGTTAAAATCCACTAATTTGTAACACGCACTCGCACAAATGTCATTCGTAGTACTCATTTCGGTAAAATTACTCGGTTACGAGATCACAACGTTAATATGAACTCGCACTCACAAAATAACACCGAGTACGTTTGCCGCTAGGGGCGCTGTTCCAATTGCATACAAATTTGAGCAAACTGGCTCGCTAGTGAGAACGTTACAAAACTCGCACTAAGCACACTGTCCATTCACGGAACCGATTGATGCATACACACGGAATGCTGAATCAAGGAGATAGAGGAAAATGTATCGGATAACAGGAAATTGTTTGAATATTTTGAAATTTACTGTATGTTTAATTTTGCTATGGAAATATAGAATGCTAACACTTACTAGACCTATATAACATAGTTTGTTCCAAAATAGTGTATCATGAGCTATAGAGCAAATTTTGCCTTTTTGTTTTTTGAATGAGCGATTACTGGTGGCCTGGAGGCCTTACCAATTTCCAATTTCACCAGAAGATGTGGGCGAGCAAATGCTCAGCCAGGAGGAGTGGGATTTGCTAACAGCTGCCCGAGTGCCTCCAAAGGAGACCTAACAACTCAAGAGCAGCTACTTCGCGAATCAATCTACCACCTGATCGGAATCGCGACCCGCTGAGAAGATCCGGCGAGAAACTTAGCGGGCTGATGCATGGGTTAGTTTGCACGTCGAATTCTTTGTCGAGTTCGACGAGTACGGTTACCGGGGTCCCTAAGCCTACTCCTAGTGTTAGAGCTGAAGGCGTCTATTGCAAAGGTTAGCTATTGCTAAAATACTTGTCCCTGATAAGCTATGTTAGTATATTTCGACATTAAACTGATGTTTTTTCATCGGCATGGCAAACCTCGCACCCCAGTTCTTATGAAACTTAGCACGTAATATATTGGCGTCACTGTTAGCTCACCTACTCGTGAAAATGCTGACATTTAAATACATAGTACAATGTCTTCATGGAACTACCCACCGTATCTTTAAACATAATTAAATAACAAAACAACTGATTCAATCGATTCCAATGAAATTGTTTCAATTTTTAAACCACAAACAATCGTTAAGTGAAAAAAATCGATCACGTATTTCGCATTGCGGGCTCTATTGGTTAAGCCACAAAATAAAATCTTGTATTATACAAGTCCAATGCCTTTTGGAAACTGAATGCAAAAACCAATGAAGAGTTAATAAACAAAGGAATAATATTAACGCAAATGAACACAAAAGGTTTTTTTTTTTAATATCTACACATCAATCTTTTCAGTTCATCAACATCATCAGCCTGCGGCAGTCCACTGCTGGACATAGGCCTCCCCCAAAGTTCGCCACTGAACCCGATCTTCGGTTCTACGCTTCCAGTTACTGCCAGCCGCCTTGCGCAAGTCGTCGCTCCATCTTCAGTTGCAAGAAGTATATCTACAAAATCTTGAAGAACTGTCATAAATTATTGAACCGATTATTATGCGCCATTAGTAGGATTATCTTTGTCTTGGACAGCAAGTCATCCCCCTACTTCTGTTTAAGAGTGAATATAAGCACCTGTTCGGTAGCTCAGTAAAAGTAAGTTTATTGTTCTTGAGGTTTTATTGTAAGGTGGACTGTATATAAAGTATAATTAAAATATCAGCCGCGAGTCGCGCGCGCGATTCTATATCGTTCCCGTTGTGTTGTGTGTCGCTGTCTGTGTTCGGCCCTCGTCGCTCGATTCGCCGATGGTGGTGGGACCCCCCCGCAGACCTCGTAGTCCCCGCTTGTGCGTGAAGTACTGGCGCGGACAGCACCCGTGTCAAGAGACCTACTGAGGAAAAGTACCACTCCAGTCCAGACACTGCTCCGTGTTTCTCTATCTGCAACTCTCTGTAAACCAATGGAAAGTCGCGTTGAGATCTCTTTAATAAATCCTAAAGTAATAATCGAAACAAATGTTCGAATCCCCTGTAGTCGACGTCATTATCTGCACCCATAAATCATTGTTGAGTAAAATCGTTCTCGTTTTACACCAAATAAGTTACGTTGAAGAGTCTCGGGCGCTCAAACCCAGCAATTAGACATGGTAATAACTGCAGCGGAATTCTTCGACCACTGTACACTGAAAAGCTATAATTTTTAATATATTATGTGCTTCTGGCGTTACAAATCTTTGGTTCTATTTTCCTGTTAGATATTCTTTTATTCTTTTATCAAATTTTTTTTTATCAAAATGTTATTTTATGGAATCTTCTTCAAAATCTTCTTTAAGGTTACAGGTGGCGGCATTTACGTAGTAGATGTCTATGGGCTCCGATAATCACTTAACATCAAGTAGGCCGTGAGCTCAACCACCGACCTAAGCAATAATAAAAAAGCTTTTACTCGACTTGCATATTTTGCAAGTACGCGCTCTGGAGAATAGTCTCCGTGTCATATTTTGATATGAGATAGATAGTCATTGTTATTTAATAAGGTCTAATGTGGAACATTTTGTTGATCCCCAATAAACAAACAAAAGAAAATAAAACAAGTCCTCGTCGTTGTCTATTCAGACATTTTACTAGTGAATTAAATTCCTATATATTTAATCGCACACAAAATCGCGCTATCCTTCCTCGTTTTATAGTCTGTGAAATAGGAGCAAGCATATTGATCTGAAGATAACGATACAGGCATATGAGTACCGGAAATTACGTAGAAAACCATTTTAGTGCGACCGGAAATTACAGTAGGCAACCAGTTACGAATTTTGCACAGCCGTAAAAGGAATTACAAAATTAATACTTCGAATATTATACTTTTATAGTATCCACAGATTCGGTAGAATCTGGCGCCAAGTTCCGTTCAAAAATCCCGTTGACGTTGTAAACGGAGCGCCAGACTACCGACTGTGTTTACTGTGAGCAGAACAGTTTTTTGAGGTTGCGAAATTTTATTTAATTCTACGGTACTTCTGGTTCCTAAATTGTATATTATATCAATCACTCACAACTTTATTTTACTGATATTAACTAGTTATATCAATTACAACAATCAATCTACTTGAAATTATTAATTTTATCACCACAAACTATGGCTCGCTCAAAAATTTCGATCCTGACTTTTTTCGATGTAAAAAGTGACATGCCACAGACTATAAATATTCGAGAATGGTAATCTACGGCCGCCAGGGTGCGCTGGAATTATTCCTATTTGTAATGGATTTTATGACCTGGTAACTGAGACCTTTAAGTCATGTCTTATTTTAATTTATATTCATATTTTTATGAAAAATGATATTATGGAGTGAAATGAAATGTGATATTATGGAGTGAAATGAAATGAAGATGATTAATTTGAGACATTAATCAAATGGGATGAAATGAAATTAGATGACATGATATGGAATGAAATATAATCTCAGTAAAATGGTGGTGGTCATTTACTAAGATCTCAGTGGACTTTTTGGAGGAAACCGAGAAGTTACGTACAGCGGCTTTGTTTAATTTTCCCACATTTGTGCACTTTCACAGATATTAAACAGTTAATAAACCACTATTATTACACATTGAAACCCGAAGAAACACTAAATAGACAAATTAAAACAAATCACACAACTTCACACCTCGCGTTCCCGCCAAAAAGTCATTATTCCTACATAAACTGTAGCTTCAAGGGGATAGTTTGCAGTTCTTATTGAACGGTTTATACATTAAATAACGTTAATGTTGTTACTGTTAGTATTTTAGTTTAAGTACTGCCGAAGCAAGTACTGTTGTTACTGTTGGAGAAACAATTTTGTTTTGTAATGTAATACCGAAATACTTTACGAGATGGCGTTACAAAAAATCCCTTCCCAAAACTATAAAACCGTTGTGATTGTCTACGAATAATAAATAATATAATAACTAATATTTATTCGTAGGTGATTGTTTAAGATGCTATGAATATTTCGGTTTTGATTTCATCAAAATAACTTGAACTTTACTATTGAATTCCGAAGAAAATTCTAATTAAGGCTGAGTTAAGTTCAGCTTTTTATTTAAGCCTCTTACTGTAGTTTTTAAATTACATTTATGCGGATTGATGTTTCAAGGCTTTCAGATTTTAATTTTAAATTCTGAAATAATTAAGAACAGCGTCATCTACCCTTCACATTTGAAACAAAATTTAATTCGGTTTAAATTTGTAAAAGTTGATGTTGATTATTATTACACTGTAACGCAGCGTTCCGTTTCGCGGGGCAACAGCAGCCAAAGGGAATGTGACTCAGGTCCGTGCCGCGACGACCCACCCCGCGCTACCCGCGCCCGCGCATCTGTTGCATCATTCGCACCCCCAATTAGTGCGCGCCAGACATATATTAAGTGTATAATCTATGCGCCAGACTTTGAAGCGGAATACACGCGTCCCCGGTCGATACCGGAACTGACAACCCGAGAGTCTCATGCCAGTCGGGCACCTAACATTAAACTGGCAGCCCAAGCGCGGGCCCTTTAACTAGTATTTCGGAGTGAATCTACGTAATTACGACACGTACTCGTCGTCAGTCACGGCGTCAATCCGATTTTCAAGACGTTGAAGAAGAAATTGGTTCAACCGCGGGACCGACGCCAACATTTACCGCAAACAACATGGCGTCATTACAAGAAAGTCAAATGGCAGCATTCGAACGCCTACTCGACCGAGTTTTTGAGCATAAAACTCAACTCGAATCATCAGCAACACCGACGTCGGAGCCGACATCGCCGCCTTCCTCGACGCCCGCTCACCATTCTGGGAACTTCGCGTCATGCACGGCGCGGTTCAGCGGAGCGCCCGGCGACTCACTCGACGGTTTCCTTGACGCGGTCGAATCATACAAAGATTGTGCTGACGTAGGACACGCCATCGCGTTACGAGGACTCTCAATGTTACTAACCGGAAATGCAGCCGTGTGGTGGCAAGGCGTTAAAGCTAGCATCACTTCCTGGGACGACGCTTTATCATCGTTACGAAGCGCTTTCGGTGATTGCAGACCGCCCCATCGAGTCTACTTAGAGCTCTTCAAAATGTCGCAAGGACAAAGAGAGAAGACGGAGATCTTCGTTGCCAGAGCACGAGCCCTACTAGCTCGACTCCCACCTGGTGACCTTAGTGAGAAAGTTCAAATTGATATGCTTTACGGCCTTCTACACCGTCGTGTTCGTAAAAGATTAAGAAGAGACGAAATAACTTCATACGACACGTTATTAAAGAAAACGCGCCATATCGAGGACTCCATCTACGAGACCAGTCCGCCTGAATTTATTCATCATCCTTAGCGAGCGACGCCACGTTCATCGGGTAGTACCGTAGGCGAAGTTCCCGCCGGTACTTCGACTTCGCAGCATACATACGCGCGGATGACGCCGCGGAAAATATTCAACTCGGGCGCCGCTGGCGGCCCCCCACGCGACGACAGCGCTGCGCCGAGCACCGTTCGAGTCCCCGCGCCTCGCTACACGAACACTGATAATGTATCATCTACGTCGATTGTTAAAAGACTTCTGTGTTTATTGCAAAAAGTACGGACATATTCGTGATGAGTGTTTAAAATTAGCGTCAAAAACGAAATTCGACAACGAAAATACGCAAGCTGTATCCTCGTGTTACGGGTGTGGTACCAAAGGTGTTACTCGGTCTCAGTGTACAAAGTGTAACGCAAGTTATTACGCCGTCGACGCTGCACGGACCCGATCAGTCACATCCGATTTACCTATTGGTAAAGTAAATACACAGCTGTCAAGTTCAGTGAACTGAAAAGTGTTGCCCAGAGTAACTCTACTGAGCACCAGGTTAGGTTAAGACCAATTTTAAGTGTTCAAATTTTAGGTATACGAGGTAATGCTTTGTTGGATACGGGAGCTAAGAGTAGCGTTGCCGGTGCGTTGCTTTATGAATTGCTGTTAAAGCATAACCATCCGTGTGAGGAAACCAGGCGTCGGGTGAGGCTTGCAGACGGTTCCGCGCGCACCCGCCGAGTTTTGCTCACTACTCTAGAAATAAGGATAAGTCCCGAAAGGTCAGTAACCCTTGAATTTACTGTTTTTCCAGATGCTCAAAATAATGAAACTTTGCTTGGCATGGATTTTTTGGTGGCGGCAGGTATTGTGCTTGACTTTGCTTCATCCACTTGGCATTTTTCGGGAAAACGGGTTACCTATCCAATTGAATATGAGTGCCCTAAGCCATGCATGTTTGCTTCTACTGCTGACTTCCTGCGTGATGATAAGGGTTCTATGCTTGGCGCCGATGAACGGCAGCAGCTATCACATTTATTGCAGCAGAATGGAGACATCTTTAGGGTGGGGGGAGCCCCAACCCTTTACGCCGAGCACCACATTGATACCGGTGATCATCCGCCTATATCGGTACCGCCGTATAGGCTCACTCCTGTGCTTCAACAGCGAGGAGAGGTTCTCGCAATCGATTTGTTCGGGCCACTGCCAGAAGGAGAGCAGGGGGAGCGATGGGTACTCCTGGTAGAGGATGTAGCTACAAGATGGGTAGAACTCTACGCACTTGTTGATGCCACCGCCGTGGCTTGCTCCCGAGTCCTACTGGAAGAGTATTTCCTTCGTTATGGCTTGCTTATGCGTCTAGGGGTGTAACACGTAAGTTCATGCCACGACGGGATGGCCCGTATCGCGTAGTAAAAATAGTTAGTCCTACAACGTACTTCATAGCAGACTTGTCAAACAATGTCATCGGCAAGTATCACACCGCGGATTTAACCCACTCTCCGTCAAATTCAAGTACGGATCCAATTATGCCAAAGAGGCAGAGAGGAAGGCCGCGTCTTCAGACTAACAGTCCCAAGTTGGACTCGGGACGCGTTCCCAACTTGGAGGGGGAGTATGTAACGCAACGTTCCGTTTCGCGGGGCAACAGCAGCCAAAGAGAATGTGACTCAGGTCCGTGCCGCGACGACCCACCCCGCGCTACCCGCGCCCGCGCATCTGTTGCATCATTCGCACCCCCAATTAGTGCGCGCCAGACTTTGAAGCGGAATACACGCGTCCCCGGTCGATACCGGAACTGACAACCCGAGAGTCTCATGCCAGTCGGGCACCTAACATTAAAACACTAATTAATTGAGCGTTTCATTAGCTTTTAAGCTGAGTGACTATTTATAATTTATTTTTATTAAGTAATAAATGAGCAAAAAATAATACTTAACAAAAAGATATGAAATCCGAACAAAAACAGTTTCACTGTAAAAAATTGCGCCAAGTCCACGTATATAAAACTCATCTCAATAACATTTGCACTTTACAAAAAAAAGAAGACTTCAATAGCTTTCATTCTCTACAAAAATATGTGAAATACAAAAAAATACCAAGAAACCGTCATAAAGATGAAAAAATTAAAAAAAAATTGTTGAAAATTTAAAAATAAAAAAATAAAAATTTTATCGTACTTGGCGCGCGTCATTGAGTATAATAGCCGGCAAACTTCTTGAGCATTTGTCGACGTAGTGGGGGTAAGTTCGCGCATGGTACACTCACGTGCAAAAACATTATTTACTCTGCGTCATAATGCTATTAAATTATGAAAATCAACATATTATGTATTTATTTATATATTTATTAGAACATCAACAAAAAATATAGGTTAATAATTGTAATAATTTAATCTTGGGGTAAAATAGATATTCCTTCTATTAAGTCAAAACTAGAGCTGTTGCCAGGTCTTGGTTCAGTTGAAGCGAAGCTGGTATTTGTATTTTTTTTTTCGTTATCCTAATCTTGACCATCATCATCATCACTGTTTTCATCACCCGAGTCGCTATCATCGTGATGAGTCGACATAGGGCTCATTGGTGTAGTTTACAACTCGGTCGGTTCGGTCTTCTTTTTTGTCTATAATTAATGATTTTTTGGAGATATTCGATTCGTAGTAATCGAATGTTACTTTTTTCAATTACCAGCTTCCGATTACTTTCTGGTTTTTTTTCCATCTGAAGCCTAGCTCTTTCATAATTCGTCGTAAGCTTCATTCCGAGCCATTAAAATTTATATCTTCTTTAGATTTTTCGAAGCCTTTCTACGATACGGAGTTTCGCTGCTTGATAAGTAGTTATTATGATTACATCTTTTTATTACAGATTGAACGAAACTATCCATTTTGGTAACTTTCGTCTTCCCTGATCTTTTCTTACCCGGAGGCCGAAACACGGCGAGCCAGCTAGAGCCTTTAGCTTCGTTAATAATGCACCTAACAGTACTCACTGATATTTTTCTTGCTTCCGAGGTCTGTTTTACTTTTTCCATATCATTCTTCCCCTGTTTTATAATGAAGCAATATACGTCGTACACAATTTTTCTACCCTTTCTTTTGAATACTACACCATTTTGTCGCGGCATAGTGTATTTTTTATAAAAAATCAACAAACACTCAACATATAGCAATGGCAACAAAGTCAACAAGCAATTATAACAAATAACTTAACGAGAATAACGATAGACTTTCCACTGTACGCAAGCGTACTTTTGGGAGCAAGCGGAATGAGGGCGCGGTGCGGGACGCAAGGTTCGACTGATCTACCAATAACGCGCTCGATACGATTTCCCCTGCCGTCGCGCCTCACCCTCACCACCAAAGTGATCTAAAATTCTGTTCTGCGCAGTCAAGGTCATTTGCTCAAGAAGTTTGCCGGTTACTATACCCCAAAATTTTTCGGAAGAATTTCAACCCGAGAAAAAAACCATTTTGCTTTAATATACAGTGAAAGCTGAAAAAGTTACCCAGGTTGTCTTTTTCGCTCTTGTTAGCGTTTTATGAGAAATTGAGACAGAACTACGGTAATTTTCAACAGCTCTCACTATATACCTATGGGCTATTATATGCCAAATCGACCACTTTTGCGTTCGACCCCTTTAGATTCAGCTGAAACTTTGTTATTCTTTTCTACCCTTTGAAAAACATCTTTGAGAATTTTTTCAAATGTTTTGAAGCCAACGTATACATACGTATCGACTCGTAAGTAGCTTGTATTTGTATAAGCGAACACGAGAGGGTGTTAAGTTCAAATCATAAAAGATGAGTGGGAAATGAAAAAAATTCAAATAACATACGTATGAGATGTCGATTTTACTTAACTTTTGTAAAACTTATTATGAAATAATAATTCATTAATTACATTTATGCATTTCATAGGTTGACCTACTTATAAATTTCTAAACATTGAAAGGATGTTCATTTATCCTGAAAAATTTGGGGTACTCAATGACGCGCGCCAAGTACGATAAAAATTTTATTTTTTTATTTTTAAATTTTCAACAATTTTTTTTTAATTTTTTCATCTTTATGACGGTTTCTTGGTATTTTTTTGTATTTCACATATTTTTGTAGAGAATGAAAGCTATTGAAGTCTTCTTTTTTTTGTAAAGTGCAAATGTTATTGAGATGAGTTTTATATACGTGGACTTGGCGCAATTTTTTACAGTGAAACTGTTTTTGTTCGGATTGTTATTTGTATTATAAAAAGATGATTCCACAAAAGTTTTGTTTTTAATATACTTGTTACGACATTATAATTTATAATAATACTTTAGTCCGTAGAGAATAATAATTTAAAACACAATTATAATAACAAAGCGTTCTTTTACTGAATTTTATGATGTTTAGTTTTGCTATGGAAATATAGAATGTTAACACTTACTAGAGTTATAATATAACATAGTTTGATCCAAAATAGTGTATCATGAACTATAGAGCAAATTTTGCTTTTTTGTTTTTTGAATGATTGATTGCTGGTGGCCCGGAGGCCTTTCCAGTTTCACCAGAAGATGTGGACGAGCAAATGCTCAGCAGGAGTGGGATTTGCTAACAGCTGCCCGATGATATGAATATAGATGGTGGATGGTGGTGGACATTACAGAACCACGTGCCTGTTGTCATGACAATAAATTTACTGTACTTATAATTAAGGTAACATTAAGGTTATGAGAATTGAATCAAACTAGAGGTCCCGCAGTAGTCGAAATTCGACTATAATTAATTGGAATTGTAAGTTTGTACACTATTATGATTGTATTTTATACTTCTATAATCACAAATTTCGCCTATAAAAAATATTAATAAAGACAAACAATATTTAATCTATTCTCAATTTGACAACAGACGTCAAGAACAAAAGATTGACAATAAATAGTATCATAGATTATACACTTAATATAATAGTATGCATGCGTGTGTGCGTCAAATACAGGGTATGTAGTGTGTGTAATGTTTTCTTTATAGATTTAATGTATCTTTTATGCATTATTTTAAAAAAATATTAGCATTGTGCACTTCTTCTCTGTATTCTCTATAAAAAAAATTCATACTCCTCCGTCCGCACAATTTTCGTAAAAAGGGATACAAAGTTTTTGCTTCACATATTAATATATAGATAACTCGCTTTTGGCCTCAAATTTGAAAACGACCCGCGTCAGCTGGTTTTGCTTTGCTTTACATTGCGCAGCGCACCACACATAATAAAATTTCGACTGCGATTTTTAATGACATGTGATGTCCCTTCACTGTCGCTACCATTGTACCTCTCTTAAAATGGTTTCTTTACAACCGATATATAAAAATATGTATTAAAAAAACGCCTATTCTAGTGTAAATATTTAAAAAACACTGTCATAATTTTATTTTGAATTATTTGAGTATTTAGAAATGAGGCCGTCAGTGTAAAGGTGGCCTAACCCACAAGTTTTCATAATCACGCTTATTTAAAATATAATAATTTTTGATGCAAAACCGGCCTATCCATAGTTTCACCCATAGATAACAGATGGCTTTGTAAACATTATTTTTATGCGTATTGTTTTTTTGGCTACTCAAATTCAAATTCATGAAAACTTAAACCTCATTGCTCCATAATAACTATGGTAAGCTTAGGCCACTTTTGCGCTGACGACCTCAAATGTGTGTCTTTAAAGATTTATATTATTTGTATGTAATGTCTTTTACGGCTTGAAACATTAACAGCTTCAAACGTTTATAATTCTAGATACGTGCATTTCTAAATACAGCGTAGGGAATTACATCAGATTTACGTTGAAAGTCTCGTCGCTAACAGAACTTTATTAATGTTGTAAAATCTTATGAAACAAAATTAATGGTCTCTAAGTCATAAATTAGCGACCATCGAAGTTGCAAAATGTATTTTGTTTTTCGTGAAACCCTTGCTCGGTTTGCTTCAAAGCTTTCACTGTATGATCTAATGTGAAGTAATGTAGTCCGTAATCAAACATGACACGATTTTGCAAAAAAAAATACTTCATCCAACTCCATATAATAATCTTTCCCTCTCTATAATTAAACAATATAATACTTTTTATAATAATCAAACTCTATAATAAAGCACTTTTTATTGCAAATTGTCTTTTGTTTTTTTTAAATGCTTTTTCACATGAGATCGCGCATTTTCTTCGTATTTCGCGAGATATAGAATTACAGATATAATTTAAACTACTTCTACGACTCACACAGAATATAACTATTAAAATAAAAATAAACAATAATTAATACAGTATTCATATTATGTTGACGAATAATACCTAAGTCATCTGTGACCACGAAAATTGTACAGTATTTGTTCGAAATTCAGAAAAACCGGAGCAGAGTACATCCATACTACCTAGAACCACAGCTTTTTTTTCCTACCTAAGCTAATAGCCTTGAGAGGCTATTTAAGCGAAACCTTAACTAGTAGGTGAGCTCACGGGTCTCAAGCCTGACGACGTTGTTAACACTAACTCTGGCAAGAGCAGTGCTTCGCAGAATCTACCACCAGATCGGAAACGCGACCCACTGAGAAGATCCGGCGAGAAACTCAGTGGGCTGTGTCTATGGGTTAATTTACTCGTCGAGCACTTCGTCGCAAGCGACGGGTTCGGCGAGGACGGCGACCGGTGTACTTACGGAAGTATTTACGAATGTACAAGCCAGAAACCAGAGATGTATTGATCATGTCCCATTGACTTATATAGGGCGTTGATGGATGAACTATCTCACGACCACCTGGTGTAAAGTGATTACAGGAGTCCATAGACATCACGTATGTATACCGCCTGAGGTCGAAGTTTCGATTGTGTAACGAATGTCGCGTCCTTCAATTCTGGAACGCATGACTGCTTCGTGGCAAAAACAAGCAGGATATCGGTACCTATTCGTGTAGGCTCACAATATGTCCTACTACCAGTAAATGTTAGGTCACAATCTCAGTACGCTAGTGTAATACTCGATGAATGTTGCTGTCTACTGTCCGGCGAATCCAGGAAGATATTATAGTGCGATTCTATTCTAGGTCCGACACCACAAATCTCTCTATATTTCAAATAATCTTTATGTCTTCTAATCTATATATATAAAAATGAATTGCTGTTCGTTAGTCTCGCTAAAACTCGACAACGGCTGGACCGATTTGGCTAATTTTGATCTTGAATTATTTGTAGAAGTCCAGAGAAGGTTTAAAAGGTAGATAAATATGAAAATGCTCGCAATATAAATAACAATAACAATTTTGTTTTCCCCCATTCTCGCTCACGACTCGGTCGTGCGCGGACGTGCTTTCCCATCCGTGGCCCGCTTGCGAGCTGCGTCTCTGAACTCACAGCTGTGCTCGACAGTTTAGTGACCGTGAATACATCGTGCTTACAATTCGGTAGTGCGGACGTTCCGATCCGTTGGTTGCTTGCGATCTGCGTCTCGGAGTCCATTTTTGTGCGCTAAAGTGTTGTAACCGCGAACCCACCCTTTACCAACTGTCTTTTTCAAGGCAAAACCAATCGCTACGATCAGGCTTCCTGTGGCACTATCACAGGCTAGCGATTTCCTAACCCTTCCCAAAACAACAGTCTTTTTCAAGACTAGACCCCCGCTCGCGGTTCCGCCTGCTGTAGCATTATACAGCCCGAGCGGGTTCCTTTCCTTTTCCCCGCCGATTGCCGTTTTCACGGCATAGGCATTCCCCCCCCCTGCTCCTTGCTGTCCTGCAGCACAGGGGGGTTACAAATCCTATCCGGGGCCTCGCCTTTCGGCGAGTTCAACAAATGTCCCGGGGCCGCCCCCCCCCCCGGGCAAGAAGACCGAAGATGAGTGAAGATTTTGTGTGTGACAGTGAAAGTGCTAGGGACATTGTCGGGTTCCTCCGGGATAGGTACCCGTCAATTAGGGCCGAGTATCTCAGCTATAGGGCCGCTCGTGGCAATCCCTCCCCCCCCCCGCGTCCGTCGCCGCGTTTCTCAACCGTGCCTCGGAGGCACGCCGCGCGCCCCCCGCCGCCGCGTCAAGTTCGAGCGCACGTTCCCACGATGCGGCTCACATAGCGCCTAACGCCCACCCCCGCACCCGCGTCGTTTACGTCATCGCGCGCTTCGTCCGTCGCGACCTCGATCGTTTCGAGTTCAGGCTCCGATACCGAATCGGAGATGGACTTCGAATCCGCGTCCAGCCCTCAGCCCGGAACCTCGGATGGGTTCCAAACCGTAACGCGCGGTAAAAAACGCACTCGCGCCGTGGAGTCCCGGAGCTCCACGACGAAGCAGACTAAATCCGCTACCGCCTCTCGACCGAAGGTAGTAGTTACACCGGAGTCGGACTCCGCGCGCCGCGTAACCCCACCGCCGCGTCCCAAGCCCGCGCCCGCTCCTAAAGTAGCTGCCCCGCCCCCGCTGATACTTCAAGAGAAGACAGCGTGGAATCGAGTGTCCCAGGCCCTTCAGGCAAATAAAATTAACTACACCCATGCGCGTAACGTCGCGCTTGGGATTCAGATCAAGGTCGCAACGCCGGGCGACCATAGGGCCCTCTCAGCATACCTCCGAAAGGAGAACATAGGTTTCCACACCTATGCTCTTCAGGAGGACCGCGAGCTCCGCGTAGTAATACGCGGAGTACCGAAAGAACTAAACATAGACTATGTTAAGGAGGATCTGATCGCTCAGTCACTCCCTATAGTTAGTGTGCATCGGATGCACAGTGGGCGGGGCAAGCAGCCCTATAATATGATTCTCGTCGCGTTGGAGCCAACCCCGGAGGCAAAAAAGAAAATCTCATGCCTCTCGACAGTTTGCGGCCTATCCGGGGTCTCCATCGAAGCCCCCCATAAACGTGGCACTCCCGGGCAATGCTACAGGTGCCAACTCTATGGCCACTCGGCGCGTAATTGCCACGCGCGTCCCCGCTGCGTGAAGTGCCTCGGCGATCACGCTACGTTAGATTGCTCGCGAGTTAGGGAAACCGCGACCGAACCCCCAAGTTGTGTCCTATGCCTTAAGCAAGGGCACCCCGCGAACTACCGTGGATGTCCTAGGGCTCCGCGAAAACGTCCAACCCACCCAGCTCCGCGAACCGTCGGCCCAAAGACTTCGGCACCTTCAGTGCCGAAACCCGCCTTCGTGCCAGCTGCAGTTCCCACGGTCTCGGCGTGGAAAAAGCCGCTGCCGTATACGAAGGCGGGAACGGAAACCGCACCCCCGCCCCCGCTCGTGACACGCCCCGCGCCCCAGCCCCTGCTCGCACCTCGCCCCGCACCCGCGTTCCGTCCCCCGCAACCCTCTGCCGTCAACGACTTCGCGCTCGTGCGCGACTTCGTCACCGCGGTCAACTTCGACCGTCTGCGATCGTTCGCAGACGCGATACGTAGGTCGGTAACCCCCGAACAGCGGCTCGCGGCAGCTTTCGATCACATGGACGTCTACGAGTCCGTGTCCCGCACGTTATAAAAATCTTTACCGGTAACCAATGGCGCAAAAAGGTAGAGAAAAACCGTATTCCCTTACGTTAGCATTCTATAATGCTAACGGACTCGCGCGGCAACGCGATCAAATTTTTGAATTCCTCCGCGACAATCTTGTAGATATTCTATTAGTGCAGGAAACCTGTCTGAAGCCCTCGCGTCGCGACCCGAAAGTCGCGAATTACGTCATGGTTAGGAATGACAGACTCACCGCCTCCAAAGGCGGGACTGCCATTTACTATAGGCGGGCCCTGCACGTTGTCCCTCTCGATACTCCCTCGCTCTCACATATCGAGGCGTCAGTGTGCCGTATCTCGCTGACGGGACACCAGCCGATCGTCATCGCATCCGTTTATCTCCCCCCGGACAAGCCCCTTCTGAGCAGTGACATCGAGTCACTGTTCGGCATGGGAGACTCTGTCATCCTGGCAGGCGATTTAAATTGCCACCACACTAGGTGGAACTGCCATCGTACGAACGTTAACGGTAGGCGTCTCGACGCGTTTATAGACGACCTCACCTTTGAAGTAGTCGGTCCCCCAACTCCAACATGTTATCCGTATAACATCGCGCTCCGTCCGAGCACTATAGACCTGGCATTGCTTAGGAACGTAACTCTGCGCTTGGGTTCCATCGAAGCACTGTCATAGCTCGACTCAGACCACCGACCTGTCGTTATGCAGCTCGGTCGCCCTCACAACCCAGTCACTGTTACGAGGACCATGGTGGATTGGAATAAGCTGGGCACGTGCCTAGGCGAAGCCGCTCCGCCAATCCTCCCTTACGGCCCGGATTCGAATCTATCCCCCGAGGACACCGTCGAATCCATAAACATCATTACCGATCACATCTCTTCCGCGATCATTAGATCTTCAAAAGAAGTCGATGTGGAGGACAGCTTCCACCGCATCAGACTGTCCCCCGATCTTAGGAATCTCTTAAGAGTTAGGAACGCGGCAATCCGGGCATACGATCGTCTTCCCACGCATTCAAACCGGATTCGGATGCGTCGTCTACAACGCGAAGTCCACTCCCGCTTAAGCGACGCGCGTAACGATAATTGGCATAGTTATTTAGAACAACTCGCGCCCTCCCACCAAGCATACTGGCGACTAGCTAGGACTCTCAAATCCGAAACTACCGCTACTATGCCTCCCCTCGTACGCCCTTCAGGCCAACCACCGGCATTCGATGACGATGACAAGGCTGAGCTGCTGGCCGATGCACTGCAAGAGCAGTGCTCCACCAGCGCTCAACACGCGGACCCCGAACACACCGAGTTAGTCGACAGGGAGGTCGAGCGCAGAGCTTCCCTGCCGCCCTCGGACGCGTTACCCCCCATTACCACTGACGAAGTTAGAGACGCGATCCACAACCTCCAACCTAGGAAGGCACCCGGCTCCGACGGCATCCGCAACCGCGCGCTAAAACTCTTGCCAGTCCAACTGATAGCAATGTTGGCTACAATTTTAAATGCCGCTATGACGCACTGCATCTTTCCCGCGGTGTGGAAAGAAGCGGACGTTATCGGTATACATAAGCCGGGCAAACCGAGAAACGAAACTTCTAGTTACCGTCCGATTAGTCTCCTCCCGACGATAGGAAAAATTTACGAACGACTCATTAGGAAACGCCTCTGGGATTTTGTTACCGCGAACAAAATTCTCATAGACGAACAGTTCGGATTCCGCTCTAAACACTCGTGCGTACAACAAGTGCACCGCCTTACGGAGCACATTCTGATAGGACTAAATAGGCGTAAACAAATCCCGACCGGCGCCCTCTTCTTCGACATCGCGAAGGCGTTCGACAAAGTCTGGCACAACGGTTTAATTTACAAACTGTACAACATGGGAGTGCCAGACAGACTCGTGCTCATCATACGAGACTTCTTGTCGAACCGTTCGTTTCCATATCGAGTAGAGGGAACTCGTTCTCGTCCCCGTCAACTGACTGCCGGAGTCCCGCAAGGCTCCGCGCTCTCCCCGTTATTATTTAATTTGTATATCAATGATATACCCCGGTCTCCGGAGACCCATCTAGCGCTCTTCGCCGATGACACGGCTATCTACTACTCGTGTAGGAAGATGTCGCTGCTTCATCGGCGACTCCAGATCGCAGTAGCCACCATGGGACAGTGGTTCCGGAAGTGGCGAATTGACATCAACCCCACGAAAAGCACAGCGGTGCTCTTCAAAAGGGGTCGCCCTCCGAACATCACTTCGAGCACCCCACTCCGTAGTAGGCGCGCAAACACCTCCGCCGTTAGTCCCATCACTCTCTTTGGCCAGCCCATACCGTGGGTCTCGAAGGTCAAATATCTAGGCGTCACCCTCGACAGAGGGATGACATTCCGTCCCCATATAAAAACGGTACGCGACCGCGCCGCGTTTATTCTAGGACGACTCTATCCAATGCTTTGTAGTCGAAGCAAACTGTCCCTCCGCAATAAGGTAACTCTCTACAAAACTTGTATACGCCCCGTCATTACGTATGCAAGCGTAGTGTTCGCTCACGCAGCCCGCACCCACTTGAAATCCCTTCAGGTTATTCAATCACGATTCTGCAGGATAGCCGTCGGAGCGCCTTGGTTCCTTAGGAATGTGGATCTCCACGATGACCTGGAGCTCGACTCTTTTAGTAAGTATCTACAGTCGGCATCGCTGCGCCATTTTGAGAAGGCGGCACGACATGAGAACCCTCTCATCGTAGCCGCTGGAAATTACATACCCGACCCAGTAGACCGAATGGTAAACCGTCGACGTCGCCCAAAGCACGTCATTACGGATCCTCCTGATCCATTAACGGTGCTTTTAGGCACCACAAGCACCGGTCACCGTCCTCGTCGAACCCGTCGCTTGCGACGAAGGGCTCGACGAGCGAACTAACCCGTAGACACAGCCCACTGAGTTTCTCGCCGGATCTTCTCAGTGGGTCGCGTTTCCGATCCGGTGGTAGATTCTGCGAAGCACTGCTCTTGCTAGGGTCAGTGTTAGCAACTCTCCGGTTGATCCCCGCGAGCTCACCTACTAACGTTAGGGCGAAGCTGAAATAGCCTCTCAAGGCTATCAGCATAGGTAGGATAAAAAAAAGTTTTCCCTATGATGTGTCCCCCGTCGGACGGATTCCTTTTGTTTGTTTTAAGTTTATTTTATACAAAAGCTTAGATAGGTCTTTTATTTATCGATTGAGGCACAACGAAGTCTGCCGGGTTAGCTAGTCACTTATATAAGTGTGTATAGAAAAACAGAAAAAAAACAATTCTAAGCATATCGTAAAAGAAGCGGTGTTTTAACGAACTTAAAACAAGATTAAAAGTTCTAGATTCGAGGCGTATGATTTTTGCCTTTGGGCACGCTAACTTCAACACTGAATGAACCAATTACGCCGTTTAGATTTAAAACCAAAATTCGGGCGTGATGTTTAGCGATTTTTAAAGATAAGCTTTGTTTAACATTTGATCTGATTTCATGTGAATTAAGTTATCTATATAGGTTGACAAAATAAACAAGTATATCATACGTGAAATCGCAGACGCAGTTTTTCAAATAAACATGGTTAATTCTGACACAAGCTGCATTGTATTACCTGTCCTTGATTATTAATTGAAATAAGCAAACATGTGTTTGCCAGCAGATAGATAAGCCATATAAATAACAACTAAACATGCGCGTCAATGGTGCGAACTTTCTTAGTCCATGCATTAGCGTTAATATAGGGCTGACATTTATAAGGCTTATATAAAGGCAGTCGGTTAGGCGAGTTCACGATCTGATATTAAGTGGTAATTTGACCCTACGGACGTACAACATGAATTAAATGACCCAACTACTTAAATACCTGCATTACGTGTGTGAAAGACTCAGTAGTCTACATAAAATAAATGAATAGGATAGAAACTAGGATTCCCTGTGTTATGGCTACCAGAAACTGACATAGATACTACTATATGTTAATAATATTATACATATTATATATATATAATAACCCAGACAAAGAGCATAAAACCTGTTCGTCACACGAATGTTTGCCCGAATTGCCGATTGTTTGTTGTGGGAATTAAACAGTCAGGGGCGATAACTATTGCACAGAGCCAGTGGAGATGAAAACATAAAAAAAATACTAATCTTAAACAGTGCAGACAATATAAATAACAGAATAAAAAAGAAACGAAGTCTATACTCTAGGGTCAGCTGAGGTGCTTTGCCTTAGCGATTAATCTAGCATGTCCACAAATAAGCGACTTGCGAAAACTGAACTATGGACAGCACGTACAGAATCTGAACTACTGCTAAAACGCTTGAAGTCGCGCTGGCCCATAGGATAAGACATCCGGTGCATTCATATCTAGCGATGCACCGGTGTTCGAATCCCGCAGGCGGGTACCAATTTTTCTAATGAAATACATACTTAACAAATGTTCACGATTGACTTCCACGGTGAAGGAATAACATCGTGTAATAAAAACCAAACCCGCAAAATTATAATTTACGTAATCACTGGTGGTAGGACCCCTTGGGAGTCCGCCCGGGTAGGTACCACCACCCCGCCTATTTCCGCCGTGAAGCAGTAATGCGTTTCGGTTCGAAGAGTGGGGTAGCCGTTGTAACTATACTGAGACCTTAGAACTTATATCTCGAGGTAGGTGGCGTATTCACGTTGTAGATGCGCCACCCACCTTGAGATATAAGTTCTAAGGTCTCAATATACTCGTAGTTACAACGGCTGCCCCACTCTTCAAACCGAAACGCATTACTGCTTCACGGCAGAAATAGGCAGGGCGGTGGTCCCTACCCGCGCAAACCCACCAGAGGTCCTACCACCAGTGAAAAATAGGAAACTAGGATTCCCTGTGTTATGGCTACCAGAGACTAACACAGATACTAATATATGTTTAAATATAATATTATATATATAGATAATAAACACCCAGACAAAGAGCAAACAAACCTGTTCGTGACACTTATGTTTGCCCGATGTGGGAATCGAACAGTCAGGGGCGATAAATATTGCACCACCGACCCAGTGGAAATAAAAATCGAGATGAAAACATTAAAAAAAAAGTAATCTTAAACACTGCAGACAATATAAATACGAGAATAAAAAAGGAACGAAGTCTATACTCTAAGGTCAGCTGAGGTGCTTTGCCTTAGAGATTAATCTAGCATGTCCACAAATAAGCGACTTGCGAAAACTGAACTATGCACAGCACGTACAGAATCTGAACTACTGCTAAAACGGTAGAACTATTAATTTAATGGTTATTTTATTACTAGTGATAGGGTATTTTGTGAACAGACACTGGTAGGCACCACCGCCCTGCTTGTTTCTATCGTTAAGCAGTAATATATTTCGGATTGAAGGGCAGCGGTTGTACTGTAAAAATTGAGATCTAGAACTCATGTCTCAAGGTGGGTGGCGGCATTTATGTTGTTGACTTCTATGGGCTCCGGTAACCACTTAACACGAGATGCGCCGTGAGTTCATCCACCAATCCAACTGATCAACCAAAATAAATGAGTTTGTAAACGTATAAATGAGTCGACTATTATCAAAGGCGGCAATCTGACTTTTGGACAATGATTGGTAAATCAGAAAAACGAATTATTGACTTTGTATTCCATTGGCAGTCACAAAACTCTTCGGAACGACATCTTAGATAAATAACAGGTGAACTATTAACCTTTATTTAATGCAGGTTTTGAACCGTATTCTTTGAAGGAGACGATTATATTCAAATAAATCTGTATTGACATATCAATAATTTTTTTTTGTCCAAATGCACAGATTGCCACCTTTGATAATAGACGACTCATCTATACTTCCTAACGTAATTAAAACATCTTTTACTTTACTTTAGTTTACTTAAACTAGGGTTTAATATCGCGTTTTTATCAGTCCCCCGCCACCAAGAAAGCTGTAAAGCATTTGAAGCTTCGGAAATATTATAATGACATCAACAACAAAAAACACGAGATTATTAGTTCAAATTATATCTAGGAGTGGCAAGAACCATAGAAAATACTATACATACTTCCCAACGACTAATACATACAATTTCTAATCTCCTCACGAAGTTTTCATATCGATAAATAAAGACAGCCTTTACAAACGCAAGGTGTGAGTAACGAACAAACCGTAAATTCACTTTTTATAGTAGACTATAAAGATATTTAGAAAGTAATTTTTATGTGCTTCAAACCAGTGTTTTTGCTATTCAACATAAATAAAATATAAGTTATTGTCTTACAGATAACTTACAATGCAAAAAAAAAAACGACAAATAAACACACCCTTGCTATTTAACAAACAACTTTAGTCATGAGAATGTATTTAATATGATAACTACTTTATGTTACGATCATTGCATCGTTTATAAAAGTGATGTATTAAACGTTTTTAAAATGAATTAAAACCTCGTGTTGCCGCGCCCTTTTTAACTTTTTTTCCCTACCTATAAAGGCTATTTCAGCATAAAATTAAAAAAAGAAGAAAAAAAAATGAAAAAACCATAAAGATAAAAAAAGAATAAAGAAAAAGAATTTTAGCTTCTTGACGGTTAGTTACTATTGTTGATCGAAGCCTTAACGTATAGGTGAGCTCACGGGGCTTAAACCGGAGTGTTGCTAACACTGGCCCTAGCAGAATCTACCACTGGATCGGAAACGCGACCCACAGAGAAGATCCGGCGAGAAACTCAGTGGGCTGTGTCTATGGGTTTATTTACTCGTCGAGCCCTTCGTCGCAAGCGACGGGTTCGCCGAGGACGGCGACCGGGCCCGTTTTAACATTAATTTCATTATTTGTAACGCGCATGAAATACGATTATTTCATCACATCTTTGATAATAAGTTTATGCACGTCCCTGCGATCAGTCAAGCACTGCAGGTGCACTTGCGAACTGTATTAATACAAAACGTCGCAACTACCGGAAAGGTTAGAGGAAATTCGATCTTTCCGACAATATTTTTAAACAGTTATTAAACTATCAAAGCTTTCGAGTTACGATTTGATAGTAACGGAATGTTATAGGTATTATATGGGCAAAGCAATTGCGGTAGCGACTACCGATGGTAAATGCAACGAGAATGACAAACTAGTATATTTTATGCGAATAGCCCGTAAGGAGTCCACACAGCGTGCATCCTGTCACATTATTGGAGCCCGCACGAAGCCTTCCGATTAATTGTTTCTCTTGAAATTGTAAAATATCCGCCGGGACATTTTTGCGTTAGCGATTGGAACGTTAATCATAATTGTCCCTACAAGTTTATCAACATCATGTTTATTTTTACTGGTGGTAGGACCTCTTGTGAGTCCGCACGGGTAGGTACCACCGCCCTGCCTATTTCTGCCGTGAATCAGTAATGCCTTTCGGTTTGAAGGGCGGGGCAGCCGTTGTAACAATACTGAGACTTTGGAACTTATATCTCAAGGTGGTTGGCGTTGTACATGTCTATGGGCTCCAGTAACCACTTAAAACCAGGTTGACTGTGAGCTCGTCCACCCATCTAAACAATAAATAAATAAATAAAGCTTAAAATCAATTATCGTAAGCCGCGTACTCTGGCTCATGACGCACACTACAACGGATATATCCTAGCTTTACTCATTAGCATGGCTATCTCTGTGCTGACCGTACCTGACCGAATCGGATGACTTCCCTTTGTCGAAGATCTAGTTATGTACATTGTCTTTATGAGCTGAATTTGGATGAACATTTGGATGGTTCTTTACTTCATCGTTTCATTCGGTTGCAAATAGTCCTCGAGCTCTCGTCCGCCTATCCAGATTCTCCTCCGTCCCTTTAATATAAGAAAGTCATTAGTAAAATGCACTTTTTGCAGGATCACTTTTACACGGTTCACTCTTCTTTAGTTGTATTTGTCTTTGGAATTATAACATTATTGGCGATCCCCCTGGCTTTATAAAAGTTATTCAGGAGTTTTTTTTGCTTAAACTGGTGAACATGCTCAAGACCCACCTGTTCATGGAGTGCCCCTCTACCTCCGCCGGCTAGTTGGCTCCTATTTGGAGGCCAGGTCAGTCGAATGTACCGGGTACGGTGGGACCCTTCACCGTTTTCCGGTCGTGCGTGGTGTTCCACAGGGGTCGGTTCTCGGACCCCTCTTGTGGAACATCGGGTACGACTGGGTGCTGAGGGGTGCCCTCCTCCCGGGCCTCCGTGTTATTTGTTACGCGGACGACACTTTGGTCGTGGCCCGGGGGGATGATTATAGAGAGTCTGCCCGTCTCGCCACAGCGGGAGTGGCCCTCGTCGTCGGGAGGATAAAGAGACTGGGCCTCGACGTGGCGCTCAGTAAATCCGAGGCCTTGTGGTTTCACGGGCCGCGGAGAGCGCCACCTGTCGACGCCCACATCGTGGTTGGGGGCGTCCGGATAGGGGTCGGGGTGCAGTTAAGGTACCTCGGCCTCGTGTTGGACGGCCGGTGGGCTTTTCGTGCTCACTTTGCGGAGCTGGTCCCCCGGTTAATGAGGAGGGCCGGTTCTTTGAACCGACTACTCCCAAATATCGGGGGGCCGGATCAGGTTGTACGGCGCCTCTACGTGGGCGTGGCGCGTCCCTCCAAAAGTGAGCTGCGGGCGCGGAAGGCCCATTCTCGGCGGTCCGTGCTCGAATCGTAGTCGAGGCGGTTGGCCAACCCCACGTGGGGTCTACGGACCGTCGAGGCGGTTTACCCAGTGTTTTATGACTGGGTGAATCGTGGCCGAGGACGCCTCACCTTCCGTCTGGTGCAGGTGCTGACTGGGCACGGATGCTTCGGAAAGTACCTGCACCGGATAGGAGCTGAGCCGACGACGAGGTGCCACCATTGTGGACACGACCTGGACACGGCGGAGCATACGCTCGCTGTCTGCCCCGCATGGGAGGTGCAGCGCCGTGTCCTTGTCGCAAAGATAGGACCAGACTTATCGTTGCCTGGCGTCGTGGCGTCGATGCTTGGCGGCGACGAGTCTTGGAAGGCTATGCTCGACTTCTGCGAGTGCACCATCTCGCAGAAGGAGGCGGCGGGGCGAGTGAGGCAAAGCTCTCCTCACTACGCAGAAACCCGCCGCCGCCGAGCAGGGGGTCGGGACCGGGGTCCCGTCCGTAACCCGGCCCCCTAAGGGCTTCGGGCTCCACCCGCTTTGTGCGGGGAGCAACCTAGACGTGGGGCGGCGTGGTAGGTCGCGTTCCCCCGACCGCTCCGGGGGAAGGTGTAGCGCGGCGCTATCAATCGGGCTCTTGGCCCGTCGACCGAGGGAACCGGCGGTCGTGTTGCTGGCGGCCGCCGGTCCGGCGTCTGGGGGACGGCGGGATGGATGTAATGTGCACTGCGTAAACCCTGTCCCGCCGTCTCAATAGCTCCGACTGGGTTCCCACCCGGTCCGGGGTAGGGCGCCGGCTGTGAGCGGCAGGAGTTTTTAGTGAGGTTCGACTCCCACATACCCCACCTGCTGTGCGGGTGGGGATCTGGCGATTTTCTCCTGTGGAAAAAAAAAAAAAAAAAGACCCACCTGTTGTTAAAGGGAAGGGGAATAGACTAGTAGTGTAGTGTACATACTAACAAATAAATGAATATCTGATCTAATAGTCTCTCTCTGTCTAGATATATTTAATAATTACTTACCACAATCAATATTGCAGTCTTTATTATACCTAGTCAGGTCATAAATTCTGTCACATGTTTAATGTAAAATAATTGAAACAAGTTTATTCATTATGTAACCATTCATATACCAAAATGAACTTAACAAAACATAGATTCTTATGACACTAAAGTTTATTCAAAATGACCTCCGTGATTTTGAATACAGGCCTTCAATCTGCGCGGCCAGTCGTCTATCGCAGCACGAACGAGGTCCATGTCAATATCGGCGGCTGCCTTAATCAAGGATGTCTTGAGTGACTCCAAATTGGGATGAGGCTTTGAGCACGCCTTTTCCTCCAAGTGTTGCCATATCTTGTAATCTAACGGATTCAAATCTGGACTGGAGGAGGGCCAGTCTTCGTGCCGGATGAAGTCGATTTCACGCGCCGCCAGCCAGTCTTGTGTGCTCTTCGCTCTATGAGCTGGCGCCGAATCTTGTTGGAATACCCAGTGCCTATTATTGAACATGGTATGAGAAACAGGTTCCACAAGGTTCGTCAGGACTGTATTTTGATACACAACTGCATTCGTTTTTACACCCTCCGCTCTAAACACTCGTGCGTACAACAAGTGCACCGCCTCACGGAGCACATTCTGATAGGACTAAATAGGCGTAAACAAATCCCGACCGGCGCCCTCTTCTTCGACATCGCGAAGGCGTTCGACAAAGTCTGGCACAACGGTTTAATTTATAAACTGTACAACATGGGAGTGCCAGACAGACTCGTGCTCATCATACGAGACTTCTTGTCGAATCGTTCGTTTCGATATCGAGTAGAGGGAACTCGTTCTCGTCCCCGTCAACTGACCGCCGGAGTCCCGCAAGGCTCCGCGCTCTCCCCGTTATTATTTAGTTTGTATATCAATGATATACCCCGGTCTCCGGAGACCCATCTAGCGCTCTTCGCCGATGACACGGCTATCTACGACTCGTGTAGGAAGATGTCGCTGCTTCATCGGCGACTCCAGATCGCAGTAGCCACCATGGGACAGTGGTTCCGGAAGTGGCGAATAGACATCAACCCCACGAAAAGCGCAGCGGTGCTCTTCAAAAGGGGTCGCCCTCCGAACATCACTTCGAGCATCCCACTCCGTAGTAGGCGCGCAAACACCTCCGCCGTTAGTCCCATCACTCTCTTTGGCCAGCCCATACCGTGGGTCTCGAAGGTCAAATATCTAGGCGTCACCCTCGACAGAGGGATGACATTCCGTCCCCATATAAAAACGGTACGCGACCGCGCCGCGTTTATTCTAGGACGACTCTATCCAATGCTTTGTAGTCGAAGCAAACTGTCCCTCCGTAATAAGGTAACTCTCTACAAAACTTGTATACGCCCCGTCATGACGTATGCAAGCGTAGTGTTCGCTCACGCAGCCCGCACCCACTTGAAATCCCTTCAGGTTATTCAATCACGATTCTGCAGGATAGCCGTCGGAGCGCCTTGGTTCCTTAGGAATGTGGATCTCCACGACGACCTGGAGCTCGACTCTTTTAGTAAGTATCTACAGTCGGCATCGCTGCGCCATTTTGAGAAGGCGGCACGACATGAGAACCCTCTCATCGTAGCCGCTGGAAATTACATACCCGACCCAGTAGACCGAATGGTAAATCGTCGACGTCGCCCAAAGCACGTCATTACGGATCCTCCTGATCCATTAACGGTGCTTTTAGGCACCACAAGCACCGGTCACCGTCCTCGTCGAACCCGTCGCTTGCGACGAAGGGCTCGACGAGCGAACTAACCCATAGACACAGCCCACTGAGTTTCTCGCCGGATCTTCTCAGTGGGTCGCGTTTCCGATCCGGTGGTAGATTCTGCGAAGCACTGCTCTTGCTAGGGTCAGTGTTAGCAACTCTCCGGTTGAGCCCCGCGAGCTCACCTACTAACGTTAGGGTGAAGCTGAAATAGCCTCTCAAGGCTATCAGCATAAGTAGGAAAAAAAAAAAAAAAAAAAAGCACTGATTGATTCGTGTCCGAGCCGTTGTACTGTACGGATATCTCTGTAACGTTGTTATGCTTCTCATGCAATATACGAAGTTTTCGTGAAATTCTTGTGAAGTTTTGTTTCGGAAACCCAAACATGAGTCATTCGTCAAGAAAGTAAGAACCGTGACGTCGCAAGGCTGACGTCACACTTTTTACAAACATTACGGACGTCCCTATTCCGTTATATATATATATATATATATAATAAAGCAATCCATTTAAAACTACCGTCGTAAATACTTTACCAAAATAAAAAATAATATCAATACGCAAAACTTAGATCTAAATAAAAGTATAGATAAAACCGTGATCACACCATAGTTCCGAAATATATTTAGTTCAGTCACGAGAATATCCAGCTTTAATGCTCTTAATAATAACGAGTAGCGAACACTTATCTAGCAATGGCGGAGGCTATCCTTTCGCCGCGGAAACTGCACCGCTACGTTAGGAATTAAGTGGTACCGGCACAGTTAATAATTGCTCGGAATTATCGTCCGCGGTGCGACTTTTAATAAATCTAAAAGTTCCATTTGAAAGTTTATGTATATACAGGGACGTCGGGAGGTCCTGCCGTCGCATATTATGATTGTTGATTAGCATTCGTCAGCATAGGAATCCACGGTATTTAGGTTATGGTGTCTATTGGGTCAGGTAACCAAATAACATCAGGTAGACCGTGAGCTCTTTCACCTATCTTGTGTAATAATAATAATAATTCAATTGAAGTATATACTGAATTTATAATTTTTGAAGTGAAACTTCTTTTTCGACGTAGGGAGGAAAAAACGTAGGTAACGTTTTTCGGTTACGCGACATCTTAATTTCTTCCGTTACGGGCCATGTTTATTTTATTTCTATTTAGTTTGTTATCAACAGATGTTAATTCAACAATTCCTGAATCGCGGTGATGAGATGTTGATGACACAGTTGATAGACGTTCTCGTATTTCTCTTGCTAAATCATACCTACCTGACGTCGGGATACCGTGATCATGCAGGCGGTTCCTCTGAGGTGCGTCTGCTTCATTGCGCTGCGGATTGGTTATCCCTTGCCATTATTTTTATATTTTATAATTTTCACTTCTACCGTGTGTGACTTGCACACACACACACTTTTTTTATTTCATAATTTCATCGTCGTCCTTTTGTCAATGAGATTTCACACTAGTTTACCTATCGAAACAATAAATAGGTCTCACATTTAAATAAGCACTAAAAATTATCATTTATTTCTTCATTACAAATAACAGTTATAACCTGAATAATGTTCTCGATACACGAGTTTATATCTAGGCATTCCTAATAAAGTAATATAACGGATTAAGCGAAATTATTGTAATAGCACTAAAAGATATCGATAATACTTACGCGAGTTATGATGTGAAATTATCTGTGGTATTTGGAACGTTTGTTGAAACATGGAAGGGCATACGCAGAATGGACCCAAGGCTCTCAGAAAATTTGAATAATAAACTTAAAGAGTTCGTGGACGATATTTGCCTGCAACTGTTCGTATGATGCAAATTAATAGTGTATTAGTCAAACCCTGCACAAGTATGTGGCGTATTGAAATCAATCTCGAATTACAAACTGACAGAACTGAAATATATTTATTCTTATTTGTTTTTTTTTTTCTCAATACCATAGTAGTAATTACGGTTTTTGTAAGTCATAGACTTACATATATCTTAGATACATTACAGTGCCATTTTGAATCATACTATCAGTCGCAGCTAATTATCGTTTACGAACTATTTATCTTAATTATTCAATTTTTTTTAATACCTAAAACAGCTTATACGCCAATAAAAACGCGAGTTAAAACCATATATTTTTAATTATTCCCTCATAAAGACGGCCACCCAAACATCGTAACATACATGTCAACGCTCACTTTGCCATACGAGGTCCATACCTTAATTGTACTGCAAAATGACAGGGACAACCTTAAAATGACAGCTTTGTAGCTAAATAAAGATATTTTTTTATCCTATCTATGCTGCTAGCCTTGAGAGGCCATAGGTATAAGCGTTACCCTATCGTGTAGGTGAGCTCTCGGGGCTCAAGCCGGAGGTGTTGCTAACATTGGCCCTAGCAAGAGCAGTGCTTTGCAGAATCTACCACCGGATCGGAAACGCGACCCACTGAGAAGATCCGGCGAGAAACTCAGTGGGCTCAAAAGTATCTCGGCGCTTACAACCCTACTAAATATTACGACTAACACCAAACACCATTATCATATCAATCACTATCACAACACGAATAAAACGTCAGAAGCATTAATAGGAAAAATTATCTAAACCAGAGGTCCCGCAGTAGTCGAAATTCGACTATAATGAATTGGAATTGTAAGTTTGAACACTATTATGATTGTATTTTCAACGCCAAGACTACACTATAGAAAAATATGAATAAAGACAAACAATACTTAATCTATTCTCAATTTGACCATAGACGTCAAGAACAAAAGTTTGACAATAAATAAATAGTATGCATGCGTGTGTGTGTCGAATACATGGTAGTATGTGTATTTTTTTCTTTATTGATTTAATGTATCTTTTATGCATTATTTAAAAAAAATATTAGCATTGTGCACTTCTTCTCTATATTCTCTATAAGTGTGGAAAATCTCATACTCCTCCGTCCACGCAATTTTCGTAAAAAGGGATACAAAGTTTTTGCTTCACGTTTTTATTATTATTATTTATTGCTTAGATGGGTAGACGAGCTCACAGCCCACCTAGTGTTAAGTGGTTACTGGAGCACATAGACATCTACGACGTAAATACGCCACCCACCTTGAGATATAAGTTCTAAGGTCTCAGTATAGTTACAACGGCTACCCCACTCTTCAAACCGAAACGCATTACTGCTTCACGGCAGAAATAGGCGGGGCGGTGGTACTTACCCGTGCGGACTCACAAGAGGTCCTACCACCAGTAATTACGCAAATTATAATTTTGCGGGTTTGATTTTTATTAGACGATGTTATTCCTTCACCGTGGAAGTCAATCGTGAACACTTGCTAAGTACCAAGTCACGTATTAATATATAGATATTTCGAACTTAGTTATTTCGATAATTCTATTTCGTTCGCTTAGAGCTTATAAACAATATAGGAGTCACGTTTCTAACTGCATAAACAAATTAAATGTTTCTACTTACATGTAAACATGATGCGCTGATAGCCCCACGACTCGACTCAGACATTAAATAATCAAAATACCTTTAACGGGCAAGTTAATTTATAAGTCATGTTCTGGGAGTCGAACCGGCGACCCCGCGGTCATAGGCTAAAGCTTTATGAGCCACGGACGCGGCGAATGAGCTACGACGACAGGTTTGTTCGTAGTAATATTTATTGTTCTTCATTTATAATTATTATTGTACTTCGAATTAATTATACGGGTTTAATTCGTATTCATTTCTTTAATTACCAGTTTGTAAGCTAATGAAAATGGGATAAATTATCCAAAAAATATTTACAGCATTAAATGTTAAGTATTTTTGGATAATTTACGATTTTTTTTGTTGTTTTAACGATTTTGGTTATTGTAATTGCATTTTTATTTGCATAGACAAATTCAAATGTGCAATTTACAAATTTCGTAATTCTCATGCGAGACATCCGACTCCAAAATGAAGCTCGTACTAGTATGCTGTTAATTTTTTTTTGTTTTTAAACCCTATACTATAATAATAATAATAATAAAATCATTTATTTTCACATTAAATAATAAAAAATACAAAAAAAAAAAAAAAAAAGAAAAGAAAAAAAAGAAAAAGGCAAAAGGTGGTGACTCAGCTAATGTACATGAAATTTGTTTACGAGGACCCATGCCTGGCCGCGTTAGAATTGTACAGGCGAGGCATGGTGTGCATGGACAGGGAAGTGCATGGACAGGGAATTTTCCATGCACTTTGCTGCCTATAATACCTTTTTTCCATTCACAAACTATATGAAGTGCTTATTCCAATAATTGTTCTATCTCAAGCTTCCGACATTTTGCGGAACCTAATACAGTAAAGACGCACAGTACGCGTCCGCGTTAAATTGCTTGCTGGCTTGGAAAGCTAACAGTTTTGCTATACATTTAACCTATTGACACTACTCTTGAATACCGCTATCGAACTGAAATCGTGATTTATAGCATTAGAATAATTGCTAAGCGATCTTATTATAACCGGTACACGTTGCGTATGGACACACACAATTCTCGATTGTGACCTGCCCGGACCTAGTAATTTAGTGGCTCACCAAACTGAACACGCTAATAAGATCTACTACTATCCGTCCCTGTTCCCGTTATCTGGGGTCGGGTCTCCTCACTCTATGGCACCAGGCTGATCTGTCCTGGATTGTCGGTTTTGGCAATAGGGCTTTCTTAAAGTCTCTTTCGATGTTTGACCATCAGGTCGATGGCGGGCGGCCTCTACCTTTCTTTTGTTCTGGCAAGCTTAATGCGATTTTCACTAAATGGTCTTCGTCCCGTCTCATGATATGGACATACCATCTAAGGCGATTTTCCGTCATTTTGTCTGTGATTGATGTGACTTTAAAGCTCCCCCGTATGTATTCGTTCCGAACTCTGTCCATCTTGGTCACCCCACCCGCCCAGCGCAACATCTTCATTTCGTTTACATGTGCCATCTGTTCATGCGCTTTCTTGACTGTCCAGCATTCGGAACCGTACAGTAAGGCTGTCCTGACGGCTGTCTTGTATACTTTACCCTTTGTTTTTATGGGCATACGATTATCACACAGAACTCCTGTCAGCAACCGCCATTTCTGCCACGCTACAGCTACGAGCTATCTATCTAAAACATTAAGCTCGACGCGTAATCCAAAACAGTCATTCTGAGTTTCATACCTGAGAGCAAGGTTAATTCGCCTTCAGAAATCGTCAGAACTGTGATAGTATACCGGTAATTATCAGCTAATTCAATCATCATCAATCTGCAGACATCCATCATCATGATAATTGAAGTCGTCGTGGCCTAAAGGATAAGACGTCCGGTGCATTCGTACATATCTAGACCGATGGACCGGTGTTCGAATCCCAGGCGGATACCATTTTTTCTAATGAAATACGTACTTAACAAATGTTCACGATTGACTTCCACAGTGAAGGAATAACATCGTGTAATAAAAATCAAAACCCGAAAATTTATAATTTGCGTAATTACTGGTGGTAGGACCTCTTGCGAGTCCGCACGGGTAGGTAGGTACCACCGCCCTGCCTATTTCTGCCGTGAAGTAGCAATGCCTTTCGGTTCGAAGGGTGGGGCAGCCGTTGTAACTATACTGAGACCTTAGAACTTATATCTCAAGGTGTGTGGCGCATTTACGTTGTAGATGTGCATGGGCTCCAGTAACCATTTAACACCAGGTGGGCTGTGAGCTCGTCCACCCATCAAAGCAGTAAAAAAATATCCACTAATGGATACAGACTTCTCCCAATTTCTCACCAAAATGACCGGCGCTGCCCGTTTTCACCCCATATCAACAGTCGTCGGTCATCTTCAAGTCAGTCATAGGTCTACCTAATGGGAAACCACCTACCCACACTCCGTCTTTCAGTACGCAAACGTCCCTTTACGGATTGCCTCAGCTGCCTACTATTAGCAATGCCACATACATCTCGCAATCCTCCGGTCAACGTTGATTCCTATGGTTCTCTTGTCTCGGTTTCTTATTCGGTTATGTAACCTTCTCAATTGCTCTTTAGTTCACTTCAAGCCTTCTAATAGGATCCAGTATCGCGAGCACATACAATAAATGTAGGAAAAATCGCAATTGTTGAATTCAAGCAACTAGGCTTTCGATCTACCAAGATAAATAAAAAACAGAAGAACTTCCCTTTGCTTCAGGAAAACGATACCAAAGGTTGCCATTTGTTACGTAAAATGATAGTAAACAGCTTTTTTTTTTAATTCCGTACAATATTTTTAAATCTATTAATTATTATTATGATTATATGAAATCATTTGTGCGGTGATTGTTTGTTGTTCGATAAAAATCACTCAACAACTAAATGAGTGATATAATCGTGACACGAACCATTCCAATTAGGCACTGTAAATGTTGTCCGTTGATACAAGACATGTTCTGTTACAACAAGGCAATTAACGAATTTAACTGCACCAAACCAACCAACCAACAACGGAATCAATTGTCAGATCGGAAACGACAAAACGTATTTAGGTATTAGGTATATAGGTATACTAAAGTTAATCCCAGTATAATAACAAACGAGTTTCTTTATAGACACCAAAACAGAATTGTTTTTTTTATGATTGAAGGCGTTCTGGTGACCCGGAGGCCTTTCCAGTTTCACCAGGATAGGTGAGCAAGCAAAGGCTCAGCCAGGAGGGGCTGGAGTAGCTAGCAGCTGCCCGAGCGCCTCCGAAGGAGACCTTACAACTGAAGAGTAGCTGCTTCGCGAATAAATCTGAAGTTCACAAGTTCTTTCCAGTTCGAATGAAAGTCTTTTCACTTCACAATAGTTTATTTAAATATTATAATAAATCAAAAATGAAAATTTTCGGGTGCACAAAAATAAAACTTAAATATGAGATCGCGTGATATTGAGACGTGGTGGCCGAGTTGAAATTGTGCATGCGTTCGCCGTCAGATCGTGGCTCGACTAGTCGCTGCGACCGAGCGCAAGCGATTTTGTATTTTACAATACGAGTACTGAGTAGGTATCGTTCCTACACTACTCCCCCGCTGAGACCGAAGGTTATTGAGGTCGATAGTAGTCTGGAAAGTGAACGGTCCGGCCTGATCTCGTCTTCATTGAAGGGGTTGGATCAACTGCAGGTGGAATAGTGCTGATGTTGGTGTTCCCCGTTTTGGCATCCTCTTTGGCCATGTGTGCTGCTTTCAGGCGGTCAATGGAAACAGTCGTTTCTCTTTCGTTTGTAAGAATTTTAAAAGTTTTGTTTCCTCTTTCAATGAATTTATAGGGGCCGGTGTATGGAGCTTCCAGTGAACGCCTGACTGCATCTTGCCGGAGAAACACGTACTCTGCCGTTGCCAGGTCTTTTGGTATGTAGAATGTTTTCTGACCGTGTCTACTTGCAGGTTCTGGAGACAGCTTTGCCATTTGGAGTCTGAGTCGCAATGCGAAGTCGGTTATGTCGAGTGCTGGTATGGCGTTGGATGGTACGAAGAATTCGCCTGGCAGTCGTAAGGGTTCCCCGTAAACCAGCTCCGCTGCTGAAGCTTTGATGTCTTCCTTCCTACTGTACTGAGTAGGTATCGTTCCTACAAATCTACCACCGGATTGGAATCGCGACTAGCTGCGAAGATCCTGCGAGAAACTCAGTGGGCTGATGCACGGGCTAGGTTCCACATCGAATGTTTGGCCGAATTCGACGAGTACGGTTACCGGAGTCCCTAAACCTTCTCCTAGCGTTAGAGCTGAAGGCGTCTAATGCAAGAGTTACTGGATCTGATGGAAACGGAATTGCTATAATGCTTTCATAACAAACAATACCTTTTAATATCACACAAGTCGAATCATTTACTTCAATAGATTAGGTTTTTAAAATCAAGCATTGTGTAGGGTCCTCAACGGTTTTTAACTTAATCGTCTTTAACGGTATTAAAATAAGTTATTATGCAAATGGCATCGCGCATCACATTATGCGTTTCGCCGGCCTATGGAAGGACAGTAACTCGCATGATGACATCGACTCAACGATGCAACGGTGCATCGATGGCTACTGTTGATAAGCCGTAATAGCTAAGTACTGTCACGGACACATCGTCAGATGCACGGCCGATTGCGCCGCGAATATGAGGCGACCGATCCATAATGAGCAACGCTGTACGTTTGAAGTCTAAAACGAAGTGTGCATTTAAAAAAAAAAAAAACACTTTTTTTTTATTGTCTTCGCTAGTAATTGAATGTTTATTTGTATTTAGATTCGTTGATGAATGTATTATAATTAACTGCTATTACGTAATTTCGGAAAACTTGAGCGTCAGAAGGAGATGAACGATTTTACGAGTTTGTCAATTTATGCTCAGTGTGCTTAGTGCGAGTTTTTTAACGTTCTCGATAGCGTAAAAGTTAGCTGATATTTGTATGTAATGGGATCGTTTGCCTACGTTTGCCGTTAGGGACGCTGTTCCAACTGCATACAAAATTGGGTTAACGTTCACGCTATCGAGAACGTCAAAAACTCACACTAAGCACACAGAGTGCGTTACGAAGCGCTTCGCATACTTGCCAGACTAATACAGACGTACAATTACCCTCGAACGCAATTAAGAATGTACTAAATGGTCACTATCATTTGTTATTACTTTCAAAAATACTAAAAATATAATGGTACTGACTAATATAGTATACTTAAATCTAAGCAACCAAAAAAATATTAAAATTATATACTTGTACATTTTATATTTATTCTTCGAATTTTTTAAATGGATGCCTCACCAGTGCGCTTATGGCGAGTTTTTTAACGTTCTCGATACCGTAAAAGTTAACTCAAATTTGTAACACTCCGAACTCAAAATATGAGTTCGGGGTGTCAGTTTTACAGCACTATGGCTACCCCACTCTTCAAACCGGAACGCATTACTGCTTCACGGCAGAAGTAGGTAGGGCGGTGATACCTACTCGTGCGAACGCACAAAACACCCTACCTCCAGTAAGTAAATTAAAAGTATTTATTAAAAAATTCAACTCAATTATGAGTCTTGCAACCCCGCTCGTAAACAAGACTTGTTTCCCTATCAATAATCTGATTAAATGTATCCACTGACCATCGCATTTTTAGTTCCCGAGTCATACCATTCCGCAGCTTGACCTCAAAGATCTAGGATAAACGTTATTGCCACTTAACTGAATGTATTATTGAGACATTCGTTTAAACAGCGGGTCTGCAGTACCTTGTACATATATGGAAGCTAAAATGTTACCATGAAATCATTTCAAGACAATTTTAAGGTTATTTTTTGTGAATTAACTTTTTTAAGTTTAGTAAGTTTGTGTCCTGTCCATTATTATACGACATTAGCATCCTGATTTATATTATATTATAATTAATTACTATGCCGTAATTTAAAAAAATAACATGAGCTATGCCAAAACTATACTAATGTTGGATCGAATGAAATAAAATAAACTAAAATGTTCATTGATTGTAATACCAAAGGGAATGGGAAATTATATGCTAAAATACTAGTATTGAGTCATTTAATATATAGTAAAAATTATAAAAAAAGAGGTAGTAATAAATGCATCGTTATAAAAATAATTAAAATAGAAAACTTATCTCAGTTCTTCCTATTATTCTGTACTGTTCTATATACTGGACTGCCAGTCAAGCAGCTCTATTCCCTAATAACTGTCTGTAACTGAAATATTTTAAAGAGTTTGTTCTAAAAACACATCCTTGAAAATCGAAACCAGTACTTTCTCACCTACAATTGATACCTAGATTTAAATTGATTATCGATTAAAATTGCCAAACCGAATTAATTGGCACAGACGTATTCTCACTTAATAACTCACCTTTCCATAGCAAAACACATTTAAACATATCCAACAGCTTACCACAAACAGATTGGTATCTATGTGTCTAAGGCAATAAAAAACTATATTCAAGCTACCATATGCAAAAGCAATTTAACACATTACTCTGGCAACCCGTCAGCCTTAATGACCAACCCGGAACAGCGGCCTGTATCGCTCATCTCTTGCATATTTTCACGTCAGACTAGCGTTCTTTGAGTCGATGAACTTAACCTATTACCTGCTACCTTTCATTTGACGTTCAGGTAATTGTCTTATCGAACAGGTGGGCTGTGAGTTCATTTGCCTATTTAAAGCATTTAAAAAAAACAAGTGAAAAATGATTACGGCTTATTTTACTTTTACTAATCCATTATGCATAAATTTCCTAAAACTTATTTAACTAGTATTCGCCCTATAACTGAAATTCAGTCATGATTACTGACACCCCAAAATTTCGCTTCATTTTATGTATTATATTTTCTGTTTTATTCTATTATTGAGTCTCAAGACTTTGACTATCTCCAAAACAATAATGAAAATACTAAAACCCGTCAATGGTTACTATAACAAAAGAGAGGAAATCTGCTCACAAACAAAGTACGCAACTGTCCCATTTTTACCAATTTAAATATATGTAAGAATATTTTTTCTAGTAAAATACCAAATGTTATTTTGATTTAATTTTGAGCACCCTTTCTGAGTTCCTTGATGCGATGGAAACTTTGCCGTGGTTTATTCGTAATAAAATCTTACATCATTACTTATCCTATTCAGATTCTCGTCAGATAAATTAACCGTACCTGGACATAATATTTAAATAAATTTATACAAAAAAGGAAATAATATTTTGTTTATTTTATTGATCTCTAGAGCCCTCATTCCTTCATGATTATCAGTAACATCTACATTGCGCGCTTTAAACCTGTTCTTCGACTTTAGACATCCACTTCTTGTTAATCATATTTTAAAAATCATCACTTCCTCTAATCTGTACGAAGTGTGACTTGACTGGTTTTTTTTTAAGTTTTTGACGTGACAACGTCTTATAATTCGATGGAGCCGGCTACACGCACGAAAACACATGACTCATGCGGCGTTACCTCGCTCTGGGGCGTTCAATTTAAGGCTTGAAGTGCAAGCGAGAGCGCGCAGCGAGCGACATAGAGGCCCAATCGACCTCCGCGTTCGGCAGCGTTCGACATCTGTCTCTCTCCTACTTGAGTGAACGATGCATCCGCGTGGACAGCTGCTATACAATAATAAATTTACATGTTTTCGTCAAGTATGAAGTTCAGTGAAAAGTAAATGTGGTGTCAATTGTTTACAGCAACGATAATTGCGATAATTGAAAAATAAAAACATTCCATCAGTATTTTCTTATGACGTTGTCACGTTCATCGTCAGTAAACCGACTTTACAGACAACCGATTTTTTTTTCATACAAATATCTTCTCTATCTTCTACAAATATCTTTTTTTTTACGACCGTCTGGTGTAGTGGTAAGTGACATGGTCACTACACAAGGGGGTCGCGGGTGCGAATCCCGCCAAGGGAAGATATTTGTATGATAAATATAAATGTCTTTTCCAGGGTTATGGATGTATATTAAATATATGTATGTGTATAATAAAAATATTACATTTATTTCCGTTATCTGGTACCTGTAACACAAGTTCTTTACGAACTTATCACGGGACCAGTTAACGTGGCGTGATTGTTAGTAAATATTTATTTATTTATATTTATATAAAAATCTTCTTTTTTTCTTACAATTATAGGCGAGCTCACGGGGCTCAGCCTGGAGACTGTGCTAACACTAGCCTTGAAGTCGTCGTGGCCTGAAGGATAAGACGTCGAGAGATGCATCAGTGTTCGAATCCTGCTGGCAGGTACCAATTTTTCTAATGAAACGTACTTAATACGAATACGCACTTAAGAAATGTTCACGATTCCTTCCACGGTGAAGAAATAACATCGTGTAATAAAAATAAAACCCGAAAAATTATAATTTGCGTAATTACTGGTGGTAGGACCCCTTGTGAGTCCGCACGGATAGGTATCACTACTCATATCTCAAGGGGGGTGACGGCCATGGTCCTTTGCCTTATCATGAATAGTTATCCATTTAGCAAGTGTTTACCACACACATAATACTACATACGATACTATATATGTATACGAGCTTAATACTAAAATGTAGTAACGTGAAAAGTATACCTCTCCTGGCTGAACCCATACTGGCCCACCTCTCTCGGTGAAACCGGGAAGACCTACCAGCCACCAGTAATCCTACCACCCTAATAAAAAACGTATGAAAGGCACAACATTTAACAGGAAGCATTATGAATATTTTAAGAAATAATTAATCGCTCTTTCGAACCATGGTCTTGTTTTGCCAAAACAAAATCCTACTAGAAAAATCTTAAGCAACCACATATGCTTATACAAATATGAAGAAAAAACCTTCAAAAATTAGCTTCATGTAACGACTGTCCAAATTTATGAAGATATAAAATATTAACAAACTTGGAAGCAATTAATCGAGTTATTCCATACGTCCATCTAATAAATCGAGTTACTAGACGCCGAGCGAGCGTACATTAAAAACTAATTACGGTTATTCGAATAATTACCGGTCTCTCCAAACAATGGTAATTGCACAAAAAGACAACCGGCCACTGCAATCAGCCGGGAGAAGGGCTGAACCGTCAGACCTACGTCAATTGACCAATTATAAATACCCCAAAATATACCGACAGGGTAAAGCCTCTATGTTACAGATACGCGGAACTCTTAATCCGTTTACTGTCACCGAAATAAGAAATGTGAATATTAATTTTAAATGTTTGAGTGACGGCCTTGTCGGAGGAAGCGGCGTTCACGTTGCTATCTATGTCTACGGGTTGCGGTAACTACTTCACACTAGGACATCTATGAGCTCTTTTTTTCCCTACCTAAGCTGAGAGCCATGAGAGGCTATTTCAGCGTAACCTTAACTAGTAGGTGAGCTCACGGGGCTCAAACCTGACGACTTTGCTAACACGAAACTTAGCGAGAGCCGTGCTTCGCAGAATCTACCACTGGATCGGAAACGCGACCCACTGAGAAGATCCGGCGAGAAACTCAGTGGGCTGCGTCTGAGGGTATGAGCTCGCTCAGCCACCTGTCAAAGAAAAAAACCAGGAACACATGATTAATTTCCAACAGAAGAAAAAGTGAAGATCGTCGAATACCCTATGCAGATTCTTCATATCCATTCCCCCCTTAACAACCGTCAGCGAGACAGTTATATATGTTTTTCTTTTAATTTTTAAACTGCGACAGGGGCCGAGTTAAGCTAGCAGACAATTTTGTTAATTGGTCTTTTCCCTTTCGAACGCACACGTCACATACCTACACACATTCTTTCATAAACATTCGCACACCATAGCTCTCGCACCCTTAAATAAACGGTCAAACCAAGTCCATAGATCCAATTTTATTTCGTGAGTAATTTTCGTCATGTTTTCTTTATTCCGGTGCCTGATATTTTTTATCCGTTAAAATATTATGTTTTTAATATTATGGTTTATATAAAAATAAATACTTAAACAACGACGTGGTTGAAATTCGTTTAAAGTATATTATATAATGCAATAGCAATAAATGCAATAATTTCATATAATATTAATACCTACTTTAAGCTCAGGCGTCCTTAGCCTCGAAAATTGTAAAATATTTGAGACGTCAGTATTACCATAACGATATTAATAAACGTAACATTAAACGGTAAAAGTAACTTTAATTTTATCTACAACTCGCAAATTCCGAAGAAAATACACATTCTTCATCACCACCCACGATTCAAAACAATCGGTGTCTTCAGTCGCAAAATTAAAAACTTTTAAACTTCATTTATTAGATTATCACGATAAATATTAATTTAAATGAAATATAAACATATTTTTTGATGAATTAAATAAAATAACAGTTAATTGATTGAGAAATCGCGAATTGTATAATAATTCACTGCATTTTTTCCTCGCGCCTGTCAAATTGCAAAATAAACAATAATAACAGAAACTACGTACATAATATGATCTATAATACATATAATATATGTATATCTAGAAGAACTTTAGCACAATAATCAGAAAATGGGATTACGAATTAGGCAAGTTCAGCATATTATTATGTCGAGTACAGCATTCCGTAACCTCTTTGTTTGACCAGTGAATAGACTTAAAACATAACTGCAAATAGATGAATTATTTCCACAACTTTAACGAAACAAACATGTATTGGATTTTCAATCTTAGTGAAATGTAAATTGAGACTGCTTGTGACGTAAATATACTTGGGTGTCTGTAAAAGTTAATGCCCGTGACGTGTGAAGCCGTTCGTTCATTAAGCAGATAAACGAACAAACAGGACGCATCAACACTGAGAAGCGTTTGTTTGTGAAGAAGTCTTTTTATTTTGAGCACACGATTGAGAAATTTCATCAGAGTGATTCGAGAATATTTTTGTATTGAATATGCAGATGTCTGATAAAAGTTTATGAAACTCTGGATGCGCATACAATGCAGAGTTGCCGGATGGGATAGACTATGCCGTGCCTATGCCTATTTCTGCCGTGAAGCAGTAATGCGTTTCGGTTTGAAGGATGGGGCAGCCATTGTAACTATACTTGAGACCTTAGAACTTATATCTCAAGGTGGGTGGGGCATTTACGTTGTATATGTCTATGGACTCCAGTAACCACTTAACACCACCAAAAAAACAAAAAAAGTTGCTAGAACATATTGTGGCGGTTCACATCGCAAGGGATAGAAAATATTTATAGGAGCTTATTCGAGAAAGATTCCTATCACGTCCTCAGGTTCGAAAAAGTCGGGTTTGTGCGGAGAAGGACACTCTCATAAACCTAACTGGTATTAAGAGGTTATAGGAGCTACACAACACAACGTCGTCAAACACTTTTAATCATGACATCGAATACTCCATTTTTTTTATAACGACCGCCCCACACTTAAACCAGAACTCGCTGTTCGTTAACATTAGTGAACATTGCCAATTGCTAATCGTCAATATTGTCGTGGCGATCATGGCCATTTTCTGTCCATACATCTAAACGGGAAATAGTCAGTAAATAGTATTTTTTTTCCTAAGCTGGTAGCCTAGAAAGGCTATGACAGCGTAACCGAGCGAGTACATAAAAAAAATTAGAGCATAACTCTAAATGAACGCACACTTAATAAATCATTCCGAACTCAACACAATCGAACATATCTCACAAGCCCTAATTACTGTCGAGCCAAAACAAAAACTTCAGCCCGTTGAACAATGAAAGGAATACGAAGAATTTCCGCTAAACACATTTAAAAAAAACTTTCTTTACCATCTCCCAACGTGTCGATGAGCTCTCGTAACTCGACCCGTAACTCCTCTTCCTGCGACAAGTTTTGAGTGACCTTTAATTAATTTTGGTATTCGCCCGAATTTCAACTATAAACCACAGAGGCAACTCATGATTTAGATGAATTTCCAAATTTTTTATAGATGACACTAAAGCTCATCCAAGAATAGATACAAAATAAAAAAAAATCGTTTGACAAAAATAGCTTTGTCAATTTATATATAGATTTAGAATTTATTTGAGGAAACGGGCATCTTCCTAATCATATTCGCAATTAAAGAGGTTTACATAATATGATTGCAAGGGATCTTAAGTAGGATGAAGTTTTTAGACCAAAAAGTCTCGCCTAAAATATTATTAGACAATTTAAATTATGTTAATCACTTCACCACATTCATTATTATCATGATCGCACTGTAACGTCATACCTAATGGACGTAAACGTCGTGAATCAACCTCTTTTTACCGATTAAATTGCCAATAAGTATGCCGAGCATAAAAGTGGTGGAACATGACAGATACCACACCTCTCTGCTGCAACACTCGTGGTGACAACATGGAATTTATGGCATTTTGACCGACCAAATGTGAAAGAAGCAGATTCCAATCCAAGTTGCATTATCCGACCGTATGTTTAAGGTATTGCTTCGTGCAAGAACGAATTATTTTTTTCCCACGATTTATAATACTGAATTGGTTACATGGGGAGTTCTGAGAAACTTGTTTGGGGGCCAAAATCGCATTTTTACCATCACACTCCGTGCTGCGTTTGAAGTAGACTTTATTTATACTACATGAAACTGCAACATGATCCTAGAAATAATTTAACTCAAGCATTATCCGACGGTATTTTCTGAGGACTAGAGTAAGTCCTCGCGCAAATGAGATTCGAGGAAAGTCGTCAGCGCCTATTAACTTGGTTTTGTCATTGATATTGCTAATGACCATGAGCGACGTTAACCATACATCAAAACGCACGCGACAGGGCTCAACTTCAATAATAAAACAAAAAAGATAGCTAGAAGGGTCAGAACCTATCAGGATTAAAATAAAAAAAAAACGATTCGAATAAAAAAAAGCTTCCAGGATTCAATTAAAAAATTTAAATTACCATTATACAAATGAAAGTAGTTCTGTATTTTATTATAACGTCACAAACTACATAAATTTTTACCCTTTGCTTATGAATTAAAACCTTGTCAGACACTACATACCTACACCCTCGGTTTTAATCGCAATATAAACCCTGTCAGGTGCATTAGCTTTTGAAATAGAACGTTGATTACGAAGTACGATGTTCTGTGCAACTAATTATCCGGTCGGAAACAGCGAATGATCGATCGTGACTATTAACAGCATTAACTGATGGATACGAACCTATCCAGCGCTTGCAACTTTCAAAGTGTAATTTCGATTTAAATGCAAGATACGCAAATACGTGATGGATTCGTCAATAACAAAGTTTAAAGCTCTTCGCTGAAAGCTGTTGAATTTCGTTCGTTTATATTCTTTATTCAAAATTAAATATTGACTAAGTCGTAAGTTGATAGACTAGAATAGGCTCATCTGATATTCAGCTACCACCGTTACCGAGAAACCGCCACTACAAGAATTCCCTCGCCAATTTTGATATATGACGTTGCAATCACGATTACCTTGGAATAACAATTAACGTTCATTTCAAACAAGAAGAAATATTTGTTTTTCATTAGACATAGACAAGGCAGTTATACCAAACCACGTGTGTGACTATTCAAGAGATGAAGGATTGTGAATTTCGACTATAATAGACCTTTATGGTCTGTTACCTAACAAGAACAACGTAAAAGTCGTAGGTAACAATAACTGTAGTCTAGATTCGTATATACTAGAGGTCCCGCAGTAGTCGAAATTCGACTATAATTAATTGGAATTGTAAGTTTGTACACTATTATGGTTGTATTTTATACTTCTATAATCACAAATTTCGCCAAGACTACACTATTAAAAATATTAACAAAGACAAATAATATTTAATCTATTCGCAATTTGACAACAGACGTCAAGAACAAAAGTTTGACAATAAATAGTATGCATGCGTGTGTGCGTCAAATACATAGTATGTAGTGTGTATAATGCTTTCTTTATTAAATTAATGTATCTTTTATGCATTATTTTAAAAAAATATTGGCATTGTGCACTTCTTCTTTATATTCTCTATAAGTGTGGAAAATTTCATACTCCCCGTCCGCGCAATTTTCGTAAAAAAAAGTTTTTGCTTCACGTATTAATATATAGATGTACAATGCTAATAGGTAGGACAATCTATGCTCTTGTATTAAGTGAATCAAATCAAACGCACCACTATTTACTTACTACCATTTTCATATTTACTGAGTCCCCGAAATTTGGACGCTATTGTAGGCGCCTTGATCACAGATTCAATCGTGGTGAGAACTCGTTGAATAACATTATGTGTATTGTAGATAGCCGCGAAATTTTAAAACAATTGGACCAAATCAGTTAAAATCAGTGTTTTATTCGAGTTTACATTTACAGGCTTTTTACAATGCTCATGACTTTTCCGCCGTTTCGGGGTGTAGTTCATCACTAAGAAGAATCGCCAAAATATTTAAGGTAGGCGCTTCATTCGTAATGACTGTATATTTCAACACATAAATTTATGCAATACATACAATATAATATATAATATAATTATTATACATACAATACCATAGTGATTTTCATTTCAACAAAAATCGGGCATTATTGAACACGGACCAAGAACGACAGAATACTGTTGCGATGGATCATGTGATTTGGCTCGAATTTAAATCATAAAAACCAACGAACATATTAAAATCAATCCACTATTTTATAGCATTTGATATTTTAATCGTTTACTGCCCACTCGTGTCCTTCTGGACACAGTTCTTGCTCAATTAACGTCACTGAACCCGCTTTCCGGTAATCTATAGTCACCGAGGCATTTAATAAATATCTTAAGCTTGCATTCTCATCGTTGTTAATATTATGAGTATTGATGGAAGCGAAAAAAATTCAGTTAACGATCGTCTTCCGCGATGAATGAATAAGACCGCGTAATTAAAACTTAGGTCGCAGAATTACAAATTTGCATACTAATAGCCAGAGCGTGGAAGTGTGCACCTGCATAATACCGCGATCGTATTTATTTCTTTGTCAAAGTAACCACTTGTTCTTTTGATGGAGAGGAAACAACAGATCTACTTTAATACCAGTCCGTATGTAATGATTTATGTTCTTCTAATATTGCGTTCGTTTGGAACCTATGGATCCGTATATTCGAAGGGCAATAATGAGAAGTTGTTACAGATAGACCTATTATCTCCTTTTTACCATCGCACCGCCCGCCACCTACGAAAAGTTCCTTCGTACGCTCAAAACAGAACTCCTACATTCAAGTTTTTATGGCTCTTGTAGACAAACGAGCTCATGACCCACCTAATGGCGAGTGGTTACCATCGCTTGTGGGTGTCAGCAATGACAGCAGAATGAAAGCAGAAATAGGCATTTTTTTCCGATAAGTAGTTTTTGCAAGCCTCGTTTAAAGAAAGGCAAGTTGTTTTTAAAGATCATTTTTGTCGCTTACGATCCGCCTTTGAAATGAGCTTCTCTCCAATGCGGTTTTCTGAGAGCTATGAAAAGCACCTCCGTACGGTGCGGATTCAGCCTGGAATAGCCGTCACTCACGAGCGACGGTAACCAGACCTCAACTAGACCTTGCGCTCGTTACAGTGGCAAAAAGAATGGGTATCCGACTCATGAGTCCAGGTATTAAAATTCAAATATTAATATTCCTTATTACAGGCGTGGAGTTGATCAAAAAACCATTAGATATAAAACGAATCTAAAATAAATTTGAAATGGTATATATTTATTTTTTAGATTACAATAAATCATGTGATGTAATGATCAGCGGGTGCAGCCGATTGCTGAAATGGCTTGCCTACAATTACTGTACATAAATAATATACGCAACCAAGTAAACACTAATAAAATAAACCCACACCTTATTATACTGTTATATCTTAGCGACATCCTACGGTGTACTTTGTATAGCATTATACAATTTCATCGCATTAACGTGTTCAAATAATTGCCTAGAATTCTAACTAGATACTGTAGGGGTGTCAAACTTTCCAATTCACGAGCCTATTTTTTTCTTCTTTTCAATGAAATGTAACCGTAACCTTAATATCTGATACAAAAGTTCGAAATTGCATTGTTTTTCGGCTGACTGGAAGCGCGATTCTAATCGGGTTAAAAGTCTAATCGGGGATATTTCTAAAGCTTTATTAATCGAATTCCTGCCGAATAATTAATTTTCCAGGTGATGCACGTTTTTTCTCTTTCCTATTATTTTACCATCCCTGACGCACAAGCTGTGAGTGAGGCTTTATATCGGCGTGTTGGCGGCACAACAACAAATAAATAATCATTTACAAGCCCCGAAGGTACAACAAATTATTACGTGCCCTCCGATAATTATTAGAAACGTTTAAATGTAAATACGTAAGCGGCTCGAGCTAGCGTACCAAAAGGCTAGCTTTCTGACTCTCATTTGATAATATAGGCTATTTTGAATTAGCTGCTGATAGAATTATCGACAGTAAATTTCTTTAAGCAAATACAAGTTAAAAAAATTTGGAATATTATGAAGCAAGAAATTTAAAACCCTTGCTACTTTTTTCTCAACCTAATCGTTGGTAGCCTAAGGGACTCAACTTGGGAGGATTTGCTAACACGAACCCTAGCAAGAACAGTGCTTCGCAGAATCTATCACCGGATCGAATTCGGTAGAATTGAGAAGATCTGGCGAGAAACTCAATGACCGTACTACTGAAATCGAACGAAGCCTTTTAAATTAACTTCATATCGAGCACCTAATTACTAAATATTATCGTCTCTAACCACATGTTTTTCATTGTAAAGATTTGTATACTTAAATTTCAAAAGTTCTTTTTTTGATGGAATTAATGGAAATCTCCCGTCCTCTTCATTAATTGAATTTAAAATACAAAGTAGAAAGAACAGACAATAATGTCCGTATTAAAGTAAAGTATTCTATGGCTTCCCAACACTGCTCTTGCTGTACATTGCACTTTTTATTTACATAATTAAACTATAAATTACGTTTTTTTTTACACCGCAATTCCTTATGCGTAACTGGTATGTTTTTGCTCATTAATCCACTTAACCCTAGACGGGGAATTATCAATGATAGGAGTGATATTAACAATGTTATTTTGAAAATTACTTTTTTTTTATTGCTTAGATGGGTGGACGAGCCAACAGCCCGCCTGGTGTTAAGTGGTTACTGGAGCTCATAGACATCCGCAACGTAAACGCGCCACCCACCTTGAGATATAAGTTCTAAGGTCTCAAGTATAGTTAGAACGGCTAAACTAAACTTTAACTTATTTTTCATCATCATCATCAGCTTGTATCTCTCTACTGCTGGATGTAGGCCTATCCTATAGTCCGCCACAATGAAGGGTCCTCCGCCTTCCGCATCCAATCTTTTCCCACAGATCGCCGCAAATTATCGGACCACCAGGCAGGGGGACGCCCAATGCTGAACTTACCGGTACGTGGTCTCCAGTCCGGAACACGTCTGCTCCATCGCCCATCGGCTCTGCGACACGTACATATGTCCGATCCATTGCCACTTCGTTTTCATATAGTACTAAATCAAAAACCTAATATTGCAGTAAACATTTTGAAAGGACAGTATATTTCAGTATCCTACGATAGACTATAGGATTAGATATTAATCCTATCCCCTCAAGTTTTACAAATTTCAATTCTTTTGTAATAAAATGATACATAATGCTAGTATCAACTTTATTAATATCACCTTTTATTACAACTACAGTTGTGTTTACTTCGATAATTTTTTATTTAAAATATTACAGTACAAAAAACTTATAACCAACACGATTACTGGAAATATAGCTTAAAGTGCACCAACTAACTTTATCGCATACTGTCAGAATGTCAGCTTTTTTGTCATAATTCCAATGACAAATACATAAACATCGGTCAGTTTAATTTCGTAATGTATCTTTTGAAGGCTTAATATTATTTTCAAGGCCTCAAGGTATGAAGGAGTTAACATGTTACACGGTTAGTTGCAAATGTACGCAGACAGATGAATAAGCGCACCCATTACTTGAGAGATGGATATTAAGTGGATAGTTAAGTTTAGTTCTATAGCAATACTATACTGCGTATTTATGAAATAA